>NC_050573.1:176590138-176924138 GCF_011100635.1 Trichosurus vulpecula | reverse complement strand
CTGCTACTCTCCCCCCATCTCTCCCCGTCTCTCCCGTTCTTGTCTCTCTTCCGTCTTTGTCTTTCCCCGTCTCCTGTCTGTCTGTCTTTATCTCGTCTCTCTCTTTCATTTTCTGCCTCTGCCAATCTCCTTCCATTCCTAGAGAATTGTCTCTAGCGTTAGAGGTAACAAATAAATCCTAATCTTGAGAACGCTGTGATAGAATCTCGTTTACCTCTGCCAACTCCCAATTTGAGCTGAGGAGCTCATTGGATACCCTCTCCTTATTCCTTAAATTCTCTTTTTCTCCCTTCCCCAACCATTGATTCTTTGAAGCGTGGGGGGTGGGGGGTGGGGGTGGGGCTTGGGTGGACCTGTGGTTTCACTGGTGGAGTGAACTCTTAGTGAAAAAACTTCTGCAATTTATGGCTTTAAAGAGTTGGAGAGGCATTGTGGATTAGTGGTTCTGTGATTGTCCTCAGAGTTGACTGCTTAGGTTCAAATCTCACATTTCACACTTGTTAGTGAGACCCTGAGCAAGTCACTTAATATCTCAAATCTAAGATATAAGTAAGTGTATTCCTGGTGTGCTAAGTTCAAACCAAGTGAGTCAGCAGTTTCTTCTACTGTAGACTAAAGTGAGTCAGCAGTTTCTTCTGCCGTAGTCAAGGGATAAATAAGCCTCAAGTGGGAAAAAGAAGTGACAACAGGGGAATGTTTTTTGTAAGACAGGAGTCTGAGGACTAAGGAGTATACATACATCTTAACAATTTCTGCAGCCCACAGGAAAAATGCTGAAAATTTCATAGCTGGGGGGTTTGTATGATAGAATCTGCTTGATGGATAAATGGAGCAATCAAGTGAAAATTGATAAGCAATAAGATGGTGGTAGAGTAAAATGAATATTGGTTTGGGAGTCAGATGATTTAGATTCAAATTTCAGCTCTGCCACATGCTACTTGTGTGGCCTTTGACAAATCATTTCCTCTCTCTGAGGCTTATTTCCCCATCTGTAAAATGAGGAGGAGACTAGGGTCCCTGCCAACTCTCCAACTATGAGTCTAAGATCTGTTGCAAACTTTTTAGAATCTTATTATTTCAGACTAAAGTGAAGATATTCAGTGACCTCAGTGCCTACTTTTGTTGCCTCTTGGCAAGAGCATCATCTTCTATCCTACCTAAGTTAATGTAGCTTTCATAGGGCAAATTTCATGTTCTCATTTCTTTAAGAATAAAACTATGTGGTGAACTAAGTCTTTTTGACTAATGAATTGAATTATTCCTGTTGTAGGTCTCAAGCTTACCCCCAAATTCGTATTTCAGACTAGTATTCATCATTTGGCTGGCTCTATTGAACTATCAATGAAGATGTCATATCTGAAAATGGATGAAAAGGCAGCTTTCAGTCCTTGATAAATGAATGTAGTGTAGTCTAATCCATACCCCAAGAGGGGGAAAAAGGTAACAGTCTGCAGTCCAGCAGCTCTAAAACAATGGAACGGATTTGCGTTTCTCATGTGGGAGGAAAAATTTGTTCAGGGGATGTACAGTTATTAATGTGTATAAGACATAGTCAAATGTCGTGAAAATGGCGCAATTAATTAATTTGCTGCTTTAATTCAACCGTGTAACATTTTTATTGGGAGCAACTTCATGGGATTCAATAGGTTGGGCATTATTTTTCAGAATTCATACATCATTTCCAATGCTTTTTTGTATCATCAAATCTCTTCTTCCAGCTGGGACACGGCTCCGTTCAGCTGTCAACCATTCAGGAAAAATTCATTCTCTTTCTCTCCCTCATTCCTTTCCATTCCTCTCTTTTTCCTTTTACCCTTTCTCTCTTCAATTCCCTTGTCCACTAATTTCTGCCTTTCTCCCCTCCATCCCCATTCCCCCTCCCAACTTCTTTCTCTTATTTTGCTGCAGACACCAGGGTCAGCCACCTGTGAGGCTCTCACACCCCCCAGCATGTGGTTGCTGGATTGTGGACTCTAGGACTCAATGAAGCTTAATCAAAGGATCATTGCCCTAGCTGCAGCCATCATAAGCTGAACGGCTTATTTGCCCTGGAAAATCCAAGGTCCTCACACATCAGAAACATTTGGACATTTTTTTTCAAGGCAAGCTAATTTTTTAGCTCTCCATGTTAAAGCTTTACTGAAAATGTTGAGATGAAAAAGAATGGCATAAACCCAGCGTCATTTATTTTCTGAGCTGGTTGTGGTTTCTGTGTAGGCCTGTGTGAGTAGATCTGTATACATATTCTTTTCCAGAAAAGGCTACAAAATGTACACAGGTTATCCATTTTTTATGTGTTAAATGCAGACTCAATAGTTGTTAGAAAATATATTTCATCATAGTATTAGGTCCATAGGTTGATAATATCATATGGGATACTTAAGAAAAGATTCCAGAATCTCACTAATGATGAGCATTAGGGCATAGCTATCCATTCTGAGTACACTTTTTTTTTTGTGATTTACAAGTATAATGATGATAGTATTTATTACTTTATCACCAACCCCAGACAATTTTATTATTACTTCTCCCCCACCACTCCAAAACAATACTGCGTTCATTCGAAAGGTTGGAAAAGGTGGAAGAAAATGGTTTTGAAAATGGTGGGTGGGTTAGTTGCTTCACTCCTCTCTCCCTTTCTATCTCATCTCTTGTGGCCATCTAAGAATGAGAGAGTTGATTATAATGGTAGTTGGGGAAGGATAAAGAGGAAGAGAAGGTTGTGTTGAGAGGTACCAGGAAACATGGAGATCACTTATTTGAACTCCGTCCTATTATAAATAAGTAAGCAGAGGTACAGAGAGGTTAACTAATTTGCCAATGATAAGGGCTCTTATAACAGTATCTTAAGGTCATAGAAAGCACTACCCAATTTTTTCAAATGTGATCCAGCCTAATCCTAAAGAAAAAAAACTTAGTTTAATTATTTCATCCATTCCAAATCTCCTTATATACAGTGACTCCTTATAGATGATCATTATTATCAACCTTTTCAGCCCCAGATGACCACAAATTTTGTGGTAGAGGGGAAAAAGAAGAGTGAAGCAGCTGTTCCCATCCAGTTTTCAAAATAGTCAGCTTTCCAAAACCTTTAAAATAAGCACAATTATATTTTATTTGGGGGTATGGGAAAGTAGTGACCAAATTGTTTCATCCTGTACAAATTAACATATAGTGTTTGGGTTCATAAACTGCTTCAGTCACTGATTAGCTGTGAGGTAAGATGCTTTACTTCTGTTGGCCTCAATTTCCTCATCTGTGAAATGGGGATGATAATCCCCCAAGACCTTCATCTCATGGTTGTTGTGAGGATCAAATGAGATAATCTGTGTAAAATACTTTGCAAAACTTAAAGTGTTATGTAAATGTTAGCTTCTACGACTACCTGCACCCACCAAGACCCCTTCCCCAACCCTTACCCACAACCCCACCTCTTCCACTATACTGCTATTACTACAAGGGTGAAGATATTGACATCTGTATAGTATTAAGGCAAATTAGGAGTGGTTGGTTCTATGGAATCATTTGAAAGGCACTTCAGGGATCTATCTGTTCAGGAATATCTTCGTAACTAGAATGCTCTGATATATCCTTTCCTTCCTGACCTAAAATTCTCAACCTTTTACTCTTTTTTTTTTCTGTGTGTGACCACAGGAATTGAAGGATTATCTTCATAAAGTACTGTTAAATGCAAATATGTTATCTATAAGAGGAGAGAGAGTCCTTGAAAGTCTTCTCTTTGCTTCTTCCATTAGACCATTAACATGGACTATTTTGTCAGATTGGCTCATTGTCAGCTTGGAAAATACACAAAACCTATGATGAGGTGCAGGGAAGGGTAGTGGGGGGTGGGATTGAAAGGAAAAGAAAGAATGAGAGCATGGTGGGACAATGCCAAGGAAGCTGGGGATATAGCAAGGAATATCTCATCAGGGAGAGCAGTCTTTGAAGTGGTCCTAGTTGTATGAAATAAGATTCCTTAAAGGGAGGACAGATGTTGAAGAAGGGGAGAATACTCTATCTAGTATATACATTTGTTTGTTCTGACATTGGTATGTGATTTGAGTTTTTATAGACACATATCTTTTTTTTTCCTTTTATTAATTTTATTTTTAATTTATGGAATAAAAAAAGCATTTCCATAACAGTACAATAAAAAATGATTGCACATGAAATTGCAAATCTACTATGCACAACTTGCTATTCTTTTCAAGTATACAAAAAATTATCATGTAAATTCCTTTTTTTCCTTTTTTTCTCTCCTCCCAGCTGTAGAGATGGCTACCATTAGACACAAATATGTGTATGTGTGTGTGTATATATATACACACACACATACATGTATTATATATTTATGTAAAATTATTCTATACAAACTTCTATTTATCAGTTCTTTCTCTGGATGCAGATAACATCTTTCTTCATATGTACTTTATGATTAATTTGAGTATTTATAATAGACAAAAAAAATTATTTGCTCAGAGTCATTCTTAAAACAATATTGCTATTTCTGTATACAATGTTCTCTTGGTTCTGTTCATTTTGCTCTTCATTATTTCATGAAAGCCTTTCCATGTTTTTCTAAGATTATTGAGATCATTTCTTATAGCACAGTAGTATTCCATCACAATCATATGCCACAACTTATTTAGCCATTCCCCAATTGATGGGCATCCCTGAAATTTCCAGTTCTTTGCCACCACATTTTAGAACATATAGGTCCTTTTCCTTTTCCCCTAATCATCTTTGGAAATAGACCAAGTAGTGGTATTTCTGGGTCAAAGGGTATAGGCAGCTTAATAACTCTTTGGGTGTAATTCCAGATTGCTTTCTCCAAAATGGTTGGATCATTTCATAATTCCATCAACAATGAATTAGTGTCCCAATTTTTCCATATCCTCTCCAACATTTGTCACTTTCCCCTTCTATCATTTTAGCCAGTCTTATAGGTGTAAAATGATATCTCAAGGTTGTTTTAATCTGCATTTCTCTAATCAATAATGATTTAAAGCATTTTTTCATATGACCATAAATTGTTTTGATTTTTTCATTGGAAAACTGCCTGTTCATATCCTTTGTGTCTTTTAAAAAATACTTTCATGTGCATCCTCACAAGAACCTGTTGTTGGGCAGGGATTATTTTCTCTATTTCACAAGTGAGGACACTAAGATGTAGGGAGGTTAAGTCCATTTCTCCCAAGTTCTTAAGCCTGAGTTCTCAAATTAGTTAAAAACAGAGCTAGGATTAGAACTCCGGTCTCTTGGCACCTAGTCCAATTTTCTTTTCACTCTACCATACTTTACCCTTCAGATGAAATTATGGGGTAAGCAAATAAATATCAGGCCAATCTCTCTTCCATCTGGGAGCAATCCTGTGCCTAGAGGGGAGAACGGTGCTGATTGTGTCTTATTTAGTAAAGTATTACTGACTTATGTTGTGATGGCATTATGCATAATAAAGATTTTCTTATTTCAAAATAATTATTTTATTCTCTAGTATAAGGGCTATGTGGATTAGTGAAGAAATCATCAGAAAGACAAGATTTTCATTTTTATAAGGTAACTTGAAGTAGTGATGGTGGGGAAAATGGGATGTTGTTAAAGGGCACTTAGATTCATGTAGAGGAGGCCATTTAGCTCTACTACTCAGATCCACCAGTGGGGATCCCTTGGTAAAATATTTATTGGTTCTGTGGGCCTGATTTACCCAGAAGATGAGTTCAGAGTGGAAGCCTTTGATGTATAGTCCCCAATTACAGAGATGTGTGCCCAGTGCCTAGAACATTGTAGACACCTAATAAATGTCTGATGACTTATTGACTTGACCTCAGTAAAAGCCTAGATGGATCCAGAGGTCTAGGTCAGGATCTTGGCTCTGCTACTCTTTCTACAGCATGGCTTTCTGCCCCAGAGCACACTTGTGAGAATATAGCTCCTCTTTTTCACAAATTCTGATTACCAGTTCGGTTAGCATGGAGTGGTGGGTAGAGCATTGTATATGAAGTTAGGAAGACCAGAGTTCAAATCTTATCAGGGGCCTACTAGCTGTAGGACCTTGGGCAAGCCATTTCCTCCCTATAAGCTTCAGTTTCCTCATCTGTAAAATGAGAGGTTGGACCAGATGATCTCTAAGGTCTTCTCCAGTTCTAAATCTGTGAGCCTATGATTTTATCTGTTTTGAAAATCATGTGACAGAAAGAACTAAAGTTTCCTTCTTCCAAATTTTTGTTGTTGTTGCCAAGTCATTTCAGTTATGTCTGACTCTTTATGACCCATCTGGGGTTTTCTTGGCAAAGACACTAGAGTGGTTTGCATTTCCTTCTCCAGCTCATTTTTATAAATGAGGAAACTAAAGCAAACAGGTTTAAGTGACTTGCCCAGGGTCACTGTAACAGCAAGTACCCTAGCATACCCAGGATGGCCTGCTAGCACAGGTTCTTGGATCTGCTTTTCTAGGAAAGACTTCTCAAGAAGGGGTTAACAGTCCTACTTTTAATTATATTCACTAGTTCAGGGGAAGGGTCAGCACCCTGAAAGTCAGAGAAAATACAAGCAGAGAAATTAGATCAACAGACAGGACTCTGACTCCCTGAATCAAAGCGATATTGCTATACACTTTACATACACCACTGGATAGAGAGAGCCTTTACATCTGAGCAGTCGGGGCGGGGGGAAGGGGGGGGCCTGAAGATAAGGCTACTCAACCAGAGAATCACAAGATCCTTCTCATAAGCAAACCCCCAAAGCAAAATACCAAATCAGAGTGTGTGTGTGCGTATATACTACTCAGAGCCAGGAGGCATCACAACCCTCTAACTAATTAGAAATTAGCAAAAGGTATGAAAACCTTCCTATAAGCAAGCCTCCCCTAAGCAAGCTTCCCTTAATGGGCTCCACATGAGGCCTATTAATGGGTGGGGAAGATCTTCATATCTCACATAGCTATTAAGTGTGAGACCAGATTTGGACTCAGATCTTCCTGACTCCAGGTCTGGTACTCTATCTACTGTACTACCCAGTTGCCATTTTCTTCTAAATAGACCCCATCAATAACATTTCTTTTGACCTTATCTCTGCATTTCTAGTGGTAACACTATTGCCCCAAATCAAAGCAACATATATTAATTAAGCACCACTGTGCTAGGCCTATGAGGTACAAAGACAAAACAAGAAACTGTCTTTATTCTCTAGAAGCTTGCATTCTATAGGAAGGAAACAGTATGTACACAGAGAAATATAACAGGGGACCAATGAGTTCGACTCTTAGGAACACATGTAGAGTGCTTGGCTGATGTAATCCCCGTGTGGACTTCAGAGCATGTGCAAACTGGTTCTAGTCTACTAACCACATGGTGAAAAAGACCCTTTTAGAGAAAGATAGCTTCGACCCCATAGATCCCTGAAGGGCGTATCGCTGGCTTGGCTGTAGGAGATTGAGGTCAGTTATCGATACTCAAATAAATACAAAATATATGCAAAGTGAATACCAAGCTACATAGTGTGGAGGAGGGGAAAACTAATAGCCAGGGAATGAGGAGAGGCTTTCTATGGAAATACCTATTGGAGCTGATCCTTGAAGGGAGTTGGGGATTTTGTTGTTCATTTGTTCAGTCGTATCCTGACTCTTTGTGACCACATGGACTGTAGCAAGTCAGGGCCTTCTATCCTCCACTATCTCCTGGTGTCTGTCAAAGTTTATGTTCTTTGCTTCCATGACACTATCTATCTATCTATCTCACCCTCTGCTCTCCCCTTTTCCTTTTGCCTTTAATCTTTCTCAACATCCAGGTCTTTTCCAGTAAGTCCTGTCTTCTCATTATGTGGCCAAAATATTTAAGCTTCAGCTTCAGTATTAGACCTTCTGATGAGTAGTCTGAATTAATTTCTTTAAGTATTGACTGACTTGTTCTCCTTGCTGTCCAAGGGACTCGCAAAAGTCTTCTCGAGCACCACAATTTGAAAGCATCAATTCTGCACTTTCCTTATATTCCAAATCTCACAGCCATACATTCCTACTGGAAAAACCATAGCTTTGACTATATGGACCTTTGTTGGCAAGGTGATATCTCTGCTTTTTAGTATCATTTTCAGATTTGCCACAGCTTTACTTCCAAGGAGTGTCTTTTAATTTTATGGCTGCAGTTGCCATCTGTAACTTTTGAGCTCAAGAATGTAAAAACTGTTCCATTTCTTTTCCCTCTTGTTGCCAGAAAGTGATGGTACCTGTTGCTATGACTTTAGTTGCTTGGTTGTTTTTATTTAAAATTAAGCTTCAAGTCAGCTTTCATATACTCTTCTCTTTCACTCTCATCAGGAAACTTCTTAATTTTTCACTTTTGGTTATCAGAGTGGTATCATCTACATGTATGAGGTTGTTGATATTTCTCCTTGTACCTTAATTCTGGCTTTTGATTCAGCCAGCCTGGCATTTTGCATGATGTGTATCATATAACTTGATATAAGTTAAATAAATAGAGCGACAATATACAGCCTTGTCATACTCATTTTCCAATCTTGAACCAATCAGTTGTTTCATGTTTGATTTTAACTGTTGCTTCTTGACTCACATTCATGTTCCTCAGGAGACAAGAAAGATAATCTGGTATTCCTATCTCTCTGAGGACTTGCCACATTTTATTGTGATCCACATAGACAAAGGCTTTAGCACAGTCAGTGAAGCAGAAGCAGATGTTTTTCTGGAACTCCCTAGCTTTCTCTATAATCCAGCAAATGCTGGCAATTTGGTCTCCAGTTCTTCCGCCTCTTCAAAAACCAGGTTGGACTTCTGGTAATTCTCAGTTCACGTATTGCTGAAACCTAGTTTGCAGAATCTTAAGCATAACCTTGCTGGCATGTGAAATGAGTGCATTTGGCATTGCCCTTCTTTGGGATTGGGACATAAACTGAGCTTTTCTAATCCAGTAGGGATTTAAGAAGGGAGCAGGAAAGGAGGGAGGTCATTTCAGGCAAGGTAGTAGCCTTTGTAAAAGTACAGAAGCAATCATTCAATAAATTAAAAAAGAATTATTCATCCCATTATGTGTGGGACATCGTACTAGGCTCTGTTGATACAAGAGTAAAGTGGTCCCTTCCCTCAAGGAGCTTAGACTGGGAATTAAATGCTGCTACCAGGGAACAGAGAACAGACCAATTTGTCTGGAATGTGCACAAGGGGGAGTAATGTGAAATCACTTTAAAAGGAGCATTTGGAGACAGATTGTGAAGGGCTTTAAATTTCAAACAGAGGAATATGTGTGACTAACAATAATGGGGCCGGCTCAGGGCTTTGTAGGGGCTCAGGAAGTGTTGCTGACCACATCGGCTTTTGGCTGGATTATAATCTAACCACACTGTGCTTGTGTGGTGAAACTTCTTTATTTTTAAAATTTTTTTCTCAAAAGATAGATTCCTCCACTTTGGTTTTTAGCTCATGTCTTTGTTTCCTTCCCTCTACCACTTTTTCGAAGAGTAGAATGGACTTGAAGGCAAAGAATAGTTGCCGCAGATTCCAATGTGAATTCTCAGAACAGGCAATTTACTGGAAGAGGAGAAATTGTTGGTGGTTTTTTTTTGGAGGTGGGGGAAGAGGATGGGAAGGGAAGCATGATTTTGGGGAGGGATATGGTCACTGGAATGCTCCTAGACACATCAAAAGATGGACAAATTTGAAATCTTGTGGCAGAGACAGGCCAATCTGCCCATAACCTGGCTATTGTAAGTCTGGATCTAAGCTTAAAACTTTTTTCCAAACTTATTAATCTTAATGTCCTGAAAGAATTTCATTGTTAGCTGTTCCTTTGTGCCCAATGAACAAAGAAGTACTTGCTACTTCAAGTCAGCAGATGAATCAGCAAAGTTTTAAATAATGAAACTAAAAGACTTGCTGATGAGGAAAAAGGGGAGGGGTCTGCGTTTCCAAAGTTGCTTATACATACACATATATGTATATATGTGCACATTTCTAAATTAATTGGGGAACAAACTAACTAAATAGAACAGTTATTTTCCTTTCCTTACTTGCTAAGGAAGTTTTATGTATGTGTGTTTTTATTTCAGAAGCCGTAAAGCCCCCTCACCTTATTTCAACATACTCTTATATTGTTCAATTTGATAAAAGTGACTTCTTTAGAAGTTATCCTCCACCTCCAAAAAACAGACAAGTAACCAAAATCAGTATATATTTTAGGAGTTAGAATATATAATTTTAGAAATGCATGAAAATTATATAAAAATTATAGTTCCTAATTCTCCTTCAAGAAATGGATTGGGAAAAACACAGTTTAATCTGATATAGACCCCAAAGACACTCTATCATCTGACCAAATGCTGTGAAAAATCTTTAACTGTATATGAATAATTAATAATGGAATTTATTTAATTATCAGTCTTTTGGTTAAGATTTAATTTTTTTCTTTTTTAATGAGAAAATGTCATTTAGAGAATTTCAAGAAAGAATGAAGCGCAAAGTGGAATAGAAAAATAAAACAGATGTTTAGTTTTTATAGTGAAGTGCTGTGTAGCTTTTGGCTTTTCTAAATACTTTTATGGGGTCATTGATTTATATGTACTCAAATATTCAAGCACTTAAATTGTGGTCACATGGATAGAAGCATTCTTTTCAATGATGTGACTGATCCAATTAAGTAACTCATCCATGCCTGCCTATCCTAAGCAAATCTTGTCCATGCTCTCCTAGAAGTGAGGCAGTATTGACACAGTAAAAACAATGCTAGATTTGGGGTCATAAGACCTGGGTTCAAATACCAGCTCTACCACTTAAGACCTGTGTAATCATAGGTATGTCCTCTTTGGGACTCAGTTTTCTGGTCTATGAAATGAAGGGGTGGACCAGATCAGTGGTGTCAAACAAATAGAAATGGATCCTGGCTAGGGACATATTAACTTAGAAAACCACAACTGATATTATCTATATTTTATTGTATTTTTATTTATTTTGTTAAACATCTCCCAATTATATTTTAATCTAGTTCCTCTTATACTTGGGAGTGTTGGGGCTACTTATGACCTGTGGACGACAAGTGTGATACCTCTGGACTAGGTGACCTCTAAATTCCTTCTGGCTCTAAATCTATGTTCCTAGGTTCCTATATAAAGTTCACCACAAAGGGTCCATGAAATGTGCTAGGGGTCTTCCTTGATTTCTTCTGACATGATTTCTTCTAATATGATGAGGTTACCAGAGCTATCCTTGAGTCCCACCTCACTTTTGTCATGAGAAAGGCTAGATCTGCAGGATACTATAGCTACAGTTCATACATACATACATAAATACATACATATATATATATGTGTGTGTATGTATATATCTACATATATACAAAATATGTGATATTTTGCATATATGCACTCATAATATAAAATACACATATATGGCTATTTAACTCTTTACATACACAGAGCTCTAACTACAGAGATAAACTCACATGCTCTCTCACCTCTCTGATCTGAGTTGTAGGAGATGGGGTGGGAAGAATACAAATATTCCACAAAGGGGAAAAAAAAGAGAATGGGGTAAAAAAGCCCAGAAAACTTTGAAACAGGTTTCCTCTTTATTCACTTGGTTCAGGGAGTAAAGGGGCAGAATCTTTGTTGTTGGTGGGCTAGCTAGATCGAACAAGATAATATTTTTTAAAAATGCTCAGCACAGTGCCTGGCACATAGTAAATACTATATAAATGCTTATTCCCTTTCTCTTCCTTCCATGCCCACCCCCCTCCAAAGGAACATTCCCAGACAATCATAACTGGTTCTTTTAAACATCTACAATGTGGCTAGTAGAGAAAAGGGGCTGGTTAGGAGAGTTCTCAGAGCTCAGATGAATGTATCATCTGGGCTTGCCTTCACCTGTGGACCCCCAGAGTAGTAAGCCCAATTCAGTGTTTCACATGTTAGCATCAACTGAGAATCCTAAGTGGGAGCTCAAAAATCTCTACCGTTATGTACATTTTTATCAGTCAATCAGAGGTCACAGTTCAAAGCAAAATATATTTAATCAAATAGCATAGTAAATATGTTGACAAGAAAAGATCTGTCTACATCCACATGGGGTACCTCCTCACAGAGTACCACACCACCAACAGGGAATTCTATACACATAAGGAACACGCATGATTTAGGACCAGGGCTGTCCATTGAAAAAGTAGACAATATATTTTGATTTCCCATTTTAGTGAGAGCTCTGCAGTAGCTGGGCTTCGTTTACTAAAGCATTTATGTAAATTTCTATGCTTGTAGGTGGGCTGCATTTTGGACAGCCCTGATTGAGGACCATATAGGGTAAACACTACTACAGGAAATAGATGTGACTAGGTGACTCAATGGATAGAATGCTGGCCCTGGAGTCAGGAAGAACTGAATTCAAATTTGGCTTCAGACACTTATTAGCTATGTGACCCCAGGCAAGTCACTAAACCCTGTTTGCCTTAGTTTCCTCATCTATAAATGAGCTGGAGAAGGAAATGTCAAACTACTCCACTATCTTTACCAAGAAAACCTCAAATAGAGTCACAGAGAGTTGGACACAACTGAAAATGACTCAAGAACAAATGAAAGGGATTGCATATGAAGGTGTAGATACCAGAAACACACAAATGGCTTCAGCAACTTCCTTTGATGTTCCAGTTGCTGATACTCTCTGGTAATATCCTCTAGTTATTATCTGCTATCTCCCTGCTGGTTACGGTATCCTAACATTTCATCTATGTACCATATGCTATATTCTCTTTCTTTCTGTGCCTTTTTGTCTCTGCCGGGCCTTTCTGCTGGACTCATAATTAGCCAAGCTCCTCTCTATCATATCCTGGAATGAAGTGGTTTGAAAGCCTCTCCCTGACAAAGGATTATTGATGCTCATTTAGTGCATAATCAAAAACCATGAGCTACCATACCTGGGCAAAGGAAATCAGAAAAAGCTAGCAGATATCCTAAGGATAAGAATAAGTATATTCTTTTGACAGTCTCAAACAACTTCTCCATATTATACTTCTAGAGTTGATTTTTTGGGTAACTAAGTGTTAAGATTTTATGTTTATCCCAGTGGATAAGTGGACAGCAAACTGCTTTAAAGCCAGGATGAACTGAGTTCAAGTCCTGTCTCTGACATATATTGGTTGCATGACCTTGGACATGTCGCTTAACATCTCAAAGCTCTAAGCTCCTCTCTAAAGCTCTGAGTTGCAGAGCAGGTGCCCATCTGCTTTAGTAGAGGGAGTTTCCTTATGCAGGCGTTACCTGTATTAGTGAAGTCACAGGTCTATTTCTTATCCCCATAGGATAAGAATTCAAGGGGAACTTAGAGGTATACTATCAAATATAGGCCAGAGAGCAATCTTTGGCATTCACACCCTGCCTGTAGCCTATCTTCATGCTTCCTGACATGAGCAGTAGTGTCCAGTTTCTCTTTCTAAGGAAGCATTTCTGTATAATAGTTCTTTTTCTAGTCGCTTATACAATTTCAGTTAAGTTAAATATTTTTTACTCTACCTTTTCCTCTTCATAGACTTAAACTTGTTTTCATTTGTCCATTTATTTATTTTCGCAAAGCTTCTATTTCAAACACGACAGATTTAGAGTATGTACTGGACCTGGAATTGGAAGATTCAGGGTCAAATCCTCACTCTCACTGATAAGCTGTGCGATGATGGGCAAGTTACCCTCTCTGAATTTTCTTACCTATATGATAGATTTGATCATGCTTGCTGTGGGTACAGGCTTCCTGTGAGGATATATAAGGTTGTTAATAAACATGAGTCATTATTCTGATGCTGTCCAGATAAATTTCCATTTTGACAAGACAGATATATGGAAAGGTTAAACTTCTCCTGGAGAGTCTGCAAACATATGAGCAGGTGCACATGGGACCTTTAGATCTCCCCTGTAGTTTTAAGCTGTTAAGGCTTACATTTCAATAAAAAATATTTATAAAAATTTAATTATAAAATATTGAATGAAATTTTAAAAACTAAATGAAGATTAATTTAATTATAAAATTTAAGTTAAAGTTTAAATTTCTGCTATTAAAGCTTAAAACTACACTAAGACTTTGGGGACACCCTGTATAATTTACCTTTGTGTTTAAACCTCATGTATTGGTGAACAGTGTTAAATTGTTGGTTTTTAGCATTCAAAGAATCAATCAGAGCTTAGAATTGGGTTAACTATGAGAGGTCATTTAGTCCACTGCTACTTCTTCACACAGGGTATGTTTAAACTACCATTCAATCAATCAACAAAATATATCAAGAACACTCAATATTGTGCCTCAGACTGTGCTAGGCACTAGGAGGTGGATGAGCAATAAAAAAGAAATGTGAGATTTACTCTTGTCCACAGAGGGCTCTCAATCTTTTTTTTTAATTTAATTTTCTTTCTTTTTTTGTTGTCTTTTAAGCTTCAGAATGTCTTCTTCCCTCCCCTCCCACACTAGAGAAGGCTACCATTTCTCTCTCTCTCTCTCTCTCTCTCTCTCTCTTTCTCTCTCTCTCTCTCTCTCTCTCTCTCTCTCACACACACACACACACACACACACATACACACACACACACACACATGCATCTATGTATGTAAAACCATACCCTACATACTTCTATTTATCAGTCCTTTCTCTGGAGAGGGATAGCATCTTCCTTCATAGGTCCTTTGCAGTTGATTTGAGTATTTGTAATACTTAGTCGTTCACAGTATTATTTGAACAATATTGTTGTTATTTTATACAACATTCTTTTGGTTCTGCTCATTTTACTCTTCATTATTTCATGCATCTATGCATGTTTTTCTAAAATCAGCTTGCTCATCATTTTTTACAGCACAGGGCTCCCAATCTTAATGGCAATCTGAAACTCATGGCTAAGTCATAGTTAGCAAACAAGACAACATTATGTATACATTATTATATAGTACTATAAGGAAGTGCTCTTATTTAATACTGAAATTTAGAGAATAGCACAGTACACAACAAATACAAATACAATAGAAATTAATGAAAAAGATCAATATGGGCTTGCATGTTCATGGAATTCTTCATGTGGGATGTGAGAATCTAGTTGAGGCTAGAAAGGTGAGTGGCCCCATACAAGGACAAAAATCCTAATAATTAGAGCTACTCAAAAATAGAAAGGGCTTCTTTGTGAGGTGGTAGGTTCTTCCTCTAGGAGTTCACTAGAAATCTTTAAGTAAAGGTTAGAGGACCATTGGGGGGGGGTAGGGAGGAGCTAAGGGAGGAGTCTGTTCTTTAAGGGATTCTTCCGAATTGGACTAGGTAGAAGGAAATCTTGGAGGTTCCTTCTCATTTTGGGATAATATTATTCTGTGATGTTTATAATCCATAGATGAATGAAGAAAAATAATTTGAGACCTATGTTTTCTGCAATAATTTTAAAGACTTCCAGAAGAGGACCCTTCATAACCTTCCCTGATAACAAATTCCAATGCAATTCTCTAATTGAGTGTCAGAGCTTGAGACAAGGAATCAAAGGTTCTAGGTTCTAAAACCAGCCCAGAAACTTTCTTTTTGACTCTGTGCAAGTCCCTTGACCACCCTTAGTTTTCTAATGTGTAAAATTGGAATAATGCCTGCTATCTATCTTGCCGGGTTTTTGTATGGATCAGATAAGATTATTCACACAGAACTGTGATGTGAATTTTTCTGTGCATGGCAAGGTAAGGTAGCATTGTTATCAGGAAAGTTTTACTCTATTGTTGTTCAGTTGTGTCCAACTTTTTGTGGCCCCATTTGGGATTTTCTTGGCAAAGATACTGGAATGGTCTGCCATTTCCTTTTCCAGCTCATTTTACAAATGAGGAAGCTGAGGCAAACTTAAGTGACTTGCCCAGAGTCACATAGCTAGTATGTGTCTGAAGTCAGATTTGAGCTCAGGAAGATGAGTCTTCCTGACTCCAAGCCCAGCACTCTCCCACTGCTCCAACTAACTGCCCTATTGCTCTATATTTAACCTAAATCCTTCGTGTTTTCATTTTAGCCCATTTTCTTTGCTTCTTCCCTTAAGAGAGAACAGCTGGACACCAGGCTTCATATATTTGAAAATAATTGTGGAATTATGATTTAGCCTTGTCTTCTCGAAACTAAGTAAACTCAGTTTCCTCCTGGGTCTTATTTTCTATCCCTTTAATCATCTTGTGGCTCTCTTCTGAACCTTCTCCAAGTTCTCCTTGTTTTTCTTTTAGCTGTGGAGACTTCAAGGGTCCCCAGCTTTCTGTTAAAAGATTAATCAGAGATGAGTATAACCTCACCATGCCTCGCTGCTCTTCTCCTATGTGTGTCTTCTATTGTTTTATCTGCTTTAAAAGAATACAGTTCTATATACTTTGATTCTGGTTGTCATAAGCTGGGCCAATATTATACTTTTGACTCCTAGGTATTTTTTTTTTTTGCTATACCTTTACAAAGCTGTTTTTTCCCAGCTTTTTTACTTTGTGTGCATATTTGTCAAGCAACTGCTATGCCAGGCAAAGGAAGGAATAGAAACGTAAAGATAATCCCAGGCCTCAAAGAGCTTCCATTTTTAAGAGGGAGGTTGAGCGCATTATATATACAGGTAAGTGTAATGCAAAAGTGTGATGAGGCAAAGTCTGCTTAGGTAGAAACCAATCCTTTCTCCTCTCCCAATATAACCACATTTTGGGGAAGAACTCTATTTGCAGGCACTCAGGCCCCAGTCAAAATTTCCTAACACCTCCTGCCTCCCACTCAAGAATTTGTGCATTTTCACATGCCTCATCACCATTTTTTGTGTTCCCATAGGAAAGTACATTACTTGTGTACATGTTTCTTCCTATACGTAGCCAATTCTGAGTCTATTTTTTTCCAAGGGTCTGGTCACCTCACTCCTTCCCTTTCACCAAATACAGTTGCTATAGTCACCTTGGAACAGTTGTGGGACAGAGGGATATCATCACAGACCAAGGCCTTCTGAGCTTGAGGAAAGAAGCGGCAGGCAGCAAGCTGAGCTCTCTATTTGCCTCTGAGCACAGCTGCTGGGTAGGCAAGTGAGAATGGGTGCTGGAGGAAGTGACACCTGCGAATCCTGCTCCTTTGGGACTGGTAATTAACCTCAGGCTACATACTTAAGTGCTGGCTTCAGCTGCTGGCTACTGCTGTTTTGCATCTGGCCAGTGGCATTCTGTAGCGGTGGAGGGAGTTGCCCTGAAAATACCAGTGAGGCTATGAAGGTGTGGTCCTTGGAGGTCCTAGATTAGCTTTCCTTGTTTGAACATTATCTGTAGGTCTCTGGTTTCTGGGGGCCAGTGGGGGGGGGTGTATTTTATTTTGGTTTGTTGTATCTGGGCAGAGTGGCCATTAAAGGGCAAGTCCTCTGGCCAGAGCTAGAGAAACAGGCATTATGGAAACCAGGGCTGTGTAGACATGTGAGGGACTAACTAGAGGCCAAATGATTACCCTGAGATCCAGCTGCCAAGTGCATGTCTCAACCTTCTGAATGATGTCACCCCCTTTGCTCTGGGAGCATGCTGACTCCAGAGGCCTTGGTCTGGCACTGTAAGGTTTTAAACATGTCTGTAGTGGTTTCCATATCCTTGGTGCAGTGAAAGGGAGGAGATTAGAAGTGGTAGAGCAGGTTTATGTTAGCGTACCCACCATAATTAGGAACCATTTGAGATGATTTGGGGGAAACCTGGGTTTGAAAAATGGAACCTTTCAAGATCATTTGCACATTACAGTATTTCCACTAAAAAGACTTATTTATTATTGGGGAAAATGAGCCTTAAAAAAACCCTAAAACTCTTTTAGTGGATTCTCTTGTAAATTCTTATGTCAGTGAAGTTTCTATCATGTATACGAAGTATGGCAAATATGCAGAATGATGAAAATCAGACCCATTAACTAAAAAATGTTACTAGTCCATTTTGTAAAGACTTGAGAGATTCCTAACTCCTTTATATTGACATGCAATTATTAGTCTGCCTGGGGTGGGGAACCTGTGGCCTTGAGGCCACATGCCTCGAGGCCCTCAGGTTCCCTGCCCCTGGAATAGGAATTCTTTTTATCTAGAAAACCTTAGAGTTGCTAAACCCGGAAAGAAAGGTTTTGACTATTTGGGTATATTAGTATTAGCAATTTGGGTGAAATTTACTATTCTGATTTTTTTTTTAACTGGTTGTTCTCTAGAAGGATTTAGTCAAACTGGTTTATCTCGTTGCACATGTAGACACTGTCTCAGTGAGTCTCATTGAACTTAAAACACTGAGTCAAAAACAGTTTTAACTCTGACCCATCCCTTAACTTCTTTGTTTTCTTGTCTGTGAAGGGGAATCATATACACCTGTCTCACATGGTGCTTAGCACAATGCCTGGTAGATATAAACATAAGTAGATGATTAAAAAATGTTTATCGACTGATCATATATGTAAGTGACTAGTAATTCTGATTTTTTAGAGTTTTATTTCTAACATTTCAGAGTTTTAAAAAATGTTCTGTGTAAATAATGATGAAATAGAATTATGTTGGAGAAGCAGGAAGATTCCTAAGAGCTTTGGGTCCCCTAAAAGCTGAGTAGAATAGCTGTATTACTAATAAGACCCTCAGCCCTCCAGCTGCTCCCGTGTTATCCTATAAGAAAAAAAAAAGATGAATGATAGGGTTCAAAGAAACTGCAGATTTCATATTGAGGTTTCCTTTAGAACTAGCTCCTAAGTGTTGAAGGGCTCATTATTTTCTTTTTTTCTTTCTTTTTTGGAGGGGGGAAGGCAGGGCAATTGGGGTCAAGTGTCTTGCCCAAGGTCACACAGCTAGTAAGTGTGTCAGGTATCTGAGGCTGGATTTGAACTCAAGTCCCCCTGCACCACCTAGCTGCCCCTACTCATTATTTTCTATCTGCAACTTCAAAGCAAAAAGCAGGTCATCCCTAATTCACTTCGGAAATATCCTCTAGTCTATTCCTAAAAATATAAGCACAAGATAGAACTCTACTTTGAATTCTATGGCTGCACTTGTGTGGACTTGGTTTCTGGTCCTGCAGAATCCCATGTTTGCTAGGGTATAGTACAGAAAATGGAATGAGCATTTGGGCAACTCATAATAGCTTTAGTAAAAGTGATTGAAAATTTTAAGAAAAGAGCTAATTCTCATTACCTTATGAATGTGATATATACTTTAAATAATGCTTTTTGAAATTTGTTGTTTTTTTTAGAGAACTCTTAGGTTACTCGATTTGCTCATCTAAAGTCTTCTTAAACCAAGGAAAGTAACTTTTTTGGGTGTATGTGTGTGGGGTATGCAGGGATAATGGTGGTGGGGAGGAGGAGGAAAGGCCAGAAGGTAGTGGTGAGAAATGAGATACCATTTTGGCATCTCGTCTGTTTTCAAGACACCGTGTAAACTTAATGAAGAACGTAATGAAGCTTCCTGAGTACAGCAAATCACTTTGCAGAGAGAAGTACTGTACAGCAGATGAGTCTAGTTATTTCTAATTGCCACTGAAACTGAGCCGGGGAAAAATAGGCATTTAGGGCTTTCTTTAATAATAAGTTACCTGCTATTTTAAATGGAGTTTATGCAAAATTTACCCATTGAAAGTAAAGAACTCATCAAATTAAATAATTAAATAAGTACATTGGCATAGGCCTGGGAACATGAGCCAGCAATGAAATTCAGGTTGGGAAAATTTGCCTTCCCAGCATTTTGACAAGCTAGGGAGACGGCTTGCCCCAGGGAAGAATTGAGTCCTTATAGAACTAAGAGAACTAAGAGGGACTTTGGTAGAGAGGGATGTGTATATATATATTTACACATTTATTTATTTACATATTATGGGGTCTGGTAGGCAATGAATAGGGCAACCAGGTGGTGCAGTAGATAGAACTTGGAGCCTGGAGTCAGGAAAACCTGAGTTCAAATTTGACCTCAGATACCTACTACTTATGTGACCCTGGGCAGGTCACTTAACCCTGTTTGCCTCAGTTTCCACATCTGTAAAATGAGCTGGAGAAGGAAATGACAAACCACTACAGTACCTTTGCCAAGAAAACCCCAAATGGGGTCATGAAGATTGGATGTGACTGAACAACAGGCAATAAATTGTTTATCCTAGCTTGGTGCTAAAAACAACAATGAAAACCTTTGTTGTAATAATTTTAGTGGATCTTTGTTCTTGTGGTTGTTTATTTGACTTGGAGTCAGGAAGAACTGGATTCAAATTCCACTTTTGACAATTATTTGCTGTGTGGTCATGGGAAAGTCAGTTAACCTTTTTGTGCCTCAGGGTACTCTCTGACACTTTATGTATTGATGGGTTGTAATATTAAATAGCAATCACAAATCCTTGGCATACTTTTTTAAACTGAAGTTGATCACTGGGCCTGGAGTCAGGAAGACTGACTCCAGCTATATGACTCTGAGGAAATCATTTAACCTGTTTGCCTCAGTTTACTCAACTGTAAAATGGAGATAATAATAGCATCAGCTTCCTAGGATTGTTGTGAGGATCAAATGAGATCATATTTGTAAAGTACTTGGTGCAGTCCCTGGAACATACTAGGTACTTAATAAATGCTTTTTTCCTTCCTCCTTCCTCCCTCCCCCTTTCCTTCCTTCCTTCTTTCCTTCCTTCCTTCCTTTCTTCTTTCCTCCCTCCCTTCCTTCCTTCCTTCTTTCCTTCCTCCCTCCCTCCCCCCCTTCCTTCCTTCCTTCCTTTCCTTCCTTTACCTGAAACTTCCTTTGTCTGAAGCCATATCTATAAGAAGGGAAGATCTTAAAATTCTAACCTAGAAACCTTGGGGATATTTGAAAGGGGTTGGGAAACACTTGGAGATGGTTCGTGGAGTTCAGGCATGGTGTCAAGGACAAGTAAAGGATGTTATATTTAGGATAAAGTAAAGATACACATACCTAAGACTCTGTCAATCCCTTGGATGTTTCACTTTCCCTGGTATGAAATGCCAAGTCAACTCTCTGGGTAATGGTTGAGACTATTAACCATACACACCCTTAAAAAACAAAACAAAAAAACTACAGTCAGCTAGAAAGGATGTTTGTGACTCAGTATTTCAATGACTCAGAATGGGATCATTAAAATTAGCATCACATACTTAACTGCTCAGAGCACAGGGACTGGAGCTGCTTATATCATGATGGTCACACACCTGTGTAACAGCAGAGATTCCATTTAGAGGGGATGTGCAAAAGTGCCAAAGCATTCTGGGTAGAAAGATCTCCCCTTTCCTTCTGAGTGTTACTGTGATTATTTGTACAATTTTAAAGACTTCTATTTAGGAACCTTTTTGGAAAGGAAAAAAAAAACCCAGAGAGTAGCTACGTGGGTACTAGGTGACACGTGGGAGCCAATTTATGGCTCTGTCATTTGTTGTTTTTAGAACAGTGTTGCATTCCCGGTGTCTTGTATATCATCACGTAGTAGGCACATAATAAATGTTTAGGTTGAACTGAAACTTGCAACAGAAGATAACATTTGGACCTGAGAGAGCCCCATCCATCCATGACTCTGAGCAAATTCTGTTTTCCATCA
Source organism: Trichosurus vulpecula (assembly GCF_011100635.1). NCBI lineage: Eukaryota > Metazoa > Chordata > Mammalia > Diprotodontia > Phalangeridae > Trichosurus > Trichosurus vulpecula. The sequence continues at coordinate 176,902,619 of NC_050573.1, read as the reverse complement.
GTAACAGCAATAACAGCCATAAAAAGAGGTAAAATGCAGTCAAAATAATTTTTTTTCTGGCACCACCATTAGGGTAATAATCTCTTCTTGCATTTCTCTGAAGGGTATCTAATTTTAATTCCAAAAGAAAAAGGTCTCCTGAGACCTACATTCTTTCTGAAGTCTAATATACATGGACTCTTTTATTTTATTATCTTCCCTCCCCTCCTCTCCTGCAACTCCCCTTCCCACTCCTTTTTGACCACAGATTAAAAAATCTGAAAGCAAATGACTGTCAGAATTCTGGACAGGAAGCTAATGACCTATATAATACTTCCCATATTTTGTATGATGCTTTACAGTTTGCAAAGTCTTTTCATATCTCTTACCTCATTTGAGTCTCAAATAGCCCTGTGAGGTAGGCAGGGCAAAGACTGTCTTTCCCATTTTACAGATAAGGAAACTGAGGCTCAGAGTTGTTGAATGCTTGACCCAAGGCCATGTAACTAGTAAATATAGTAGCTGGGACTTGAGCCCTTAAGGCCTTGAGTCAAGATTTTGACTTCCAAGAACAGTTCTCTTTTCCCTCTTCCCTATGGCTTCTTTAATGCGTATTTCCAGATCCATATCATATCTACTAAGTCTTGTTATTTTTTATATATATTTAGGTGACAAAAGATAGAAATAGTAGATGTACCACATACTGCCCCTCTTCTCTGTGTGCCCTCTGGCCCTTTTATTAAGATAGTCCCCTAATAGGTAGAAATCACACCCACAAATCAGTTTCATCTTGTTCACTCCTACAACCAGCCCTTCCATTGTTCACAATTGGTTATTTCAAGTGAGTTTTATAAGGCCTGGTGAATAAATCAGCCAGTATACTGCAAGGGCAATTTATTTGAGGGTGGCTCATTTAAAAGATCTTTCACTTACTGCAATTTGGCTTTGAATAGGAGGACCTCTTTTAATTGGACCGCCTTATACTTTATGTTTGACTAATGCCTGAATCATTCAGCTTCTCAGGGATTTTGGAGAAGTCAAGCCTTCCCTGCCCAAGGCTGACTGTACAACCACTTTTCTATGAGAATTTGGTGCCTTAACATGAACCCAGGGGTTCTACTTCAAGGTACAGTCATTTGGAAAATTATAGATCATCCACAGAGATCTTTGTTGTGTTTTTCTTTACTCTTTCACTTAAATAGACCACAAAAATCTGGAAGGTGATTTCAGGTGCCAACTATCACCTTCAGTCCTTGGTTGTATTGTAATCAGTGTGGTGCTATGTGCTTCTAAAAGCATTTGTTCTGAATGACTGGTATTTCTGAAAGGAGATGCTGTTGTAAAAATGTGGTTTAGGGTTCGCTCCACTTATTTATCAATGCTTTCAAGCAAAACAAATATTCTACTAAGATAGCATGCTGTTGGCTTCTGATTAGATCACAGAAGTATAAATATCACAGGGCTTTTATGTGTTTGCATTATATGAATGAACAGAGTTCCTTTCCTCTGACCCTTTCTTTCCTGTACAACCTGGTTTAGAAGAAGAAACATACTGCTTCTCCCTCTGTTCTCTCAATAGATTTTTATCCTATTTACATTATTTGAACAAGCTATTTTTTTTAAACCAAACCCAAAGGGGAAAAAAATCTGACAGCCTTCTCAGGATCCTGCTATACATTGCTGACAGCAGGGGATGTCTATACCCCAGCCTGGCTGCAGTGCACACTTGCACACGATTTATACTGATAATGGAAGTCAGCACACTGGTTTGGCTGTCAAGGATTCATCCTACTTCACAGTCTAACAATCCCTCCTTTCATAATGGAAGTTGGTTGACTCCTAGGCTGGAATTTAAACATTTAAAAAATATAATGGTTTGCACACTGTGCAGTGATTTGTGAAATGCGAAAGCCTACAAAAACCGTGGTTACCCAGCATAACATTATCTTATTTTTAGTTACACAACCAGTAAAACAGCTGGAGGTCTAAAATCATGGCCTAGCATTAACTGCATTACTACATTTTATCCATGCAGGAAGGGGCCATCCTTTCAACTGGGTGATGGGAAGAAGAAATGTAGCGATTACTGGCAAATTAACACCTCTAATTTTAATAGACTGATTACCAGCGAGGCTTAAATAGAAGCCTTCCAGTGGAATTAGAAGCTCTATCTCTTAGATATAATATGGTATTTAACAATCTATCTTGCGCATAGGCATTTCACTGCTTATACACACACGTAGATGTGTTCTTGCTGATTCACCAACACATAATATCTATTCAGCTTGACTAAAGAAAAAAGGAACCACAATGTATTTGGTTTTATGCCTTCTTGAGAAAACTAAAGGGACAATGATTTTAACCATAGAAATAAGCAAGCATTTCACACCATTGTAGCTTTTTATGTTGTTAGGTTTAGTTTGCATTTTTCTCATTTTTTCATGATTTAGATGATTTTTTTTTCATATGGTTGTTGATAGTTCGCATTTCTTCTTGAGGAGGTTGTTCTTCTCCTTTACTCACTTGTTTATTGGAGAATGGAGAATTACTCTTGTTCTTGTGTACAATGCATCAATTCTCTATACATCTTGAATGTCAGAATTTTATAAGAGGTATTTGATCGAAAGACTTTTTTGCTTCTCTTCTTATTCTAGCTTCATTGAATTTGTTCCTGTAGAAGGGTTTAAATTTTAGGTGATTAAAATTATCTATTTTATTTTATGCGATCAACATTGTTTCATAGAATCTTAGATTTGGAGAGGGAAGAGATCTCAGGGACTATCTAGTCCAAACCTTCTCATTTTACAAATGAGGAAACAGGCCCATGGAAGTCAGGTAGCTTGTTCAAAGTCACACAGGTTCTATCAAAGGTAAGATTTGAATCCAGGTTCTTCAAGAACCAATGTTCTCTCAATGAGTCTACCACTCTGCATTGTAGGTCCACAAAGTGCTTCAGGATACGTTATCTCATTCATTCTCCCACCTTTTTCATGGGGGCCGTAATTTTCATAAAGTAGATGTTAGATAATATAGGATATTCCAATAGATTTTAGTAATTGATATATTTATTTGTAAGGAAAACTAAATTAATCAATCCACAAGCATTACTGAGTGCTTACTATGTGATGAGCACTAGGAATAAAAAGGCAAAAATAGGATAGTCCCTGGCTTCAGAGAGCTTACATTTTATTAGAGGAAATAATGTATACCTATACAGAATTCATTCAAGGTAATTGGAGGAGAGGGGGAAGCACCAGGAACTGGGGGATCAGAAAGACCTGATGTAGGAAGTAGCTGGCACTTGGGGTAAGCGCAACACTAATGCTAGTGTCTGTAGAATGTTTAGGATAAAATAAAAGTTAAGAAAAGCAAATGTTCAAAGTGTGGTTTGGCTTTTGTACAATTGTGACAATTACGTATTATAGATTGTCACATATGCTTTCTATTCATTTTCTAAATCTTCTAAGTAAATAAGTATTTTGTACTCTGTTTCAAACTTCCTATGTTATTATACATAGTTGAAGTAATTTCCTATACCTCGGATTTTCTGTTAGCATTTGTCTGGCTCTCTCCTTTGCCAGTATCAAATTCTACATTGCATCATATTTATTTGTGTAGTTGGATTCTCTCTATCAGATTGTAAGCTCCTTTAGAGAAGGGACTGTATCAATTTTATTTTTATTTTTGTATGCCAGGCATTTGGCATGGTGTCTTGCACACAGAAGTCACTTTATTTATGTCTGGTGAATGTGTTGGGGATTCAGGTTTGGATTTGGTGTCCAATATCTTTGAATTTATTAGCATTTTCCATTTTTTGGTTAACCCTTTAAAAATTCACCTAAGCTGTTTAAGGCTTATGTGACTGTTGTTCAAAGTCCAATGTAGCTAAGTTTGGAGAGACTCTCAATAAAAAATTGGTCACCAAATGGCAAAATGTTTGGCTGTAGTAATGTATGAAGACTGTTTATTGAAACAATTTTTTTTTTGGTCTCAGGTGGGGTGTCTTACTACTCTGGCGAAAATGAAATATTTATATTGCTTAAACCTCAGCTGCCATTCTGTAGTTTTGAATTTCTATTTGAAAACAACCATCTTATAATTATGTGATTTACAAACCAGGTCTGGCCTACTCTTTAACAGAGAGTGTCATGACATGAATCCAATTAACCTGCCTTAGTAATGACTAGTGATCTTATCACAAAATAGTTTAATAATTTATCACATTTCTATCTGAATTTGTAAATGTCTTATCAATGTTCAAATTGTAGATAGTAAATAGCATTCTTATCAATCACAGAATCTCAGGAGGCTTATCTTGAAAGGCAGGTTTGACCCAGTTCTTTGAAGGTATGGCAGGTAGTGGGCCACATTACTTTGAGGTAAAGGATTGCCCAGTGACAGAGAAAGCGCTGGCCTGAGTTGATGTTCCCAAGGAGACAAGCTCCTTTCCTGTTGGCTTCTGAGATGGTTTATCTCCCATTGCTCCTTTACAGATACTGTTCTAAAATATCTTGTATTTTCCAAGTGCTAGATGTCTGAGGCCCCTTTCAGCTCTATAATTCCATAACACATGACTCTGTAAGTTAATTTTGTAGGGAGTTCCCTTGGTTACTCAAGTTACCAATGTATGGTAAATGAAATTCTGTGCCTTATGTTGATTTTTTTTTTTCTGAATGAATAGTATTGTGGCAAAATTCCAGTGTATTTGATAATTCCCTTGAGAAAAATCAATTCAACAAATATTTTAAAAGTGCACTTTGTATGCCAGGTCCTGTGGTAGGGGCAGGGAATACAAAGACAAAGGAAGCAGGAGCTTAATGCCTAATTAGTCCATATTTTTATGATGGTATCTCATAATTATCTACTTTTCTTCTCAGGGTGTTTTGTCAAGCTCTAATTTAGATCCGCAACACTGGAAATGAAATACTGAGTGATGCTTCCATTCGCATCTTGTGAAGTTTTGAACAAATACTTTCACGGAGGAAGTTACTCTTTAAGAGTACGGTAGCCACAAAGGAAAGTGGCTATAATTCATGGTCCATCAGGGTGTTACTTAGGGAATTCTTTCTCCATTGTACTAGGAAGATGAAGCGATCTACCAAAGTTAAATTGTATCTCTATGAATGAGACTGTAATGGACTTGGAAAATTGTTACTTCTGATTTGCTCAGCTCTTGTGTCTATGGATGAGCCATGTGGTAGGGATCCAGATGCATACTATATACCTTGCAGGGTGTTAAGCTTGACTTTGAAGAAAAAGACTGACTTTTCAACCTTGGTTTGATTTGTCCGTGATTATATGGACCAATCCTCAGAATAATTCCTCTGTTCCTTGGGAACAGTTTGCTCATAGATAGAACCAGGCTAATTTTGGAAATAGGTGAGAGAAATGAAAGGGCTCAAAAGTTGTTTTGTTTTATTGAGCATAAGAGAACAGTAAAAGAGTAGGGGCCAAAAAATAATGTGTCACTGCCTAGGGAATGTTATTTTTCATCTTCCACTCTTCTACTTTTCTCTTATGCTCAATAAAATGAAATGATAATAATAAACTGGAAATAATGTGTCTCTGCCTAGAGAACAGGGCAGCTAGGTTGCACGATGAATAGTTCATTGGGCCTGGAGTCAGGAAGATCTAAGTTTAAATCCTGCCTCAGACACCAGCTGTGTGACCCTGGACAAGTCACTTAACCCCTATCTGCCTCAGTTCCTCATCTGAAAAATGGGGACACACTGGAGAAAGAAATGGCAAACCACTCCAGTATCTTTGCCAAGAAAATTCCATGGACAAGTCTGTGGGGTGGGTCATGAAGAATCAGACTTGATGGAATGACTGAACAACAACAACAAGCCTAGGAACAACTTTGTAATCACTTGGTCTCTTTAAGACCCCCCCCCCCCCCCAGCTCCGGAGACAAAAGTATACATTTCTTCCCTTTTGTCTCAGATTCCATGTTTCTTGGATCTTTCTTAAGCTGTGGAACTCAGAATCATGGAATCATGAACTCTGAACCAGAAGGAACCTTTCAATCTGGCCTCTTCATCTTATGGTTGAGGAAACTGAGAGCCAGTGAGGCTAAGTACCTCCCTAGCCCAGTGTCTTGCACATAGTAGGTATTTTATACATCTTTGTTGAATTGAAGTGAATTTCCCAATTGGCTCACTCAAGACTGCCCTGGTACTAAGTAGCCGAGATGAGAATCACATCTAGTTCCAGTGTGCTTTTCAGTAGACCACAGTGTTCCTCATGTGCACAGAACAGCTGACCTAGCACATGGGCAACAAAATGACTTGTTCTGAATAGACTTTGAATGTTATTTCATGGTTTATATATTCAGACCTAGTTTTCTTCTTAATGCTTTATCCAGGTTGTATCTTTAACAGTATTTGGAATGACTCAGGTTTAAGATATATTCTACTTATTATTCCTCGATGGTTTGTTTTTCCTTTCTCCCCATCACATAGACACAAAATGTATTTTTTTTTCATTTTTTCTCCCAAAGAACACTTAATCTAATTTTATCTCCATTGATGTCCATTTCGTTCTTCAATCTACATACCTTTTTAACGCTAGTTTCCCTTTCTAAAGAATAGGCCCTGTTTCTGCCAATGCCATCTTTGACTGTGTTGTATCCAGAAGGAAGTGGGGGCGATAGTCCTGCTACTCAGATCACATCTGAACTAGGTGGAACAGAGGATAAGAGTGCTGGGCCTAGAGTGAAGAAGACCTGAGTTCAAATCCAGCCTCAAATACTTACTAGCTGTGTAATCTTGTGCAAGTCACTTAACCCCTGTTTGCCTCAGTTTCCTCAACTGTAAAATGAGGATAACATGTGTTATAGGTACTTTGTAAATGCATTTTGACTGATTGACCAACTTTATTCCCCACTCATGAAATGAAAAGATACTTTTGTTCTTAAGTGGCAGGTTGTTTTGGTTTTTGAGTAGCAAGAAAGTGTAGATAGCCTTTCTACTTCCAAAGGAAGCTAGGCCTAAACTCTTGAAAAGGTTAGCATTGTGAATGAATAACAGAATGATCTATACAAAATTCTGCTGCCCATGGTAGGTCCCCTTTTGGTAATGTGTAGATTAACATATATGAAAACTATGTGCAACTGTGCCCCTAGGGAACCCAGATTTCATTCGGAATTGAATTTCACTGGGGTTCTGCCTTTCCTTGGCCCCCCCCCCTTTTTTTTGCAGGGGGGGAAGGCAAGGCAATTGGAGTTAAGTGACTTGCCCACAGTCACACAGCTAGTAAATATGTCAAGTGTCTGAGGTCAGATTTGAACTCAGGTCCTCCTGACTCCAGGGCTGGTGCTCTACTCACTGTGCCACCTAGCTGCCCCTGCTCCTTTCTTGTTCCCTCCTGTGATATACCTTAATTCCATTTACTGCTTTACAGATATTCTCTGTTCTAGACAAAGTAGACATGTTTCCTAAGCAAGTTTTATTCTTTTCTATCTCCATACTTTTTCTCGTGCTGTTCTGTCCACTTGGAATTTTTTTCATCTTCCCATTACCCATAAGCCAGCTAAGCACATCCTGCCCATTCCAATTCTAATGCCATTTCTATAATGAAGTCTTCCTAGATTCCTCCAGCAAACTTGTCTCTCTCTCTCTTTGTCTCTTGTCTCTCTCTCTCTCTCTCTCTCTCTCTCTCTCTCTCTCTCTCTCTCTCTCTCTCCAATCTCTTATATTCTTTCAGTGATATTGCATAGCCATGAGCTGGATAACTCTACAATCTCAAGATAGAAGTTGAGGATTAACCCGATGACAATGGAAAGTACATGGTAGGTTCCAAATAGGGAATTATGAAGTAGCTTAAAAGGTGCCATTAAAGAGGTAAGGAGAAATATGTGATCAAAAAGAAGATGGGCCAGTCATATGGTGAGAGTGCGATGTAAACAATGGTTATCACTTGTGTTCTGTTGGATGAACTTCTGGTGGTGAACTGATGGGAGGACAAAACCTGGAAGAAAAGAAGTTAGGTAAGAATAGCTGGATTATGATCTGCTTGGTTGGCAAGAGTACCCACATCGATGCAATCATGAATCCATGAGAAAATGGAAATAACCATTTCCCCTCAATATATTCTCTGTATCTCTCATATGGCACATACCATAATAATATGCCTATTTTTAGAGGTGGCATGGGTTAGTGGGTAGAGTGCTGGGGTTAGGAAGACCTGGGCTTGAATACTGACAGGTGCTTTTTAATTGTGTGACCCTGGGCAAATCACTTAACCTCTTTGAGATGCAGGTTCCTTATCTGTAAAATAGGGGTATCCGAAGCAGGTAGTTAGGTGGCACAGTGGATAGGTTCTGTAGTCAGGAAAATTCATCTTTCTGAGTTCAAACCTGGTGTCAAACACTTCCTAACTGTATGACCTTGGGCAAATCGCTTAACTCTATTTGCCTCAGTTTCCTCATCTATAAAGTGAGCTAGAGAAGGAAATGGCAAACCACTCCAGTATCTCTGCCAAAAAGACCCCAACTGGGTCAAGAAGAGTTGAAAATGACTCAACAACATCAACAATGTAGTACTTACCTCACAGGATTGTTGTAAGGATCAGATGAGGCAATGTATGGGAAGTGCTTTGTGAATCTAAAAGTGTTATATGTTATAAACTCCTTTTGTCACTATTATAACAATTATTTGTATGCTTTGTCTTATTTCCCTTACTAGATTTCAAGATCCTTTAGGACAAGGGCCATATAATAGTTTTCTTTGTAGCTCTCAATATTTAGCACAGTGATTATATGTATCTGGTACTTAACAAGAAGACTGTCATTGAATTTGGGAACAATCCCCAAATCCCCCTCAGGGTAGTGGAGCACAGAAATATTCATGTTGGCATTTTAGCGTATTTTTGTCTCCTTCCTCAAATTTTCTAGAACTTGCCCCCATCACATGGCATATCCTCTCCATCTTCTGATACATTCTTTGCCTCTTGGTAGAATGTAAGCTCCTTGAGAGCAGAGATTGTAGCAGTTTTTATTCAATTCAATAAACATTTGTTAAGTACCTACTATGTGCATGTTACTGTGCCAGGACTGAGGATATAAAGACAAAAAAACGTTATCTTCACATGCTAGCACAGTTCCTTGCACTTAATAGGTAATTAATAAATGTTTGTTGACAAATTTGTGGGCAAGGGATGAAAACAGAAGGAGGAGAAAGGGAAAGTGGCCATTCTCACCTTCCCTTAATGAACATAGTCTATAAATCCCATCTTTAAGGAAACTCGTTTTTTTTTTTCCCTGAGAAGAGTAGGGAAGAATCATCAAGACCTATTTTGTAAACCAACAAAATATCATGAGGGAGAATTCCATATTGAATTAATATTGAATCTTTCTTCAGAAATCACCAAAGATGTGAAGTTTAAGGTCTTTGGGTATCTCCCACCTTATACCCCTTATTCAGGTCCAAAGCATGCCATTTTCTGTTGGTTCAGAGTTAAAATGAAACATTTTGTTAATGCCTAAAGTTTGGGGCAAATACTGCTTAGGTTAATATCATTTGAATAACTTGGCTAAGGTCAGAAGATCCATCCATGGTGATAGTGAAAGAAAATAAAATTTAAATGATATTCAATTAGGTTTCACTATCCCCTACCCCCTTTCCTCCTAATAATAGAATATTTATTGGAAGAAGCAGAATAGGATTTGGAGTTTCTCCAGAAAGCATAATGTACACATGATAAATCTCTAGTTTCTGTGGGTAAATGTGTGGTCTCATTGTAATCTTCATGAAAGACACACCAGCTCAAAATAGAGCTCAAATTTCAGATTTAGTTCAAACAAATTTGAGCTGACTTTCCAAAAATGAAGACCACTGTAAGATATGCATGCATCCATAGCTTAGGCTTAGGAGCTTATGTATTTTGGTCTGATAAGGGAAACAAATAATGCACCTGAAAAAGACTTCTTCTTTATATACAGAGAAATATTTATGACTGAAGAAGAGCTGCTCAAGACCCAGATGGTCTGACCTTAGGATGGACATCTGTTTTTAACAGTTTCCAGGCATGCCAATGGGAACATGGTCACAAAAAGGCTGAATATGAGTTGCACACAGAAAAGAGAACTCAGAAGACTCTAATATATATGTTCAGTACATATGACTATGGTTTCACTTTCTTTAACACTCCTGGAAATGAGATGCTGAGCTCAGCAAACCAAATGGCCATGAAGCCCATCATAAAAAAGGAACATCATGCAGAAACTTTTCTTCAGTTGACATTTGAATCACACAAAGCACATCCATTTGCAAACATTTTCTCTTCCTACAGAGAATGTTCTCCATCTGTAAGACAGGCATATGGAGAGGGATGTTATACTGCTTTGCCATCTAACCAAGTGCTTATCAACTGCCTCCTTCAATATTCCTTTTTAGGGTACATAAAGCAGTCGTTCAAAAGCCTAGTTCCTGGAAGGAAAACTCCTATGTCTTGAGGTTAGTGTGGCAAACTCTTAAAACACCCCTCACCCTACTTTCTATAGCTTTTGGAGTCTGAAAGAAACTCTCATAGACTCTTGGTAATGAGGGGGAGACTCTCTCTTGCAGTCAAAGTGAAGTCCAGCTTGAGGAGAGAATGTGGAAGCAAAATCTTTTCCACCTCAAGAGGAAAATGTAATCTTCATCTTGGAGGTAAGAACAAAGTTCCCGTTTGAGTTGTCTACATCAACCCTCCCTCCAGCCCTAATACCTGAAAATCTAGTTTTCTTCGTAATTTGTATCTCATATAATTTGTGTAATAAGATTGTTGAAGTTATAGTTGACAAAAATTATGTGAGATCCAGAAAGATTTTAAGTCTTTAATATTTATACCATTGTCCAATTAAAGGTATGTTAAATATAATGTTCCATTTTTGATAGTCTTGGATATTATATCCAGTCTCCCATGAAGAGATGACCTTTCTCCTGTCCAAAGCCAACCTTTCTATACCTACTCATGATCCTATCCCCTCTTGCCTACTCTAGTGGATTGATCCTCAATCCCCCTCTTCTTTAATTTTTGAGCTCTCCTTATTCTTTCTCTGCTGTCTACAAACGTACCCAAGTATTTCCACTCCCCCACCAATCCTTAAAACAAAAAAACCCCAAAATCCTCACTAGACTGATGAGGGCACAGTCTCTGGGAAGCCCCTTGAATCTGGAATACAGTCTCTGGGAGCCCCCTTGAACTCTCCTTGAATCTTCCATCTAGATCTGGCCTTCCCCTAAGGCCATAAGCCTTACATTATCGTTAGACCCAAATCTCCACCTAGCCTAGCCCACCCTAAATCCTGATCAAAATATCTATAACCTAGCCCAGTTACCCTAGCTTTCTTATTGTCTGTCATCTCCAGGTAGCCTTCAGCTATTTCACACCCTGGAGTCTGACCTCATCCTAGTCCCTGGAGTCTGACCTCATGACTGATTACACTCTTCTTTTAGTTGTTAGAAGTGTTCTAATAAGACTACCCCAATGTTATTTTGTATGAATTCTGTAGTATTTCTTTATTTGCGGAAAGCATTTTCTCTTTCCTCCTCTACTCTCACCTGTTACCCTCACCTGTAGGAGAAGGTAAGTATCTTGAAGGCAGAGATTGCTTTTGTTTTATTTTTGTCTTCTCATTCCTGAACTAGTGCCTGGCACAGAGGAAGTACTTAAATACTTGTTGACTCAATAAATAAATGAGATAATAGGATTATAGGAGACCTGCAACCCTCTTATTTTACAAATGAGACTCAGAGATGAGGAAGCCCTGGAATGGGTGGAGGCAGTGGGAATGAATATGAAAAACATTAAAAAAAAAAACTCCATAGGATTTCATAAGTGATTAGATATGGGGGCAAAGTATGAATATTTTGGACTTCCATTTCCCTACTTTTTTTTAACTGGTCACAGGCATCAGATAGCCATTCAGTGAGTTAGAGTTCATTTCCTGTGTGAATTCAGTCAGGAGCATTGCTCTAGGACAATGAAAACGTCCTCAAAGGGATATTTGCTGACTATAAACATATTTCAAGTATTGTACACATTTATAGCAGGCCACATTTATTTTCCCTCCCCCACCCACTTTTTTTTTCAGAGAGAAAAAAGTTGTAAAATTCTCTTGAAAGCATGTTTTGGCTGCATTCTACCCTATTTCATTATGCCATCTACCCCTCCTCATTCTTTGGGTATGACATGTTTACAGACATCTCTACACCCAGTTTCTTCATTCACACACTGGGGCGCTCTGAACTTGTTTGCTTATAAATTCTATGTTCTTTTAGAACCCATGATTTGTAGAAGATTGATAGTTGGTTTCACATATCCTCCCTTTCCCAGCCCGCCCTTGGTGGGTTGTTCCATACATAGTATATGATAGTGATGCTTCAGAAACCATTGAGAGAACTGGAAAAGAGTTCTTAACCTCGTTAGCAAAGAACTTACAGCTTCTGAACGCAAATAACGATCCAAGACCTTGGAAACACACAGAGCCAGCAAGTCTTCAGTACGAAATGTCCACAATCTGCTCCATTTGTATAGCTTCTGAAAATATAATTAAAAATTTTTTGGTCTGCTAATTTTGGGTTCTGTATTTTGCTGGGATGAGCTTTTAGTGTCTCTTTACTATGTAAGCTCTCTCCTCTGACATTGACTTATCTCCAATGAAAAGTGAAAATCACCTCTGATATTGAATGTGATATGTCTGGAGAAATGTTTTCTTAAATATGGAGAAGTTAAATACAAACATAAAAGGAAAAGGGGGGGAAACCCCGGCATGCTCTTTGGTAAATCTTAATCAAATCCTTCATTTCCCCCAGAGCCAGTAGGCTTTAATTACATTCAACAGACACAACAGTGAACCACAAGCTGGTCAAAACAGCTGTGGGAAAGTTTCCATCTTGAAGCAAACATGGCCAGGGAGGAGAATTTGAGTGGCCAAGCAGCACATATCCTTAGTTTCTATCATAGCATCATCTCCCATCCTCTCTGAGGCAGACTGGGGACCTGTTATCGGACCGGACTTCCTTTTTTCCAGAGCTTTGTTTTTCTGCTGGTGTTCTTTTGCAACCAAATATTTCAACTAGGCTTTCAGTGGTTTTTTTTTCCCCCAGATCTGTCATCTCCCTCATTTTACTAAGAGCTGACCCGTAGAGAGATTGGCATTTCCGCTAGCTGGGTGCTCTGTTTGGTCCCCAAACCTGCTGAACTTGTCCCTAGTGATGGAGTAAGAGTTCCCTTTTGGCTAGACCTGTTGCTTAACTGTATGTTTGTGAAGCAATGGGTGCTAGAACTGGAGGGGATGTTTGGGAAGGGCTTTCCTTCTTTCTCCCTATCCATCAACTCCTATCCCAGCAGCTGGGCGATACTGTGAGTTAGCTCACTGGGTCTGAAGTCAGGAAGACCTGAGTTCAAATCTAGCCTCAGACACTTACTAGCTACATAACCCCGAGCAAGTCACTTTAAACCCTCCTTTCCCTCAGTTTCTTCATCTCTAAAATGGAGACAATAATAGCAAGTACTTCCCAAATTTGTTGTGAGGATCAAATGAGATAATATGTAAAGCTCCTCGTACAGTGCTTGGAATATAGTAAATGCTTTAAGATGTTTATTCCTCCCCTGCTCCCTCATATCTGCTTGATGTTTGTTGATATTCATTCCTTCATGTTGACTAAATATAAATTCATGTAAGTAAAAACACTTCATAATGATGTCACAATAAAAATCTGTGTTTTCTGAGCTGGTATGGACAGGTGTTTTTCTGCAAGAATGCTTGCATTTTTTTAAAGTTTTTGGTAAGTTCTTTCTTATCTTTAGTATCTAACTGCAACTAAATTGTGACATGAAAACCAATGAATCAATCAACAAGTATTTATCAAGCATAACATAGTAGATAAAGTGCTGGACTTAGAGCCACAAAGATCTGAGTTCAAATCCTATCTCTGACAATAATAGTTAGCATTTATGTAGCATTTTACAAATATTATCTCCTTCGATCCCCACCACAACCCTGTGATAGATGTTATTAATAATATCCCCATTTTACAGATGAGGAAACTGAGGATGAGAAAGGTTAAATGACTTTCTGCCTCCAATATTTACTAGCTGCATGACCCTGGGCAAGTCATTTAACCTTTTTCACCCTCCGTTTCCTCATCTGTAAAGTGAGAGATTGGGTTAGATAACTTCCAAGGTCCCTTCCAGTTCTAAATCTGTGATTCTCCCATGTGCCAAGCTCTGTGTTGGGTACCAGGCCTACCAAGAAACAATCTCTGCTCTTAAAGCTTAGGGAATAGAACGCTGGCCTTGGCTTCGGGAAGACTGGGTTCAAATCTTGCTTCTGATGTCTATTAGCTGTGTGACCTTGGACAACTCATTTAATTTCTTTGGGCCTCAGTTTCCTGACTTCTTAGGGCAGGTTCAGGAACATAAGCCATTTTCCAAAGCAGAGTAAACACTCTTCTAATTCACCCAATTCCTTTACTCATTTTCCTCTTTGATAGAATTAGCCAATCAAGAGTTAAACAGCATTTATTAAGTGAACAGTGGGTCAAGCTTTGTACTGAGCCTGGGGGATACAAAGAAAGGCAAAACAAAAAAACAACACCCTCCCCCTCCCCCAAACAAAACAAAACAAAAACCAAATAAACAAAAAATGGGCCCTGATCTAAAGGAGCTCATTGTCTGATGCAAACCGCTATATAAAAGTTGATTATATACAGGATAAGTTAGAGGTAATTTCCAAGGGAAGGCCAAAAGATTAAAGAGGCCTGGGAAAGTCTTTTTGTACAGGATGAGACTTTAGCTGAGAGATGGAGAAGGCGAGGAGGCAGAAATGAAGAGAAAGAGAGTTCTAGGTAGACAGACAGTGAAAATAGTCAGAAGATGGAGTATTTCATGCATGGAAGAGCAAGGGGACCAGTTCACTGTATCCCAGAGTATGTGAGGAGCTATAAGGAGTAAAAAGACTGGAAAGTTATGAAGAAGCCAGGTTATGAAGGGTCGGGCTATAAAACCAAAAAGAGGATTTTATATTTGATTCTGGAGAAAATAGGGAGCCACTCGAGTTGATTGAATGGGGGGTAGCATGGTCAGACTTGTGCTTTAGGAATAAAAGTCTTATTGGCTTTCTTCCTTTTTCATCTTTCAAAATAGTAAAACTATTAAATGAATAATGAAAAATTAATTCACTGGGGTCAATTGTATCCTTGCTATTACTGAGGCATTTTCTCACATGTTAAAATTGTATTAAACTTTCCTTCCTACTCTAATAACTCCTCTCATAGTGCAATAGTGTTGAAGGAAGATAATTCTTCTGGGCTTTCAGTAGTGACTTTACTATGAAATCCATGCCTATTAATGACCTTTTTTTAAAAAAATACCACTTAGAACACTGATCTCCTTTCACTATTTTCTTGGATTAGCAATTATCCAAAGATTCTTTTTTCATTTGTTGCTTATTAAAGATCCACTAAAAATTAATAATGAGAGGCCTAGAAAATTTAGCTCTTGATATTTTCTTAATCTTTCAGTGAATTAACAGTGTTTTGCACATAGAACAGTTTTATTAAAATGTGCTTTCAGAGCAATGAAAATAGGGTCCTATGAACAGTTAGGGTGATTGAGTCATGACCAGAGGCCTCAGACTTGGTCCTCTAATCATGTTTGTGGTCTTTTTTCTGAGTATACTCAAGTTTATTGGTAACCCATCTGAAATTTGATTTCTAGAACTAGATACAGTGGTGTGTCGGCAAATATTTAATACCTGGCTCTTTGGGAGGAAAAGTATGCATGATACATTTTTAAGCATTATTAACATTTTCCCCTCACTTTCTTGAATTTAGAAATCAACAAAACAATAAACTAATCCCTGATTTGTAGAGTGTGGGTTCCTGAAGCATGTATGAGCACCCTGAAAATTCAACAACTGTCTCCCATGCTGGTTTTGGCACACCCTTGACTAGATGAAATAATCATATTACTACTACTATTATGTATAAGGCACTCTGCTAAGTGCTTTACAAAAATTATTTCATTGGATCCTCACAGAACCCTCAGAGGTAAGTACTATTATCATCCTCATTTTACCAGTTGAGGAAATGGAGGAAAGCAAGGGCTAAGTGACTTGCCCAAGATTACACAGCTAGTAAGTATTCAAGGCTGGATTTGAACTCAAGTCTTCTTCACTCTACATTCAGAACTCTATTCACTATTCCACCTAGTAATCTAAGTAGCAGGACTATCTGGATACAACAGCCTAAGGTAGCATTAGCGTTTTTTTCTTGCCTAGAGCTTTTAACTAGTGGTAATTTTACTGGGGCAAGGGTTTGGAGAGGAAGGGCCTAGAGAAGTAGAGACTGGGCTTATTAGAGATAAGGTAGAAAATGTATTTTATGACACCCCAAGATTTCTACCTTGCTAAAGTTTAAATGGAATGGGACTTCTGTTATGGGGGATAATAGAGCAGAGGGGGGGGGCAGTGTGTGCCCCTTCATATGATCAAGGAAAATAGAGTGAGGATGTACAAATGCTTATAGGTGGGAGAGGGCAGGATGAGATTAGGTAACAGTGAACAGACAACTGTAGTGGCAAAAAAAGTGGGACTTTTTGCTGTTTTTTCTTTTATTATTATTATTTTTTTTTTTTGGAGGGGGAGGGCAGGGCAGTTGAGGTTAAGTGACTTGCCCAAGGTCACACAGCTAGTATGTCAAGTGTCTCAGGCTGGATTTGAACTCAGGTCCTCCTGACTCCAGGGCTGGTGCTCTACTTACTGTGCTGTTTTTCTCTTAGAATGCTTCTCAGCATTAAGGCAATCAAGTGCCTTTGATTGACTCTTGCCTTTGTTTCAATCAAGAGTCTTTGATTACTTGCTTAATTCACAAGAAAGCCTAAGTCACATGACTTTGAGTCACATGGTTGTAATGACTTCTGACCCTGAAGAAGTGTATATATACTCTGAGGTTAACATTTTGTTGTGGGGGCTCACTCACTGGAAGAGTGTTCGTGTGATTTGGCCAGTTAAGCCGTTAAGGAGCCCCCTGGCTTTGAAACCCCAGATGTTGGTGCTTCTCTCTCTGGTAATTATGTATGTATGTGTTGCTATGGACAGACAGAAGGCCTGTCTGCTGATTTGTGTATGAGCTCTGTTTATGTAATTTCTGCTTGTAATTCTGTTTGTGTTTTTCTCTGAAGTTCAGGGTGCTGACTTTTCCCCTGAACTAAGTGAATATGATATATATATATGTTTAATTAAATGAGATTGCAAACCCCTTAAAGTTGCTTACCTTAGGAAAGCAGATCAAAGAACTTGTGCTAGCAGCCCTCCTGTGTGCTGGTGTTGTTGGTCTTATACCTCCACAGCAGCTGCTAGTAACATTGTTATAGCAAGTTTGAATGAATATAGAATTCTTAAAGGGAAATAATGTGAAATTAACTGGAGAGGTAACTTAGACTTAAATTGTCGAGAGCCTTGAATGCTAGGTTAAAGAATTTATATTTAATTTGGGCAGCTAGATGGCACAGTGGATAGAGCATTGGGCCTAGAGTCAGGAAGATTCCTTTTCTTCAGATATTTACCAGCTACATGACCCCAGCTGGGCAAGTTACTTAACCCTGTTTGCCTCAGTTTCCTCTTCTGTAAAATGTGCTGGAGAAGGAAATGGCAAACCTCTCCCATATCTTTGCCAAGAAAACCCCAAATGGGGTCATAAAGAGCTAGGCATGACTGAAACGATTAAACAGTAAGAAAATGGGAGGCAATGGAGAGGCAGTTTTGAGCAACAGGTGACGTGATCAGACGTATTTATAAGGAAGATTTCTCAGTCACTTAGAAACAAACGCAGTAGCCATCCACTTAGGATCTGTTTTTAATTGAGTAGCAATGTGGTCTAACACAGGATTTCTCAAACTTTTTCCACTTATGACCCCTTTCCCGCTTTAGGGAGCATTCATTGGTGTTGTGTGGCCTGAGGGCATGCGCAGTGCAAAGTTCAAAAGCTTTGTGTTCAGAACCAAGGTTGCAGTGAAGTTGCACAATGCAACAGGAGCAAGCGCTGCCAGAAACACCTCGGATTCATTAGGAGTGTGATTTTGAATTAATTTTTGGTCCTAGGGCATTCAGAAACCTTTTACTGTTGCCACATTTTTCGAGATCCACAGTTTAAGAAGCCCTGTTTGAAATGGAGAGAGGTGAGGAAATCCGGGTTCTATTCCTGACTCTGTTACTCTGTAGTTGTGTGACCTTGGGTTGTGGCACTTGGACTAGACTCTCTGGAGAAGTCGTAATTCTTACCCCTAACCACTACAATTCCTTATCTAGTGAGGAAAACATGAATATCAGTGAGATAATTTGGTCTCTAACAGTCTCTGAGCACTGCTGAACAGCAATGAATAGGTATAGATTATAATTAGTCAATGACAGCATTTCAAAGTGAGAAGACTATCTACTTTACCTAACTTATACCTAAAGAGGAATCTCCTCTACAAGATCCTTGCCAAGTTCTCATCCATCTTAATACTTCTTTTGATGGGAAACCTGCTGTCTCTAAGGGCCCTCATTCCACTTTGGACAACTCCAATTGTTAGAAAAATTTTCTTCTATTTAGATTAAATCTTCCTTGCTGGAATGTCTGTCCATTGCTTCCAATTACGCATTCTGGAGCAAATAAAACAAATATCATCTATTTTCTTCCTTCCCACAATGAATAGGTTTTATTCATGACTTTAAAAAAATCAGAATCATTTCCTAATGTATATATGTAGCCCTTGGATCAAAGAAAAATGTAAACAAAAATCCAATGACAAAATAACTGTCTAAAGGCATGTGTTCCCATAGTTTCCCCTCTTTCTATAGAAATAAGGGAGGTATATTTCCTCTTCTTTTTTTCCCCCAGGACAAAGGTTAGTAATGGCAGTTAATCTGATTCTCAAGGGATTTTAGTATTATTTTCATTTACACTATTTTAATCACTGTGTTAGTTATTCTCTTGGTTCTGGTCTATTTACTCTGCAATCACTCATATAAGTCTTCCCATGTTTCTCTGAATTCTTCATATTTTTTATTTTTTATGGCATAATAATAATTTACTGTATTACATTCACAAATTATAATGTACTGTTCATCCATTCCTCAATCGATGTACACTTTATCTGTTAACAGTTTTTCTTGCTACCACAAAAAGTGAATATGGATTTTTAGATATCTATGGGTATTTTATTTTATATGGGGGACCTTTCTTTTTATTATTGACTTCCTTGGGGTATATGCCCAGTAGTGGACTGTTTGGGCCCAAGGGTATGAACTTTTCTTGGAAAATTCAAGACGGTTTTCAAGAGCGATTGGACTAATTCACAGCTCCACCAAGCTTATTAGTATGCTTGTTTCCTTGTGACATTTCCACAATTTTACCTAATCTCTTTTCCACATTTCCTTCATATACTTGAAGATGGCTATCATGTCCTCCATAACTCTCTCTTCTCTTTTCTATACTAAACATCCCTAATTTCTTCACCAAATCCTTGTATATTTTTTTCAGTCTGCTTACTGTCCTGGTCAACCTCCCTTGCACATGCTCCAATGCACCAGTTTCCTTCCTAAAAAGTGGGACTCAGAACTGAATATCACCAGAACCAGAACCTTCCTTCCATGGGACATTAGATATCTGTTAATGCTGTTTAAGATTGCAGTGACTTTTTTGGAGTTACATCATCATAACATTGAAACATTTCAAGGATGTAGTTTCCTAAAATCTATAGTTCCTTTTCCTCATAAACTATTGCCCATTCCTGTCTCCTTCATCTTATATTTGTAAAGTTGTTTGAACTTGTAGGGAGGTAAATTTCAGTTAAGTTAAAGGAAAAGCTTCCCAATAATTTATTAGAAATAAACTAAATAGAATTGAAGGCATTGGTTTCTCTTCCCTTTATGTACATAGAGAGCAAGAGGGGTTCTGGCATATGTATCTGCTCCCTTATTGTTATAGGGTTTTATCTCTTTGTCATTTCTGGGGGGAGAGGGACCCCAATCTTTATGTCCAAGGGTTTACCCCTTTCCCACCTAATACCAGCTCTACAATGAACACCCATATTAAATAGCAAAGAAACCCATTTGTCCAAATCATAGCAAAACAGAAATCAGAGAAGGTATACACAGGAGAACATATACCAGATAATACAGAGTAAAGGAGATCTCCTATCAGGAGTAAGGTAACTCAGCTAAACCAAGAGAATCCTTGATCTCCAAAAGGAAACACCCTGAAGTTTCTAGAGTAGCAAGCTGGGAATACAGGCAGGGTGGAAACTCCAGCTTCTCCTCTGTCTTTCATTTTCTCTCTTGAAACTGAAAGCCACCTTAAGGCTCAAAGAAAACTTGAAGCTTGACCAGTCCCAAAGGGAAAAAGTCCTAAAGGAGACTGACTGAGAACTGAAACTCTCAGCTCTTACCAACTCTACCCAACCCCTCATATAAGACAGGACCTCCACCTCCACTAATACAGAAAATCCCATAGCAATGGCTTTGGGGACAGAGGGTACATTCCAAAATCTTCATGTAGACATTAGATGACCCCTTGTCAGTAATATTGAAGAGGTATAGTATGAGTTGGATTAATGACCTCTGCCAGTTCTGAGATTTCACGATTTTGTCATTGTGTATGCAAAGAAAGCCCATGAGGCTTAGAGTCAGTACATCTGGCTTAGAGCCCCACTCACCAGCTATGTGAATGTGGAAAAGTCATTTAACTTTCTGGATCTCTGTTTCTTCTTGTGATAAATAGGGATTCAATTCAATACGCATTTGTTAAGCACCCACTACATGCAAGGCATTGAACTGGGTGCTAGGGATAAAAAAATTAAAACAGAAAACAATCTTTACCTTTAAACATCTTGCATTCTGCTGGGATAATGATTTTGAACTAAAATCATAGAATCACAAAGTCTGGAAGAGGCCTCAGAGACAGTGTCATCCAACTTGTAGAGGGAGCTCTTATTTAGTTCTAACATCCCCCAGGAGTTGTCATCCAGCCTTTTCCTGAAGATCTGAAGTAATGGGGAATTTACTATCTGCAAATGTAGCGCATTCTATTTTGTGCAGTATACTTCTTTTGCACTATTTTGAGGATCAAATGGGATAGATACAAGGGGTGGGCTGGAGTCAGCTTCTACTGGCTCTAGAAAGCTAGTTGTTCAGTTTTCAGTATGGAAATTAATACCTTGGAAATCAGCAAATGCTACAAGTCATGGTTCAATTTGTTTTGTTGATTGTCTAGACTTCAAAAAATGATAGAGAAAATATTAATAATGAAGATTAAAATTTAAAATATATCTTGAGTACAATTTTTTTGTAATTTTTTAAGCATTTACCACCATACCACTGTATAGATAAAACGTGAAAAGTGCTTTGTAAATGGTAAAGTACTGTATGAATATGAGCTATTATTTATGAAATAAAATGACAAATAAGGTCATTTAAAGAAAGATCTGTATCCACTACATCAGTTTTACTGAAATGATAGAATGAACATGGCCTTGACTGGCACAGGTTTTAGCTGCTATACATCAAATTTGGTGAGTAAATTTGAGATCCTTTTAGGCAATGCCAACAATCATGATCACACGGTAGATGATTTGGTATAGGAAATGTCCTCTTGTCTTCACTTATTGCCTTCTGAGACACACACTTCTGCCTCTCTGACAGTCCTATTGTAGACTACTTATTCACTCAGAGAAGCAGAGGTGAATGGAAGCTGACAGCATGCTTTAGCCTAAATTGCAAAGACATTGTCTAGCTATTCAAGGCAAAACCTGAGTTTACATAACTGCCCAGCATTACTTCTGGTTATGTAAAATGGGAATGAATATCTCAATCCTGGATCAAAAGCTTCCTCCACATGAATGGTTCAGTTAGAAGGAAAAAACACAGCAAGGCTGAACTGTGCCAATGAAAGCATGCCTCAGTTCACATTCTGCTTTGTGAAAGAGCAGAAAGACACATGGGGAGTGTGCATGAGGCACATTGGGACATCAGATCAGTGGAAAAAAATAAGCATGGAAAATGTGGGGGAGAGCAAAAGATGAGTCAAAAGCGAGATACTCAATCAGGAGGACCTGGCAAGCTTTCAAGGTAAGCTTTACAAAAGGGGAAATGAAATTCTCGACCAAATGGTCTAAAAATGAGGAAGCTAAAATTCAGTTTTGATCTGTTCAACCCAATTCAATATAGCTCAAATAGTATTTATTGAGAGTCTACCCTGAGGCCTGGGCTAGATGCTTTTGAGGTGCTAAAAGAAACCTGTGATCCAGTGATTGATTTCAAAGAATTTATAATTTTTTTGAGGAGATAAAACTTGCATATGCAAGAAACAGAGAGTGATCCAAGGCAATATTTCATAAAGAGTCAAATTGAATAGAACCACTGGCTGAATTGTGTGATATAGACAAGAAGTGCTGAGTTGTCTGGTTGGGGAGAGATCAGTGTGGACAACTCTCTGAAATGCATCGAAGTTGGTCTTGTGGGAGTAATTCATAGTGAATATGGCAGAATTGGGACAGCTAGGTGGCATCATGGATAGAGCACTGGGCTAGGAATCAGGAAGACCCATCTTCCTGAGTTCAAATCTGGCCTCAGACTTCCTAGCTATGTGACCTTGCGCCAAGTCACTTAACTCAGTTTCTTCATCTGTAAAATGACCTGGAGAAGGAAATGGCAAACCACTCCAGTATCTTTGCCAAGAAAACCCCAAATAGGGTCATGAAGAGTCAGACTCAACTGAATAGCAACAACAACAAAATGGTAGAATTATTTTGGTAGGAATGTTAGTTGCAAGTTTCTAAAATGATTCCTGTGAATCGGAATTTTCTAAATGTGTTTCTGCTCACAGTGAGGACTGGGAAGCTGGAAGAATGAATTCCATCTATGGAATTTCAATTACTTGAAAATGAACATCATAGGGGACTGACTAGCAAATTGGAGAAAGTGGAAAGGCATGTTGACATATAAATTGGAGGCTACAAAATCATCAGGCACAAAGCCTGTAATGCAGCATAATGATAATAGGGCTAATATGGAAGGGAGGGCAGTAGGCTTTGTGAATCCAACTATAATATACATATCAGTAGCTTATTTAAATGAACAAGCTACATTTGTGTAAGGTTACATTTCCTTTGCTAAAGCTACTAAGCTTAAACCAGACCAATTCTCAGAAAAGTTTTGGGACTAGAATGTAAGGCCATTATTTCAAAAGCCTTCCCAACAGGCAGTTGTGGTGGGGGTCAGCATTTTTTGAGAAAATTGAGAGGAGTTAATGGACTTGGTTTAAGAAGAAAACTCTCTAGAAGAGAAAGGAGATGAGCAAAACCTTTGTTTGGAGAACTGTCTTGATTCTTTTAGGAAGAAACATTGTAAAGATAATTTTATGAAGAGTGAATCTGGAGATTGTTCAGAGTGGAGGCTTAGGAGAAACTGAAGAGTCTATTTCCCTTTCCTTGCTAGAGAGAAGTCAGAAAGAAGATAGAGGGATTTTCTGCCTTTAGGAAACTATTATCTTGAAGAGAATTATTGAGGGGAGTCTTTATGTGGTGTCTTAAGTGAATTGAATGGAGTCAGACTGCATTTTCAGAAGTGAAGAGAAGTCATCTACCATTACAGTGATGATTTGAGGTTATTTTGGCTGTCATTTTTATCATAGCTAAGACATTATAAACATGTATCTATTTTTTATTGCCTTCATAGTTAATAAATAAATAAATAAATATGCAAGATGTCCTAAAAGTCCTAAAAGTTATTCAAGCTTAAAACTGCACTGTGTCCCAAATGCAGGGTGTCCTAAAAGTCTTTGTGCATTTTTAATTTTAAAGATTAAAATGGCATTAAGACTCTTGGTATATCCTGCATGTAATCACTTTAGTGTTTAATCCTGGGAGGTTAGTTATTGGTATATATGCATATATAATAAATATATTTTCATGTAGATCGAGATATGGGCAATTATTTATGAACAAAGATATTTCTTCAGTTTATTAAATTAATAATACTTGATGACCTTGGATGGGCTGGGGATCCAGAGCTTAGTTGATTCATTCAAAGAGGTTGAAATTTAATATTTAATGAGGAAATATGTAAACATGCCCCTAGATTACCCTAGAACTCTAGATTATAAGATTAAATATGGGAATGAATCAAGCAGCAAGCTGAGGGACCTACAAAGCAGAGTGGTAGACCCTGTGTACGTTGTTACCTTAAGCTATGATTGTTGTTGTTTAGTCAAGTTAGTCACGTCTGACTCTGTGATCCCATTTGGGGTTTTCTTGGCAAAGATACTGGAGTGGTTTGCCATGTCCTTTTCCAGTTTCCTTTTCCTTTCCTGACTCCAGGCACAGAATTCTATTTACTGCCCTACATAGCTGCCTCTATGCTATGATTACTATTGCATTTTATATCATACTTAGTGGCTTGTACTGTAGTACCACTATAACCATGTGAAAGCCACAATTCTGCCATTACCAGTGATTTGTAAATGTCGAGGAGGTTGGTTAGGGGAGCATTCTATTCAGTTTGCTGAATGTGCTTCTCCCTCTACAGAGTATGTACAATCCCAAGGGCATCTTTTTAGAAGGGTGAAGACAACCCCAAAATGGATTCTAGTGAGTAGGACTGTTCCCAAGATGACTGGCTGCCTGAAACTCATGAGGGATGGTCAGCCCAGAACCACTCTTATTTTCCAGTCGGTCAGTCATCTTGAGGTAGCTCCTTCTAGCTGAAAGCCAAACTGGTGTTGTCTTTGTCTCTTAACAAGGAGCCTTTGAGCTGTTCCATATTCTGTAGGGGAAGAGGGATATTTACCAACTGATCATCTCCCTTAAGCTAGCAAGTATGGATATAAACCACTGAGAGTAAAATGGTAAGATTAGAAAATAGAGCTAATTCTTTTCTTATGACTTATGACACTGGTGTCCTTGCTGTCCTCATACAAGATACTCCTGACTCCAGGCATTTTCCCTGGCCATCCCCTATCCTAAGAATTCTATCATCATCATCATCATCATCATCACCATCATCATCATCTCTGTTTCTTGTCTTCCTTCAAGTCTCAGCTAAAATCTTACCTTCTGCGAGAAACCTTTCCCAGGTCCCTTTAATGCTAGTGTCTTCTCTCTTTATCTCCAATTTATCCTATAAAGTATATATTTTGTGTATACATAGTTGCTCCTTTGAGAACAAGGATTCTTGTTTTTTATTTTTCCTCTTTCTATGTCTCCCGAGAGCTTAGCACAGTGCCTGGCCTATCATAAATGCTTAATAAATGCTCATTGACTTGTTAACTCGGCCTTGGACACTCAATACCTTCCCTCCTTCCTTGGCCTCCTTTCCTCTCTGATTGGAGGGCTGAAGGGTAGAGCACTAAATTCCTCCCATAGCTTTCCATTATAGAGGGGGAGGTAACTGTACTTCCAGCTCACTTTACTTTCCATCCACAGCTCTGGTTGGTTTCTCCACTTCCAGCTTCCTTTTGTGTGTTGTCTTCCCCTATGAGATTGTAAGCACCTTTAAGAGTGGGGTCTGCCTTTCTTTTTCTTATTTGTATCCCCAGAATTTAGCATAGTATCTAACGTAGTTGGTGCTTAGTAAGTGTTTGAATTTTAAATTGATTCCTGTCCTTCTTAATAGGTTTAAGAGACTTGGACAAAAAGAAAAATGAAGGTGCCTGTATTTTCTGGGACATCTCACTGTAAAAAATCAGAAAAGGTCCTGCTTTATTTCTATAATGCAGAGATCAGAGCAGCAAACTGGAAAAAGGATGAAATTCTTTTGGTAGTGAAATCACAAGTTTACAGAGTGTTGGGGTGTGTGTGTGTGTGTGCGTGTGTGTGCGTGTGTGTGTGTGTGTGTGTGTGTGTGTTCATTTGAATTAGAATCTTCTTAAGGGTTTGGATTACATTAGTATGGGACCCTGTAATGGAGAAGTAGTGGCATTTTTTATACATAGGTAATTGATAATGCAGGTCTCTTTTTAAATGATGTATTCCTCCAGCTACGAGAATTTACTAATTATATTTGGCCTAATCCTTCAGTACTGCTGTAGTGACTTGTCTTTGGCAACATTGGAAAGTTTTTCTTTGAAATAACAAAGGTAGGAAAAGATTCTGGATCAGAGAAAAAAAATCTCAACCTCATTCATTTTTCAAGTGGGATACTGAGGTATCAGAATGGGGCTCATTGAAATCCCTAGGTTATCCTATTAGGTTCAACCTAGTCTCTTACTTACTTTTTACTTCATTACTGTTTACTTCATTAGGAAATTGGGGTGATAAGTAGGAATGTTAACTTCTTGAGAAATGGGACTATTTGTTTTTCCCTTTGTATCCCAAATTAGGTTGCTTTGGATTGTTGTCTAAAATTGTGACTTGGACATAGTAGGTAGTTTCTTTTGAGTTTGATTTAAATTTTTGTTTGCTTTTCTCTGCACTCTATATAGCTTCTGCTGGAGGGGATGACAAAGTGAAAGGAGGCATGAAGAACATTTTATGTTTCTGAGGAGGACAAAGAGAGAGCAGGATACTGAAGGTCTCTGGATAATACACAAACTGGATAGTAAGCTCTGGAATAATCAAGAGTTGTATTTGAAATGTATTGTTAATTCAGAAGACTGCCAGATGGTTCAACTCTTCTATGAAAACCCAATCTAATGGTATTTATACACAGAGTGAAGTGTGGTTTTTTTTTTTAAACAATTGAGGGTTTTAATTCCAGCTTAGATAGATAGACTATAATTTAAAGCTATTAAGAATGGCTCAGCCTTCAAAGCAAACTCCAGATTGTTTAATTAGTCATGCAAACCACTGACTGTTACCCATAATACAAGAAACTAAACTGTTTATTAGTTTTTGGAGCTAAATTAAGCCCCCCTTCATGTTTTCATAAAGGCTGAAGTCCATTTTATTTTTAAGTCTCTGCATTCACAGCAAATTGTGTTTACAAGTTTCTGGGTTCAGAATGAAAAAATCTCTCTTTTTAAATAAAATCAGAAGAATCTGATTCATCAGGGAAATAATGAACTTAGGAAGGATTAATTACAGTCATCAAAAGCTTTGTGGTGGTGGTGGTGGGGGGGTAGGTCAGAGAGAAGTTGTCATTAAGGAAGTACCTTCTAGATGACACTGGTAAGAAAATATCACTGACCAGGACTCAAAAGCCCATCTATTCAATACAGACCTCTCCTGATATTTAAGACTTAGATCCATGGAATACTATAGTGCTAGGAGAATCAAAATCACAGATTACACAAAGAATCCAGATACTTCAAACAGTTCCAAGGGGTGTGTGTGTGTGTGTGTGTGTGTGTGTGTGTGCGCGTATGTGTGTTTGTGTAGTGATTCAAGACCACACATGTAATATCCTCCAGTAACTCGAGGTGGGGGATGGACCTTTGGTGACTTAAAGTCTGGCTATCACTTCTAGCTCACACATGTCCTAGTATAGCATTTATTTCTATTGAAAAATATTGTGAAAGGAGAAAAAAAATAGCCTTTTTAGTGTCTCTGAAAGACAATATGATCTCTTAGGATATGAGATATTTTTTGCCTTTCTTTGTAACCCTAGGATTTAGAAAAGTGCCTGGCACATGGTAAGCACTGAAAAAACACTTGTTGATGACTTAATAAATTCAGTCTTCCAACTCATTTTCAGAGAACCCATCAAGTATCATTTGCAGAAGAAAGGAAGAGGCTAGGAAAGAGACAGGAGAGAGAGGATTCATTCTAGCTAAATGATTTCTTAATCCTCACTGTGCTATCCTTGTTGAGAAAGTTTACAATGTCTCTAAAGTGATCTTTTTTTTTACATGTTATCTTTAATAGATGATAAGTAAGATGATATCTTACTTTTTTGATACTTCATGTAAGATCTGTAGCCCATTTTTCTTGTCAAGGATGGGATGTTTCTCAGGATAGTTTCCCTTGGTGCCATTAATATGATTATTTCCCTCAAGAGATTACTTCCAAGTTTGGAGACCTTGTTTTTGGACATAGAAGTCAGATGGTGAACACAGGAATGTAAAGAATGACAAGAATCCCTGCAAGCCCTGAAACTGAACATTGTCTTCCAATATAGAAACTTGTTCTTGTCCCTTGCTACTTATTTGGGGAACCTGAAAGAGGAAATGATGGGCTCTGACTTAGGGATTTGCATCTAGAAAGCTCTAGGCACATTGCATTTTGCATTGTAGATGGAATAATTTCTGCTCCACAACTCTTTCCCAGGTAAACCTGGTTAAGTATAATTAGGCAAGAACATTAGCATCTACCTGATTAAAAACTTGAACAAACTAGATGGGCATTAAGGGCCAAGTTCACAGCCTCAGTTCTACATTTTGAGTTTTCACACACCACTCAAATTCAGATTAGTAGACACAAATTAGGTAATATCTAGAAACAAACTTAGAAATAGGGAAATAGCATGCCTTGCTGGACTCTTTGAATTGCTCTGTAATAACATCAAAGTGAGGTTCTTAAAAATGTTGGTCCTTGGTGTCCAACTTAACCAACGAAGTCTAACATCATCCAATTTAATACCTGAGACATTTCAAACATACAGCCTGTCTTTTGATTCATGCCCACAGAGCCCACCATCATACAGTCATGATTCTGTTTTATAGTCTTCCTACCTATCTAATACAGGGCTTTTTGTTAGGAATCTTTTGAGAAGGACATTAGATGCAATCTTTTGTCAGATAAATTTGCACGATGTAGCTCTGGTTCAACTCAGGATATTGGATTAACCAGAGGAACCTACAAGAGTTTCATTTGTTTGTTTTAAGGCAAATTAAGTATAAGGTAGGGTAGACTGAGGAATCCGTTTTGCCAATTCAGCAGCCAATTTTTGTGTAGCTCTGGACTTGAAGTCCAAAACCCTGGGTTAGAATCCCACCTCAAATACTTAGTAGTTGTGTGGCCCTGGGGAAGTCCTGTAACCTGTCTGAAAATCAGTTTTCAAAGCTATGAAATGAGAAAAATAATAGCACCTATCTCACAGGATTGTTTTGAGGATCAAGTAGGGTATATGTATCTTAACTGCAAACCTTAAAGCACTACGAAAGTGTCAACTATAATTAATTATTATTGTCATAGTCATTTGCAAGTTAAATGTTTATCGTAAGACCTTAACATCCCATGACATTATTCACTACTTGTAAAATGCTAAGGCAAATCTGTGATATCCTTGGTTCAAAGATGCTATTTAAATACAATATATGCTCTTGGGAGAATCTGTACTCTATAGCATTTCACTTAGTTCAGTGATGCAGATTGTACTACATCATGCCAAAACAAACAAAAAAAAAACTGGTTAATTATGTTATTTTAGTCAGTTAACAAATTCAGTCGCTGGCAAACTGAGTCAAAATGGTTCTTTGACTGAACTGACTTCTTTTTGATTGGGTGAATGGTCAGAGTAGTTGGGGGACTCTCATTTTGAAATTGAACATTTTGCCACTGGACTAATTTGGGATCACTACACAAATTCTAAGAGAAGCTACTTCTAAATTCCCCAAATCCTTTGGATAATCGCGATGGAATACTAATGGGAAAGTCCCACAGTATGTGTATGGATTGATGAGACAGAAGGCATACAGGAGTCATAAACTCTTGGGGGAGCTAGAAGGTGAGGCCTGGGTCTAGGGTAGGTGGGAAAAGTTAAAGTCTTTGAATCAGAGTTTGATGGAATCGAGGATGGAGAGAAAGAATCTCAAACAGCCGATGATGATGATGATGATGATGATGATGATGATGATGTAAGAGGTTATTTATCCTCTCTTAGTGTCAATTTCCTTACTTGTAAAATGAGGAAGCTGAACTAGGTCATCTTTAAGTTTTTTTCTTAGTGTTATTGGGAGCAGCAGAGAGGAGAAGGAAAGACAGGTCAGTGCATTCCCAGTCTTGAGAGTATGGGGGTCTGATGAGCCTGCTTCTGGAAATAAGTGAGGATGTGGAATGGAAGGACCTTGCACTCTCTTCCAGAGCAAGTACAGGTATTCCCTGATTATTTGCTGTTTGCTTACAGCAAGGCGAAGAAAAGCCTTTTAGCTGACTGCTGAGCATGAACTAAAAGTGCATATGAAAAACCTCAACAGAGAGGTTCATATTCTCTCCGTTTGGTGGGCCCTGAGATATAAGGATGATTATATGAACTCTGGAGAGATGATTGGAGGTTGGGTGGTAGGGAGAGGGCAAGGAGGGAGTGGAGGATGTCTTTCCCTCCGACAGAGCTGGCCTGTGAGGAGATGGCTTGCTAGGCAAGCCTGTGTCTGAAATGGAGCTTCCTCCTGTTTGTGCTTCTTTCCTTTTGTAAAAGTCCTTGTGAACCTTGGAAATGTCAGAGAAGCAGAGACCTAGTGATGGGAGTCTATACAAGTTTGCCGCAGGAAGGAAAGATAGTTTCTTCTAATTTCTCTTTAAGTGGCCAATCAAAAGATCATTTCCTCACCCAAGCTTGTAGTTTGCCAATTTCCAAGGTCCACAATTTATCAATTAGCTCTCCTGAGCTGGTATCTGAAGTCTTAGACAAGGCAATTGTTTTCCAACCTTGTTTTGCAGTCTTCTTGTTTCAGTACGTTTGCATAGGCCATCCTTATTTTTTCCTACCGTATCTCTGCTTATAGAAATCATTCTCTTTCTTCTCTGTCCTCCATGGCTTTCTCTGATGGCACCCTTCTCCTCACCCCTCCCTAAAGTGATCTCTCTTTGATTAATTTTCCTAGAGGATGTTAAATTTCTCTTTTCAATTCAACTGAACTCTTATTAAGTCTCTACCGTGTACCACGGAGCTGTGTTATACTTGAGGACACAGAACAGAAACAAAATAGTCCTGACTCTCAAGGAAGTCATATTCTCCTTTGTCATCATATTCTCCCTTCTTATCTATGTACATGCCATGTTCTCTTATTAGGCTGGAAGCTCTAAGGACAGTGCTTTAATAGGTACCTTATGTTTGTTGAGTTGAATTCTCTCTTTAAAAAAAAGACATATATGGATGGCTAAGACAATCTTGCAAACCCCCAACTTGGGGGTTTGCAAGTGATTCCTTTGATATGTACCATCACAGTTTTCAGGATAATTTCCAAATTAATTTGTAAAGTATAAAAATCTGAGGCGTTCTGGAAAGAAAACCACATGAATACATTCATAAGATTATTATAGTTGATTAAATATAATAGGTTTTTGAAGCTCACTGGTTAGGTTTAATGTACCATGGTTGATGCTTAGGAGTAGGTATAGCTCAATAATTTGCAAAAGAAAAAAGAATCGGTTAAAAAAATAATATAAGCAGTAGCTCTCGGCTTTGCCGTTGATTTATTTCCTTTACATTGGGGCAAGTCATTTAACTTCTATATTCACATTTCCTTACCTCTAAAACAGGCATGATGAATTTACAGGTTTGTAGCAAAAATTAATCAATACCAACAAATTACTATGTAAGTGCTGGATTACATTTGGGAAGTTGTGCAGGGCTCTCAATGACCCCAAGGTGTCCTCTGCAACAAAACATCATCTTTTTAGTATCAGTATCCTTCCAGTGACTTTACATGGTTGTGAATCATGGAATTCTACAAGTCTGTAAACTGAGTTGTACAAAGCTGACCCATTGCTGAAGGGTCTTGGAATTTTAGAATGAAGTGAAAAATGCTGAATAGTCCTTTGCTTTATGATAGCAAGGTGGGGTGGGGAAAAGTTTGTCTATTTAAATAACAAACAGCTTCTATTTCTGGTCTCTCTGACTGTAACTCTGGGTGGCAAGATGTGATTTCAGAGAGGGGTGAAGAGAGAGAGGGTCCTTCTCTATCAAATGGGTGGCTCCATTCATATGGCAGCTAGGGATGGGGGCTGCAACTAGGGGAGCTTATGTCTGTATCCCTTGCAACTCTTGCTTTTTTTGTGCTTCCTTGCCTTGAGCAGTGTGGAAAGTCCCAATATCTGTGAGCAGTTTCTGTAGTGGCAAGAGCAGTTTGGTGGTAAAAAAAGCATCTGAATTGGAAAGGGCTGCCACCCCAAAGAAGATTGACCCAAGCTTGGCTGTTTGATTCAGCAGTGGTCAGCTGAAGTGAAGTGCGAATTGTCTAATTAGTGCCATTGCAAAAATTATTTTTTTTGATGTGATTTAGCTATTACCCTCCAAACCAATTGTAACCATAGCTGAAGGTATAAATGAATTCTGTTCTACTCGTTCTATTCATGTAGACTGTGATTCATTTATATTTAGCATGCTTTTTTGGTGAGTAGAATAAATTAACTGTTCCATACCCAATTTATATTGTACATATTGAATACATTTTTATTTCCCTCTTTCTGGGAATACCCAAGACTTGTGAGCCATAGATTTTCCTATAATTAAAAAGTGTTATGCAAGAAATATATATATGTGCATATATTGGTATGAATATACATATAGATATATGTCTATATGAATATACATATATATGTATGTATATATGGTCTAGATTAGAAAATCCCAGTGAGAAAACTTTATAATGAAGACAAGCACCTGTTCTGTAATTTATAGTTTCAGAGAATTATCTGAGAGGTTAACTGTCTTGACTAGAGTTATATAGTTAGTATGTTTCAGAGATGGGGCACAAAGCTAGGCCTTCTGGATGCCATCTTTTCACTCATCATGGAGAGGTCGCTTCTTACAGGTTGTGTTAAAGGCTGAAAAAAAGTGTAGTAGGCAACAGGTTTATGCTTTACTGATCAGAAAGTTTGTGGTCCAGTGATGTAGAGACAGTAAAAGATAACAGATGGTCAGTGATTCATTGATACCCACAGGATATAAAATGACCTAACGGCAGGCCCCTAGCATATTGAGTAAATGCCCTGTGGAAAATTTTAGAGACAAAAAGGACGAGAAATCACATAGATTGAGAAAACAATAATGGATTACAATATGTACCAGAGGAACCAACATTGAGAAGTATTTGTAAATACTCAAAGACAGACTATGTTTAATGAATATTTACATTTGGTATGGAAAGAAGGTACAGGAATATTCCAGATAATGTCTTCCCAAGTAATGCTTTTTCACAATAACATGATAAATGAATTGTTACCAAACACAACAGTGATATCACAAAATTCTGCGATTGTGTAATTCAATTCAGAGTTGGGAACTTAAATTGAAGGTCTAGTTAGGAAATTAGCTACTTTCTGCAATGTTTCTCTATCTAATGCCATGTGTTTGCAGAGCTAATCGATGATGTCAAGTGGGACAGCACAAATATTCACAAAAGCCATGTTTAAAGTGCTTATTTTTAAAAAATCAAACTTGAAAACATGTGTTTAGCATTTTATGGGACTTGGAACTGAAAAGATGGCCTTTTGTTTCATCTTTTTTATTCTATTTGGATTTTTACCCAGCTTGTTATACCTCTTGAAGCATTTTTTGAGAGTTGTAGCAAATACCACAGAGCATGTTTGTTATCAAGAGTGGATCTTGTAATCTAAGTGAAGCTTTGATTAGAATAAATGTTTTCAGATATTCTAGTAAGCTTAAATAAATGATACAAGTTCATGGTGTTAATAAATAGCAATAAATCAGTCAAATAGCTCTGCTAACTTCTGAAACTTTTGAGAGGCTGCAACCAGGCATTTATAAATGTCACCAACATTTTAGCCACATTGAGCATATGGAATTGGTTGGGAAATACACTTTTAAGTGTGGACAATGCCATGGGCCAGAAAGATGCCTTAGCTTTTCTGACATTACACAATCAATTTTAATCTAGACGTAGAAAATTATGGGCATGTGAAATGGAGAGGGCAGGAAAATTATGAGCATTCAAAAGGGGCAGACACCTCTGTATCAATAATATTCACAAATAGCAAGTAAATATTCTGAGGGGTCAGATCCAGTCCCAATTGGTATGTATACCATGTGGCATAGTCTTTTTAAAAAAGCTTGTTTTCTTAAGTATTTCCCTATTACATTAAACTTTTCAATATCTATTTTAAAAAACATTTTGAGTTCCAAATCTCTTTCCCTTCAGCCCTTCCCCACCCATCAAAAGGTAGGCAATATGATATTTATTATCATGCAAAATATATTTCTACATTAGTCATGTTGCAAAAGTAAAAAAAAAAACACAAAAAACAAGAAAAATAAAGAAGGTGAGAAAAGTATGCTCCAGTCTGCTCTCAGAGTTCATCAATTGTCTCTCTGGGGGTGGATAGCATTTTTCATCATGGGTTCTTTGGAATTGTCTTGGATCATTGTATTGGTTAGAGTAGCCAAGTCCCAGTTTTTCCACATCTCCTCTAGCATTTGCCATCTTCATTTTCTGTCATGCTAGCCAATCTGAGAGGTACAAGTGATACCTGAGAGTTGTTTTAATTTGTATTTCTCTAATCACTAGTGATTTAGAGCATTTTTTCATGTGATTATTGATGACTTTGATATTTTCTTTTGAAAACTGCCTGTTCATATCCTTTGACTATTTATCAATTGGGGAGTGTTTTTTTTTTCAAAATTTGTCTCAGTTCCCTTTAAATTTGAGAAATGAGGCCTTTATGAGAAAAATTTGCTATAGAATTTTCTCCCATTTTCCTGTTTTCCTTCTGATTTTGGCTGCACTAGTGTTTTTGTGCAAAACCTCTTTAATTTCATGTACTTAAAAATGCCCATTTTACTTTCTATGATCCTTCATATCTCTTGTTTGGTCATAAACTTTCCCCTTACCATAGATCCGACAGGTAAATTTTTCAATGCTCCCCCAATTTACTTATGTTATCACCTTTTATGTCTAAATCATTTATCCATTTTGACTTAACCTTTGTATACAGCGCGAGTCTTTGCCTAGTTTCTATCAAACTACTTTCCAGTTATCTCAGTAGTTTTTGCCCGATTGTGAGTTCTCACCTCCAAAGCTTGGATCTTTGGATTTATCAAACACTAGATTACTATAGCCATTTATAGCTGTGTATTGTGTACCTAATCTACTCTACTGATCTTCCACTCTATTTCTTAGCTAGTACCAGATTTTTTTCCTGATTTTTGCTTTGGAATATACTTGGAAATCTGGTACTGCCTCCCTTAACAATTTTTTTCCCTTTGATTCCCTTGATATTCTTGATATATTGTTCTTCCACATGAATTTTGTTATTTTTTTTCTACCTCCCTAAAATAATTCTCTGGTAGTTTGATTGGTAAGGCACTAAATGAGTAAATTAATTTAGGTGGCATTGTCATTTTTATTTTATTGGCTCAGCCTACTCATGAACAATTAATATGGTGTTTTGTAATTTTGTTCATATAGTTCTTTGTCTTGGCAGGTAGACTCCCAAATATTTTCTGTTCTCTTTATTTTAAATGGAATTTCTCTTTCTATCTCTTTCTGCTGCATTTTGTTGGTAGTGTATTTGCTAATGATCTGTGTGGATTTACTTTATATCCTATAATTGTGTTAAAATTGTTGGTTGTTTCAACTAGTTTTTTTTTAGTTGATTCTCTAGGGTTCTCTAAGTATGCCATCATGTCATCTGCAAAGAAAGATAGTTTTGCTTCTTCATTGCCCTTCTTTTCCTTGACTTATTGTTACAACTAGCATTTCTAGTACAACACTGAATAATAGTAGTGATGTTTCACCCCTTATCTTATTGGGAGAAGACTTCAAGTTTATCCCTGTTACAAATAATGTTGTTTTTGGTTTTGAGATAGGTATTATTTATACTTTTAAAAAAGTCTTCATTGATTTCTATGCTTTCTAGTGTTTTTAATAGGAATGAGTGTTGTTGTTTGTCAAAAGCTTTGTCTGCATCAATTGTGACATCATATGATTTTTGTTGGTTTTGTTATTGATATGGTAAATTATGCTTATAGTTTTCCTAATATTGAACAGCCCTGCATCCCTGGTATAAATCCTACCTGACCATAGCATGGTTTTTGTGATATATTGCTATAATCTCCAAGCTAGTATTTTATTTAAAATTTTTGTATCAATATTCATTAGGGTAATTGGACTATAATTTTCTCTCTCTTTTTATTTACCTGGTTTAGATGTCAAAACCATATTTGTGTCATTAAAGTAATTTGATAGGACTCTTTTACCTAATTTTTCAAATAGTCTATATAGTATTGGGATTAATTGTTCCTTAAATGTTTGGTAAAATTCATTTATAAATCCAACTGGTCCCGGGTATTTTTTCTGAGGGAGGTCATTTATGGCTTGTTTAATTTCTTTTTCTAAGATAAGGCTATTTAACTATTCTGTTTCCTCTTCTATAATCTGGGGATGATGGTGGTTACATTTTTGTAAATATTCATCCATTTCATTTAGATTGTCAGTCATAGTAGGATATAATTGGGCAAAATAAGTCCTAATAATTGCTTTAATTTCTTCTTCATTGGTGGTGTATATTCCCTTTTCATTTTTGATACTGGTAATTTAGTTTTCTTTATTTCTTTTTTAAAATCAAATTAACCAATGATTTATTTAATTTATTTTGTTATTTTTTTTTACATTAAAACCATATCGTACTTTTATTGATTAGTTCAATGTTTGCTTTTTTACTTTAAATTTTATTAATCTATCCTTTCATTTTCAGGATTTCCATTTTGGTGTTTAATTGGGGATTTTAAATTTGTTCTTTTTCTAGTTTTATTATTTTTGTGGTTGCATGTCCAATTCATTGATTTGTTCCTTCTCTCTTATTAATGTATGCATTTAGAAATAAATTTGCCCCAAGTACTACTTTGGCTGGATCTCACAAATTTTGGTGTGTTGTCTCATTGCTGTCATTCTCTTCAACAGTGCTGGTCCTGGTAGGCTCTGCTTTCTGAATTCAAATCTGGCCTCAGACACTTATTAGCTGTGGGACCCTGGGCAAATCACTTAACCCTCTTTACTTCACTTCCTCATTTGTAAAATGAGCTGGAGAAGGAAATGGGAAACCATTCTAGTATCTTTGCCAAATAGATCACAAAGCGTCAGATACAACTGAAAAATGACTGCACATTACCATCATGAATTATTTTTTAATCTATGCTCCCACAGCCCTTCATTGAATTGAATTTGTTTTTTGTACTATGGTTTGAAAAAGGTGCATTTAATATTTCTGCTTTTCTGCATTTGGTTGTAAGGTTTTATGCCATGGTCAACTTTTGTGAAGGTGCCATGTACAGCTGTGAAAGTATGCTCCTTTCTATTCCCATTTAATTTTCTCCAGAGGCCTAACATATCTAACTTTTCTAGGATCCTGTTCATCTCCTTGGAAGCAGCTATTCATTACTTCCATTTTATGTGTGATTTCATCCCATTCACGGTTATGATTACTAACTGCATTTTCCTCCATCATATTTTCTTCTGTTTATCCCTCTCTCTCTTTTTATTGCATCCCCCCTCTAAAGTATTTTTTTGCTTTAGACAACTGCCTTCCTTTGTCCATCTTTCCTTTTATCACCCTCTCTCCCCCCCCCTTCTTCTCTTTGGGGCAGCTAGGTGGTATAATAGATGGGAGTGCCTGACATGGAGCCAGGAGGCTCATCTTCTAGAGTTCAAATCTGATCTCAGATGCTTACTAGTTATGTGACCCTAGGCAAGTCACTAAACCCTGTTTGCCTCAGTTTCCTAATCTGTAAAATGAATTGGAGAAAGAAATGGGAAATTACTCCAGTATCTTTGCAAAGAGTATCCCAAATAGAGTCATGAAGAGTTGGACACTGCTGAAAATGACTGAACAACAACAACTTTCTCTTATCTCCTTCCCCTTCCACTTCCCTGTTGGGTAAACTAAATTTGTATTTCAATACACAGATGAGCACATTTATGAATGTATATCTGTTTATCTATATCTAGCAATCATATTTATACATACACATGTAATATGTACATATACGTCATATATGTATGTATAGGTAGATATATGTGTATATATTTATATGTGTATATATTCCCTCTTTGAAACCATTTAGATCAGTGAAGTTCAAACATTCCTCCTCCTCCTCCTGCCTCATTTCCTCCTCCATTGTAAAAACTCTTCCTTTCATGTCTCTTTTATGTAAGATAATTTTCCCTATTCTTCCTTTCCTTTCTCCTTTCTCCCAGTGGATCCTTCTTTCTTAGCCGTCTATTTTTTTAAAAGATCGTTTCAACGTAATCAACTCACTCCCATGTCCCCATTAATGTAGAATCTGTCTAACTGCTCTAATAATGATAAAGTTCTGAGGAATTACATGTATCATCTTCCCATGTAGGAATATAAATATTTGAACCTTATTGAATCCCTTATGATTTCTTTCTCATGTTTACCTTTTCATGCCTCTCTTAAGTCTTGTATTCGAAAGTCAAATTTTCTATTCACTTCTGGTCTTTTCATCAGGAATGCTTGAAGGTCCTCTATTTCATTAAATAACCATTTTCCTCCTCAAGGATTATTTTCAGTTTGTATAACTGGGTAGATTATTATTGGTTGTAATCTTAGCTCTTTTGCCTTCCAGAATATCATATTTTAAGCCCTCCACTTTTATAATGTGGTAGCTTCTAAATCTTATGTGATCCTGATTGTGACTCCATGATATTTGAATGGTTTCTCTCTGGCTACTTGAAGTATTTTCTCTTTTACCTGGGAACTCTTAAATGTGGATATAATATTCCTGGGAGTTTTCATTTTGGGATCCCTTTCAGGTGGTGATCGGTAGATTCTTTCAAAATCTATTTTACTCTCTTGCTCTAGGTCTAGGATATTGGGGCAGTTTTCCTTGATAATTTCTCGAAATATAATGTCTCAGCTCTTTCTTTAATCATGATTTCCAGGTAGTCTCATAATTCTTAAATCATCTCTTCTCAATCTATTTTCCAGGTCAGTTGTTTTTCTAATGAAATATTTCATATTTTCTTCTATTTTTTTTCATTTTTTTCACCATTTTATTGACTCTTGTCTTATGGAGTCATTAGCTTCCACTTGCCCAATTCTAATTTTTAAGGAATTTTCTTCAGTGAGATTTTTGTACCTCTTTTTCCATTTGGCCAGTGCTACTTTTTAAGGTGTTATTTTCTTCAGTTTTTGTTCCTTTTTTTTAACCAGGTGGTTAACTGTTTTCTCATAATTTTCTTCTCTTGCTTTCATTTCTTTACCTAATTTTTCCTTTACTAGCTTTACTTTATTTTGAAAAGCATTTTTTAGCTCTTTAAGGAATTCTCGTTGGTCTTGTATCTAATTCACAGTTTTTTTTTTGAGGCTATGCTTATAGCTATTTTGACATCATTGTATTCTTCTGAGTTTGTGTCTTGATCTTCCCTGTCACCATAATAGATTTTTATGCTCAGGTCCTTTTTTGTTGTTGTTTGCTCATTTTCCCATCCTATTTCTTGATTCTGAACTTTATATTAAAGTTGTACTCTGTTCCTTGCATGGGAAAGGGAGGGGCACTGTCCCCAGCTTTTTTTTCACTGCTGTTTTCAGAGCTAATTCTGGGCATTTGGAAGGATTTAGTGCTTTTTAAGGTGATGTGATTAAGGGAGAGGTGTGGTCTACTGCTGTCCTTGTCTATGCTCTGGTCCTTACTCAGAAATGTCCTCTCATCCTTTGGGATTCCAATCAATGTTGCTCCTCAGGGTCCCTGCTCTCTTGGAAACAGAAATGATACTGCTTCTCAGGGCCCCTACTTCTTGGGACCAGAAGTGATACTGCTCCTTAGAGCCCCTGCTCCCTTAGGATCTCAAGTGATATGTTCTTCAGGGACTTTGATGTGTTGTGGCTGAAAGTGCTCCTCTCTACCAATTAAGTGTGACCTGGAAGTGGATGTAGTGAATGGAATTGTCAAGCAGCACTTGGTCCTGTGCTCCATGCTGGCACAAGAGTCCCCTGTAATCTTTTTCCTGACCAGTTGCAAGATCCCTTTACTGTCTCTGGTTTGAGAGCTCCTGAGGTTGCTGCTGCATCTGTTGTTACCACCACATCCTTCAATTGGAGTTCCATCCATGTAGGCGCTGGCAAGTCTCTTCTAACCTCTTCACATCTCTCCTTCTGACCTCCTAAGTTGTCTTGGGCTGGCAAAATGTCTCATGCTGACCTTTTGTTGGCTCTGCCACTCCAGAGTTTGATTTGAGGCATTATTTTAAAGTTGTTTGGAGGGGAATGTTGGGAGAGCTCAGCTTAGTGCTTCTTCTACTTTACCTAACTGACTTTGCCCATGGAAACTCATGGTATAGTTTTTAATGATATTTGTATCTTTTTCTCATAGGGCTTAAATTCTGTGGGTGGGCTTACTGACCTAAGGAATAATTTACATGCTGTATTCTACTAACACAATAATTGTACTGATTACAATTGGACGTTAAAGAATTGCCCAATTCATGAGTGATTGGCTTTGCAACCCTCAGCAGAGTATTTTAGTGACCTGAACATTTATAATAGATTTCATCCCTCCTTCCTTCTTCTTCTTGGGAAACTTAGTAGTATAAGCTATGCATAGAAATATGGGTGGAGTTGGACAGTACATCTTGGGGGAGTATTCCTATTGGCCCTTTCCCTTCTTTACAATGCTCAGCATATATAATCAATAAAGATTTATTAAGTGTTTATTATGTGCCAAGTATTGCACTAAGCACTGGGAATGCAAATACAAAAAAGAAAGTCTCTGTCCTCAAGGACCTTACTCTCTAGTGAGGGAAGAACACGTACGCAAGGAAGCTAGAAAAGGGGAGAGATGGTGGTAAAGTCAGAGAAGTCCCAAGGTAGTACAGCCAGGTGAGGCATGATATGCTCTGAGCTAAGCTCCATCTTTGAATGGAGGTTTTGAAGTTCATGGCTGTACCCTTCAATCACAGGGAAAGATGATGATGAGGTAGGGTAGTACCAAGGCTAGTGGGATCTTGAAAGATAATGAGGTTTTCCCAATAATGAGCTTTGTGGGGGATGGTGCTAAAGTCAGAAAAATTTCAAAATTCAGTCAGATGGGGAGGTGAGAAATGAGGAGATGTTCTGACCTCATTAATGGACTTATTCTTAAATGGAGATTTAGAGTTGATCAGAAGGACAGAGCATGGTGATGGGTTGGATCACCATGGCTAATGGGATCTTGCAGGATGTTTATCCTAATAATGAATTTTTGGCGGCATGATACAAAAGTCAGAGAAGTCTCAAAGTAGTGTAGCCAGGTGAGAAGTGAGGAGCAAACACTTAATAGATTTGGAAAGCATTTAGAAAATGCTTTAAAATTAAT
Source organism: Trichosurus vulpecula (assembly GCF_011100635.1). Lineage (NCBI taxonomy): Eukaryota > Metazoa > Chordata > Mammalia > Diprotodontia > Phalangeridae > Trichosurus > Trichosurus vulpecula. Next base: position 176,861,464 of record NC_050573.1, on the reverse strand, counting down.
TAATTCACTCATTTATTCATTCCCTTAAGGGCATGAGCCATTGGAAATACTCTCAGCAAATGTGCCAGTCCATTGGGTTCAGCCTCTATCCACACATGTTTAGTACATATGGCCATCAGGTTAGTTTTATAGAAGCAATTATACTTTTTGTAATACAAGTTCTTGTGTGTGTGTAGCTATGGTATACTAGTTTTTTGGAACACCCTCTTGAATTTCAATTTCACTCAATGAGCATTTAGTAAGCACCTATTATCTCTAAGTACATCAGTCTAGTTACAAACACACAAAGAACATTATTAATAGTATTTTTTCAAATTATGCGTAAAGATAGTTTTCAACATTCATTTTTGTAAAATTTTGAATTTCAAATTTTTTTTCTCTCCCTTTCTTCCCTCTCCTCTCCCCAAGACAGCAAGCAACTGATGTAGGTTATTACATGACACACAAAGAACATTGAAAGGCATCTCTTGCCCTCGGGAAGATTATATTTTACTGAGGGGAGTACAACATGGAAATATAAGTTTATAGAAGATAGATTAAGGAGCATAAATAAATTAGGGAACCAGGAATGACTTCCTAGAAGGATGGTACATAGCAGTTGCTTAATAAATACTTATTGATTGAATGATTGAAGTGTTCTCCTATCCTTCTGTGACTTCTAATTTGTCTTGTTATTTGTGTATGACTTATGGTCCTATTGGACTGCAAACTTCCTAAGGGCAAGATTTATGGGACTTTAAATCTTTACATCTCCAGGTAGTGAAATAGGCAAAGTGTAGTTTTTGATATCCTTCCAACTTTACTGTTGGCATTCTTCATCCATCACCCAGTCTTCCTGGGTGACGCTTCATCATTTCTAATCTGGCAACAATCCTTTCATCTCCATCATGTTTCTAGGAAACTCATTATCAGGAAACTCATTGGTCCCCACACCACACCAGTACCCTCTGATTCTCTGATTGGAGGACAGAGCAAAGAGATCTTCCCCAAACTTCTATTTAAAGAGGGCTTCCAGGTCAGCTGTCTCTTCATTTCCTAACTAGCTGCACTCAGAATTCTATCACCCTCCAGTGCTGCATAATTTCCTTCCCTCTCTTTTAACAACTTCCTTTTGCTGTTGTCTTCCCCCATTAGACTATAAACTTTTTGAAGGCAGAAGGCAGAGATCGTCTTTCTTTCTTTCTTTCTTTTTTGTATTTGTATTCCCAACATTTAGCATAGTGTTTACACATAGTAGGTGCTTAATAAATGTATATTGGCTGACTGATCTTCCATGTTGCTCTCTGCCTGTTCTGAGCCTTTTAAGATGATTCCCCTTTTAGGTCTTCCATTCTCAGTCAGGATCTTAATTTCCTCACCTTTCCCTCCCTCTAGAAAAACTTTCCTTTGTGTCTTTTTTTTTTCTGTCATCTTGGCACAGCTGGTACTCATGAATTATTGTATCTGGGGCAAGTATCAGAAACCAGGCCTTAGGCAAATGGCATGAAGCATGTTCTCTCTTGGGGGTGAGGTGAGGAGTGGAACATTGCCTAGGGTAGAGGAAATTGAATAGAGACCATAGGACACCCATGAGGAGCTTGTTGTTGGGAATGCTGCCTGGGTATGAAGACGGAACTGGTTATGAAAGAGGTGAGGAGCTTACCTGGCCTTCTATGTGGGCTTTGTCTTTTAACGAATTATTCTTGCTAATGAGGTGCTAAGCCTTTTTCTTTCTATGCTGCTGAAGGAGTGCAAATTGTACAAGTGCCCTCAAAATTTGGCACTGTGGGACAAAGCTCTAGTCACCCTGCCCATGTTATGGCTTCGTACTTTGGGAAATCATTTTTTCAAGTGTTCTAATCTCTTTTTATATTAATGGAATTGATGTTACCTCTAGTTATGAGACCTTTGGTGGGTGGGAAGGTGTCAGGTTCAAATGAACAGGAGCTTCCAGTTTCCTTACTCCTTGGGCATTTTACTGCAGGATAATTCCCCTTTAACTTCTTTCTTCTCTTCCTCAGGTCTTAGGCATCAGATCATCTGCTCACTTTTGCCTACCATCATCTTGACTAGGGTAGATCTAAAAATGTGTGACATTAGATGAAGAAACATTGCAGGAGGTTACTCATTTGTGGCTTGACAGGGAGATAGATAGCAATTGGAAGAGGAAAGCAAGGGACTTACATATTGACTGTTACCACAGATGTGATCAACATAGGTTTTCCATATCCTATAAATAGCTCTACATCCACCTATATTTGCATTTTGACAGAAAGTTCTTAACACCAAGCCTTCCCTTATTCCTACCTGCCCTTCCCCCGTCTCAGTGGCTTCGTTGTTATTGTATTTCCTCTAGCACTTTGTCTAGACCTTCTCTTTGCTCTTAACAGCATCCACCTTTCATCATAGTTATTTTTCAACACTTCATTTCTCCTGCATTTGATTGTAAGCTTCACGAAAATAAGTATTGAATTTTTGTTTTGGGATACCCAGCACATAGAATGACATTTTGCACATAGTAGATGCTTTATAAATGTTGAACTGGATTGAACCTAGAGGCGTGATTTTTAAATTTGTGATGGTAGGCATTGTGACAGTGATTAGAAAGGACATAATTTTAAATGGAGGAGGGATGTTTTAAAAGTCTCACCCCTCCCCACTCCAATACTAATATATAGAACCACCTGTTCTGCCTCTTGTGTGGAGATGGGGGCTGTCAGTTTTTGTGGTAAGTGAGGCCCACAGGATTCATTTGGAAAAGCATAGAGAAACTCTGATATTCATTCCAAATGCTTTTGGCTCCCCAAACATTACTGTTTTAATGAACGTTGGCCAGAAATCTTGTCACAACAAGCTTCCTTCTGGAGTCTATGGTGTTTATTTTCTTCTCCTTATCTGTCTGGAAACTTGACAGGCACAGTTCATTCATGCTCTAACCTGGTACTTTCTCCTTGGTTACTGGCCAGAAAGGTGAGCACCATGGATGATGCCATCCACTGAACCTTAGCAAACCCTAAAGAAGCCTTTGCCTTATTCCTGTGTGCTCACCCCCACCCTGGCATCCCAATCTTGGGTAAGGATCAAGAATGAGGGGTGGTAGTTCCAGAGGATCATGATGAAACATGCTACCCACCTTCATTTAGAGAGGTAATGGACTCAGTGAAGATTGAACCTTTTTTTTTAACATGGCTAATGTAGGAATTTATTTTGCTTGACTACACATATTTGTAAAGGTTTTCGTTTTTCATGCTTTCTTATTTGGAGGGAAAGAGGGGAGGGAAAGTATTTAGAACTGAAAAATAAAATAAAATAAAATTAAAAAACCCAGCAAAAAAAAAGAGTGAAAATTAGGAAGGAGAATACACATTTTTTTTTTCCTGGTAGTTTTTCTTCTCCATCAGCTCTTCAAGTTTTCAAATTCTTAATTTTTCTGTCTTTGGTGAGATACAGATTTTTGTGAGGGAAACCAAGTAGTGAAGGATGTTGATACAGATCATGGGTTGAATGAACTGAGAATGTTAAATTGGGAGAAGGGAAGACTTAGGAAGGTAATTGTTTTTAAGTATGTTAAAGGAGGTGGCAAAGTACAGGGAATGAGCATCCCAGTGCCACATTTATAAGACCTGGCTTCAAATCCTGCTTCCAATGCTTATTACATGTGTGACTAGGGGCGTAACAAACTTCTATGGCCTCTGTTTCCTTGTCTGTAAAATGAGAGGAGTTGAAACAGATGGTCTCTGAGGTCCCTTCTGGCTCTAGATCCAGGATTCTATCACTTGCTCTCCTGGTCCCAGGAAGAAGGATTAAGAGGTTGAAGTTGCAAAGAGGAAGATTCCAGCTTGATGTGAGTCTAACCCCAGGCTGGTCTAGGCATGTCCAGTTCTAACATGGAAGCAGCCTTGAGGGACTGCCTTTGAACATTCTTAGTTTGTCTAACATGGAACCTGACTCCATGTACTGGACCCCTGAAGACCCGCTCCATGTTAGAACTGGGCATGCCTAAACCAGCCCAGGGTTACATAAGGAAAAACATCCTGATATTTAGAGCTATCTAAGATTGTCATGACCTGTCTGGAGAGCCAGTGGGCACCCCTTCACTGGTGTTTTTCAGGCAATGGCTGGATGGTCCTTTGTCAATCTTGCTGTAAAGGAGATTCTTGCTCAGGTAAGGGTTGGACTGGAGATCCCTTCTGATCCAAAGATGTTAGGGTTTAGTGGCTCTAGATTCTCTGGATAATTTGAAAGGAGAAGCTACAATACTTAAATATTTTTGTTTTTATTTTTATAGGCATTAAGAGAACTTATCAGAGTATACCCCAAGGTAGTGGTCAATAAATCTGATTATTAACAGGATTTGATATATTATTATGAAACAACAGTGAGCACATGTATCTGAATCTTGTTTGAAGTATAGCCACCATCTTTTCAGGTTTATTTCACATTTCTTTCCTTCACATACTCTCTCTTCCCCAAACCCAGCCTTTCATTCCCCACCTTTGTACCTTTTGCAGAAATTGCTTTCCATGCCTGCAATACACTCCCTTCTCATTTCTACCTCTTGGAATATGTCATTTCCTACAGGAAACCTTTCCTGATCCCTCTAGCTGTCAGGACTTTCTCATCTCAAATTATCTTGTATTTACTGATTATTTGCTTGTTTGTATTCCATCTCCCCACTTCCCCTGTGCAGTTTGAGGTCCTTGAAGATAAGGACCTTAAAAAAAATTTCTGTCTTTCTATCCCAAGAAACTGGCTTACTATCTTGCACAAAATAGGAAGGCCCTAAATAAATGATTGCTGAAATGAATTGAGTGGCACATTGGAAAAAAAAAAAAACCCAACTAAATAGCACATTATCTCTATCTGGATTATCAGACTATCCTCTAAAATAGGAAAGAAAATGATAACATGAAAAATTCTTAGTATTAGCTGAAAACAGGAAATGAGGTTCATCATTGTGGGTTTTTCAATGACTACTATTTTGTTTAGTAAATATTATCCTTATAAGCATTTTGCCAAATATTTGTTCTCTGTTTCATCTTTTTAACCAGGAGGCATGAAAGATTTCATTCTTATTATATTTGGCATCAAATTTTCCCTTTTGCTGTCTCCCAGACACTTTTATTAGGGGTAAGCAATCCCTGGGACATACCCAACAATGCATGGGTAAGTGCAAGTGGGAGAATGTTGCACGTTTATGGAAAGAAATTACAGTCAGGAAAAATCAGTCTCTGGGTTCTTAAAAAAAGTTGGCTATTAAAAAAAGTACAGGCTATGCATTACCAAAAAAAAGTTACCTTATAAATTAGTTTTCTAGAATTTTTGCAAAATGCTAAAGCAATTCAGTGTCAGGATACACTGATTCTAATAAAAATAAATTAATAAATTTAAAATGTTCAGGCACCTATGCCCAAGGGCCACTAGGCATTTTAATAGAAGATAAGTAAAAACCATTAATCATGGTTTCCACAAGCTCTTTCACATTACCCTGGGCAACCTTGGTCCGGCAGAGGGATAGGGCTGCGATAGAGCTGCTGAACTGGATAAAATAGGGATGCTACACACAGGCTGGCAGCCTTGCCAGGAAGTATCAAATATTTACCAACCAACAACTTTTGACTTTATTTTTCCATCTACCTGCTTTTTCTTTAAAAAAAAAAAGGTAATAAATTCAATGAAAATTATATTTCTTTTCTATTTATTTATTATAATTACTATGCCCTTTGAAATTAGCAGGCTCAAATTCTGAGTTTATTAGGCATTGAACTTTGTGAGGTTTCCGGAGGCTTTTTTAGGTTTGAATTTTCAAATAATCAATCAAGCATTTATTAAATGTCTTTTATGTGCCATGCACTGTGCAAGATACTGGGAATACAGTAACAAAGAATGAGATTATGTCTAATATTCAATGAGCTTACATTCTAATGGGGGAGATAACAAGTACATATATGTGTACATATATATACACACATATGTATATATAGCATAAATAGAAAGTTAATAAGCAAACATATATAAATCTATATACAAAATAATTAAATACAAGGTTCTTTGGGAGGGAGGGTACTAGCAGTTGAAGGTAGGGGATTAGGAAAAGTTTCATGCAAAAGATGGTGCCTGAGGTGAATATTAAGAAACAGAGGTATTCTATGAGGCAAAAGTAAAGAAAGAAATAATTTCAAGGTAGTCTCTCCAGGACACTTTGCATGTAGCATATAAGTTTATGCAAGTAAGTGGATGGTGGCACTTGTTTGAATATGTAGTCCCACTAATCAGTTTCACTATAGACTTGTATTGTGAGATTAATCCCTTGATTTAGACATTATTCTCTCTCTCTCTCCACCCCACCTTTCTCTGCCCCCCCCCAACATCTCTCACACATACACTAAAATAATAGGATGTTTCCTTAATAAACTAAAGCAGTGGTGGGGAACCTGCAGCCTCAAGGCCACATGTGGCTCTCTAGATCCTCAAGTGAGGCTCTTTGAATCCAAACTTCACAGAATAAATCCTTTTAATAAAAAGTTTTGTTCTATAAAACTTGGACTCAGTCAAAAGGTGGCACCCAAAGTCCTAGAAGGCCACGTGTGGCCTTGAGGCTGTGGGTTCCTCACCCTTGAACTAAACTATAAGAAACCAGCTACAGAATGTAAGGGAAGATAGCTACTAGACACAAACTAGGGTGTTGCCTCTAGTCTAAACTGCTGCCAATGACTATTAAACTAAGTTTCTGAGATTTTCTTAGACCAAATGTGCCTATAGCAAGTGGAAGTGTGTATGGCTTGAAAAAGCCTAGTCAGCTGGGCTAAAAAAAATTGGTTTCTTGTCCTTTTTAGAACAAAGTATTACTTTTGTCTCCAGAGTTCTCGTAATGAGCCCATAAGCCAGCTCCCTATAGCAGGTTCCATATTGCAGTCTGAAAAGAAAAATCCTCTGTCACCCATTGGCTTAAATTGATTAGAGAAATACCCAAAGATAAGTCATCATTTACTACATTTCACAGATATGCCTGAATTGGAAGGAAATTTACAAGAGTATCAGGTGATGTGAGGTGAGACCTGTGCAGCTAAGCTAATCTGTTAGGATTTTAATTACAATTGAGCTGAGGAAGGAATTTAGATTCACCATTTGCTTGATCAAGGCTTTTTATTAGTAATGATACTCAATAAGAGCATGTGCCCTTCATCCACAGTCACTTTTGGCTCCCAGAACATTCCTGAACATAATGAAATGAGGGGTATGGTGATTGCTTCTGATGGGGAACTTGCCTTCCAAACAGGGGCAGAATCCTCAGCTGGGTGGCTGGCCTCCATTGTGTTATAGTTCTAGGCAATGTTACAAATCAGACTCTAGTTTGCCGACACTGGAGATTCTTCTCTGGTTTTGATACCCTGTTTGGGAACTTTCTTCTCTCCAAGCTGAGCTGACACAAAGAGCATGCTTAATGTTCAGGGTTTTATACGATTTCTAGAAGCATGAAGCAGGAGAAGTTGGTCCTGCACCTATCTGCCATTAATCTGATAAAGTGAAGCATTTAACTGCTACAAAGTAAAGAATTTCAGCATGTCTAGATCTTACTCCCACAGTATAGAATTCTGTATGTATACTTACAGCTAGGTTACAAATAAGCTGATTAGAATATAACTTTGTTGTTGTTGTTTGTCCTTTGTTCTCAAAGAGATCCAATGACATCAGAAGGGCGATGACTTGCAAATGAATTGGATTTGTTGTTGTTAGGCTAAGTAAGAAATGAGTCATAAAATGACCTCTTTTACCTGCTTAAAAAAATCAGCTTGGGAGGGGAAGACCCTCAGGGCATGGAGGTGGGAGGGTGGGGGGGGGGTTGGGGGTGGGGGGGTGGGGAAGAGGCAAAACAATGAGCAAGTTAGACTTGGGTTGGGACTTACTGTTGGCCAATCAGGTCAGAGTGATTTGGGTTTAAGTGATTTGGGTCCTTAAAAAAGAAATCCATCCCTTAAACCCCAAGATATCTTGGGTGTAACTATATTATCTGGTCTCTTCAGACTTCATGTTCTTAATTTGTCAACATCCTTCTAGTCAGCTGGGCTAAAAAAAATTGGTATCTTGTCCTTTTTAGAACAAAGTATTACTTTTGTCTCCAGAGTTCTCCTAATGAGCCCATAAGCCAGCTCCCTATAGCAGGTTCCATATTGCAGTCTGAAAAGAAAAAAGAAAAATCCTGTGGTGATTCAGTCTCCACACAATTCTCCAGTTATGTGGCAATCAAATCAGAGAGAGCTTTGGGTGGTCCCTGAGTGTTCTCTGAGAAGCTCTCTCCTTAAGCTGATGCTGCCTCAAGAATGATGTGGATCTTGGAGCTTCCAGGTCCAAGGACCAGATGACTATCAGGATCTATGAAAAAATACTTCCCTCTACTGAGCTGGACATTTTAGGTACCTTATTTGCATAATTCCAACTTGCTTTCCAAAATAGTCGTACCATATTACAACTCCACCAACAAGGTATTAGTGTGCCTGTCTTTTCACAACCCCTCCAACATTGACTGTTGCCAATTTTTTTGGTCATTTTTTTTTGCCAATTTGCAGGGTGTGACACAAAACTTCAGAGTCCCTAGAATTTTTTTTTTCAATTCTTTTAATTTAATTTAATTTATTTAATATATTTAGTTTTCAGCATTGATTTTCACAAGAGTTTGAATTACAAATTTTCTCCCTATTTCTACCCTCCCACCCACTCCAGGATGGCGTATATTCTGGTTGCCACGTTCGCCACTCAGCCCTCCCTTCTGTCACTCCACTCCCCTTCCATCCCCCTTTCCCTTCTTCTCTTATAGGGCAAGATAAATTTCTACGTCCCATTGCCTGTGTATCTTATTTCCTAGTTGCATGCAAAGCTTTTCTTTTTTGTTTTTGAATGTCTGTTTTTGAAACTTTGAGTTCCAAATTCTCTCCCCTCTTCCCTCCCCACCCACCCTCCCTAAGAAGGTAAGCAATTCAACATAGGCCGCATGTGTATCATTATGTAAAACCCTTCCACAATACTCATGTTGTGAAAGATTAACTATGTTTTGCTCCTTCCTAACCTATCCCCTTTCATTGAATTTTCTGCCTTGACCCTGTCCCTTTTCAAAAGTGTTTGTTTTTGATTGCCTCCTCCCCCAGTCTGCCCTCCCTTCTATAGTCCCCCTTTTTTTATCTTCTTCCTCCTGCTTTCCTGTGGGGTAAGATACCCAATTGAGTGTGTATGGTATTCACTCCTCAGGTCAAATCCGATGAGAACAAGATTTACTCATCCTTGCTCACCTGCCCCCTCTTCCCTTCCTACAGAACTGTTTTTTCTTGCAACTTTTATATGAGATAATTTACCCCATTCTATCTCTCCCTTTCTCCCACTCTCAATATATTCCTCTCTTATCCCTTAATTTGATTTTATCTTTTTACATATCATCCCTTCATATTCAACTCACCCTGTGCCCTCTGTGCATATATATATACACATACATATACACACACACATATATACACATACTACATATATACATACATAGACACATACATATGCATATATATATACATACACACATATATATGCATATTCCTTTCAGCTACTATGATACTGAGGTCTCATGAATCATACACATCATCTTTTCATGTAGGAATGTGAACAAAACAGTTCAACTTTAGTAAGTCCCTTATGATTTCTCTTTCTTGTTTACCTTTTCATGCTTCTCTTGATTCTTGTGTTTGAAAGTCACATTTTCTATTCAGCTCTGGTCTTTTCACTGAGAAAGCTTGAAAGTCCTCTGTTTTATTGAAAATCCATATTTTGCCTTGGAGCATGATACTCAGTTTTGCTGGGTAGGTGATTCTTGGCTTTAATCCTAGCTCCATTGACCTCTGGAATATTGTATTCCAAGCCCTTTGATCCCTTATGTGGAAGCTGCTAGATCTTGTATTATCCTGATTGTGTTTCTACAATATTCAAATTGTTTCTTTCTGGCTGCTTGTAATATTTTCTCCTTGATCTGGGAGCTCTGGAATTTGGTGACAATATTCCTAGGAGATTTCTTTTTGGGATCTATTTGAGGAGGTGATCTGTGGATTCTTTCAATTTCTATTTTACCCTCTGGCTCTAGAATATCAGGGCAGTTCTCCTTGATAATTTCTTGAAAGATGATATCTAGGTTCTTTTTTTGATCATGGCTTTCAGGTAGTCCAATAATTTTTAAATTATATCTCCTGGATCTATTTTCCAGGTCAGTGGTTTTTCCAATGAGATATTTCACATTGTCTTCCACTTTTTCATTCCTTGGCTTCTATTTTATAATATCTTGATTTCTCATAAAGTGACTAGCTTCCACTTGCTCTAATCTAATTTTTAAGGTGGTATTTTCTTCAATGGTCTTTTGGACCTCCTTTTCCATTTGGCTAATTCTGCCTTTCAAGGCATTCTTCTCCTCACTGGCTTTTTGGAGCTCTTTTGCCATTTGAGTTAGTCTATTTTTTAAGGATTTGTTTTCTTCAGTATTTTTTTCCATATTTTTTTGGTTCTCCTTTAGCAAGTCATTGACTTGTTTTTCATGGTTTTCTTGCATCATTCTCATTTCTCTTCCTAATTTTTCCTCTATTTCTTTAACTTGCTTTTCCAAATCCTTTTTGAGCTCTTCCATGGCCTGAGACCAGTTCATGTTTTTCTTGGAGGCTTTTGATGTAGGCTCTTTGACTTTGTTGACTTCTTCTGGTTGTATGTTTTGGTCTTCTTTGTCACCAAAGAAAGATTCCAAAGTCTAAGTCTGAATCTGAGTCCATTTTCACTGCCTGGCCATGTTCCCAGACAACTTAACTTGACCCTTGAGTTTTTCAGCAGGGTATGATGCCTTGTAGAATAAAGAGTACTTTGTTCCAAGCTTGAGGGGATGTGCCATTGATTTCAGAGCTATTTCTATCCAGCCAGCTCTGCCACATCAGCACTGCTCTTTCCCCAAGAACTGCCAACCCAGATTGGACTCAGATCTTAAGCAGGCTCTGCACTCCTGCTCTGATCTGCCACTTAATTCCTCCCAGCAGGTGGGTCTGGAGCCAGAATCAACTGCAGCTGTAGTTCTGTAGCTGCCCCACCTCTGCTGCCCCCGGGGTGGTGGCCGAACCATGATCTCCTATCGCTCTGTCCCAGAAGCTTTTCCCACTAACCTTCTCTGTTGTCTTTGGTGTTTGTGGGTTGAGAAGTCTGGTAAGTGCCTCAGCTCACTGATTCAGGGCACTAGGGCCCGGTCTGCCTGGCTCCCGGTCCGGGGTCTGGTTGGTCCTGCCGCCGCCCACACTGGGCTCTGCTCCCCTCTGCTCCCAGCTCCGTGCATGATAGACCTTACCCAGAGACCATCCAGGCTGTCCTGGGCTAGAGCCCTGCTTCCCTCTGCTATTTTGTGGGTTCTGCAGTTCTAGAATTTGTTCAGAGCCCTTTTTTATAGGTTTTTGGAGGGACCTGTCAGGGAGCTCATGCATGTCCTTGCTTTCCCAGCCACCATCTTGGCTCCCCCCTCCCCACCATATTGGCTGTGCCTCCCCCCCCAAGGCACATAGTTCTTAAATATTCAGAAAGCAAGCAGTTATTAAGTACCTACCAAGTGGTAGACACTGTGCTTAGTGTTAGGGATACAAAGAAAGGTGAAAGATAGTCCCTGCTGTCAAGGAGTTCACAGTCTAATAGGAGAGACAACATGCAAATGATTATTGACAAACAAGATATGTGCAAGTTAAATTCAGAGATAATCAACTGAGGAAAGGCACTAGCATTAAGGGAGATTTGAAAAGGCTTCTTGTGGAAAATGAGAGTTGAGCTTGAAGGAAATCAGGGAAGCTAGGACATGGAGATGATGGGGAGTGTAACAACAATGCTGCTAGCAGCTGCTGCTGAGATGTAAGACCCAATAAGACCAGCAACAAGAGCTGCCAGCACAGGTTCTTTGATCTGCTTTTCTAAGGAAAGTAACTTTAAAGGGTTAACAATCTCACTTTAATTAAACATATATATATACCATCCAGTTGGTTTAGGGGGAAAAGACAGCAGCCTGAATTTCAGAGCAAATACAACTAGAAATTACAAATAGAAAATATTAACAGATCAAATAACACAATTTGACAGACAGGCTTTGTCTAATGAAGACATCACATACATAGTTACCAAAAAGAGAAACACCAACATCTGGGTTTTCCTCAAAGCCGAGGGGGCTCCAGCGGCTACCCAGAGTCTCCACACCAACACTCTTCCAGTGAGTGAGAGACCCAAATAAAATGCTAATCTCTGGGTTTATATACTCTTCTTAGGGCTGGAAGGCTTCACACCTAATCAGCAAAAGGGTGTGGGCCTGAGGCTTTGCACCTTGTAGGACTCAATCAAAGCACTTGATTACTTTAGCATTCTAAAAGAGAAAACAGTAAAAAAAAGTCCCACTTTAATTAATATTGCAGGCAGAGAATTACAGGCATGGAGAATAGCCATTGGAAATGCTCAGGGTGTGTGGATGGAGTGTCATGTGTGAAAAATAGCAAGGAGGATGATACCATTGCATTGCAGAACACGTGGAGGGAAATAAGATATGAGAAGACTAAAAAGGAAGGAGGAGGAAAGCTTTCAAAGGACTTTTAAAGCTAGAGAGAAGATTTTATATTTGATCTGGGAGGTGATGGGGGAGCCACTGGAGTTTGTTGAATGGGTGTGTGTGTGTGTGTGTGTGTGTGTGTGTGTGTGTGTGTATGACATAGTCAGACTTACACTTTAGGAAGATCAGTTTGATAGCTGAATGAAGGATGGACTGGTGTAGTGAGAAACTTGAGACAGAGAGGTCAATCAGCAGTCTGTAGCGATAATTGAAGGGGGATGTGATGAGGGGACTGTCTTTTGCTTTTCCTTATATTCCCCCACACTTAGCACAGTGCCTAACACATAGTAGGCACAAATGCTAATTGAATGACTGATGGTGAACAGTAAATGCAAGTCATTAATATTAGTAAGGCATGATAATTCAGATGTTACTTATATCGCCTTGTTTTTTCCATCCATGAATTTTTCATTGAATTAAATTTTTTTTCCTTCCCTATCATTTCTCATTGTTCTGATCTTCAGGGTTTTAGGGATAAGTACAGAAGATACAATTTTTATAGTATTTTCATAGTAATACAGGCAGCTTAAAAAAATGTCACATTTGGTGTAGAGAAGCATCTTGGGGGAAAAGAAAAGAACCCTGGGTTTCTTAGTCTGGGTCTGATAACCTTGGTTCTAGTTCTGGCTTTGCACATGTGATTGTGGGCAGGTCTGCCAAAGTCATTTCTCCTCTCTAAACCTCAGTTTCTTCATCTGCAAAATCAGAATAATAATCACATTATTAACTTCCCTTTTTTTGGTAAAGTTAAGATAAGATGATGTATGTAAAATGTATTGTAAATCATGAAACATTATAAAAATACAATTTATTATTAAAATTATACACAAACTCCAAAAACCATTGGCTTATATCCTACATACTTTTGAAATGAAATGAAATCGATTCTTTGTTAATAGTTGGAACTGAAACCCCAATAAGCAAAAGGAAGATATCTTTGCAGCCAGTTTCTTTGCTAAAGATTTCATATCTAAACTATCTAAGGAATGCACTAAAATTGATAAACTCAAAGCCATTCTCAAATAAATAAATAGTCAAAGGATACAGTCAGTTCTCAAAGGAAGAAATCTACACTATCAACAAGTATACGAGAAAATGCTCCAAATAATTAATAAATTAGAGAAATGCAGATTAAAGCAAATCTGGGATTCCACCCATCAGATTGGCAAAGATGACAAAAAAAGAAATGACAATTGTTGGAGAGACTGAGAAAAAATAAATGCATTAATACACCATTGGTAGAGCTATGAATTTGTCTGTTTTGGAAAGCAATTTGGAACCATGTTCCCAAAGGCACTAAACTGTGCATACCCTTTTACATAGCAATATCACTACTAGGCCTATACCCTAGAGATCAAAGAAAGAGCAAAAGAACTCATATGTTCAAAGATATTTTTAACTAAGTGTTTTGGTAGTGTCAGTACTGCTGATGTAGCCACTTACATTGCCTAGAGGGCACCAGCTCTGCCTCAGCCACAGGAGGAAGGGATTCTCTGTTCAGAGCCTGGCCCTGATTAGAGCAGCCAGACACCCTAGCCATGGCCTTGATCAGCACTCATAGGTCTAAAATAAAGAGTTCCTTAATGGTGAGGCATGAATTTGAGAAGCTTTAGAGTCCTGAGCACAATGCCATGCTCATCAGGATACCGGGGAAGCTGTCGAGGGTCGTAGACCCATCTTTGGTCAGCAATTTGTGGATCTAGTGGGAAGAGGAAGGCTCTCCCATTGAAATTTAAGGTCCATCCCTTACTTTTGTGTTCTAAATGACAGTGCCATGATCATCAGGATGGCAGCAGGATTTGCTGCCCAGCTGAGTAATCCCTATTTGGAAGGAGGAGATATAGGGATCCCTATCATTGGAGCTTGCAGTTCCATGACCTGACTCTTGTCCACTCCTGGATGGGTGGGAGGTAGCAGCAAGACTGCCTGTCATTCCCCGTGCAGTGGTCAGGGCACTTAGTCACAGCTCTGGTGAGTGGCTCATGGACTTAACGAAGGTTCCCGTGGCTGGTTCACTTGGATTCTGGCAAGAAGGGTGACTCCCAGAGACACTGTAGGAGGCTTTATTGGGGGCTCATTGACACTTTCTAGCACTGGCAATTGGTGGGTAGGCAGCAGTGGTTCCAGAGGCAGCTGGCAACAAGAGTGAAACCTAACTGGCAATAAGGAAGAGGAGGAAGAAGCCTTGAACAGGGGTTTAAGTGATCCCTGAGGGATGGGGAGGGAGATTTCTGGGTATCAGCCAATAATGGGAGACAATCAAGCACTTGAAGGACTGTCAGTGATAGCTCTGCTGGCTGGGGGTTTCGGTGTAGTTTGTACAGAGTTTTTCTGGGACACTCATCTATTTGGCCCTCAGGATGGGAGTGAGCATTCTCCCTTACCTCAAATAGAGGATGGGGAATTTCTCTCTCAACATCTGACCTCAGAGAGAGGATGGGGAATTGCCCTCTCAACATCTGAGACACTTAAAGCCTTATCTCTAGGTGTGGGGTCCTAAAGGGCTGCCCAGTGTCTAAGCTTCATAGCTACTTTGGCAGTGCTGGCTCTGTGCTCATGGTGGTAGCCTATCAGAATACATTGTTAGGGGAGGCCAGGTCATTTATTTATTCTTTTTTTTTTTTTTTTTTTGTTAGCAATAGCAGCTAGGAAATTTCCACAGCAAATTAAAATTGAGTCACAAAACTGAAGTTATAATATAGGCTTCAAATACTGAGATAAGGTTAGGAGATGTTAGAAAATTACCTAAGTATCAAAGGATCATACAGAGAAACATTTTCATTACACCAAACTTTGGAAAGAGGATGCCCATCAGTTGGGGAACTGCTATATAAATTATGAAATATGGTTATAATGTGAGAAATGATGAAAGGGACAGTTTCAGGGAAACTGAGGAAGACTTGTATGAAGTGATACAAAGTGAAATAAACAGAACCAGGCAAACCATTTATAGAGCAACAACAGTTCTAAAGAAAAATGACTTTTTAAAGAAATGAGAAATCTATTCGATGTAATAACCAAGTATAATTCTACAGGATTGGTGATGAACTGTGCTCCCCATCTCCTGATAGAGATGTGATGGCCTTAAGATGCGGAATGAGATATAAATTTTCAAACATAGGATTTGGGATTTGTTTTGCTTGTCTCTGCATATATTACATACAAGGGTTCTGTTTTTATTTTATTTTTTCCAATTGGGAGATAGGTGGGAGGGAGAAGGTAGCAAAATAAAGGAAAGAGGGTAAAAACAAAAAGATGTAACTTTTTTAAAAAACATAAAGAGTAGAAGGAAGGCCAGTAGCAATCACAACCTTGAAAGTTACATGGGAAGGGAAGGGAATGAGCATTTCTTAAACATCTGTTATGTGCCAGGCTTTATGCTAAGTGATTTACAAATATTAAGTAATTTGTTCTTCACAACAACCCTGTGAAGTAGGTGCTGTGATTTTATAGTCTTCATTTTACAAATGAGGTCACTGAAGCAGACAGAGGGTCACAAAGCTAGTAAGTGTTGGAGGCTGAATTTGAGTTCAGGTCTTCTTGTCTTCCAGCTCATTGCTCTATCTACTGCATCAACCAGCTTCCCTGAATTGGAATTTATTATATATTTCAAAAGGAAAGCAAATTGCACATAATAGAGATGTACAGATTCATTTATAATCCTTTTTTTTTCTGTTCTAGAGTGTATATGGAAATGCCCTTTTTATTTGGTGTTTAGGTTTAGAATTAAAAAAAAAACAGCTGACAAGTATGTATAGTTTTGCTGTAAAAGTGCAAGAAAAAGGGTGTTTTCTGTATTCTTCCAGAGGACTCAAAGATCAGAGAAGTAAAAGAAGAACAAGGGGGAAAAGAGATAGAAATTGCTTACCTAGCAGATGCTAAAAGAGAAAAAAAAATAGAGATTAGAACTTCGTTGCAGCAGAAACCAAACAAATAAAAATTCCTGGAGAAAAAAATGGAAAAAAGAGGACAAAACATGGAAATATAGGGACTTCTTTCCAGACGAGGCTGGGAATCTTCAAAGGATGAAAATCCACTGAGATTTTTTAATAACCCCATACCAGTGCCATGAGGAAATTAGAAATATGGGAAAATACCATTTGGATTTTGTGGGCAAATATCCACTGAAAAGACTATAAATCCATTTAGATTCTATGTCTTTGAATTTTCATAATTTTTGCATCTTTATTGATGAGCATGGAGAAGTTGCTTTGAGGATGCTATTAAACCAACTCCTTAATAGCTCCTATGAGTAGCATAGTTCGGAAAGCAAATTAACAGAATCAGTTAAGCAAATGTCTTGCTTTGGCAAAAGTTGCATCATTATGCACTGGAAATTTAGTATATCTCAGAACAAGGGGAATAAGAGTTTATCTTAGACAAAAAACCCAAGCCTCAAATGTCCCTCTAAGCTGCATCAATTCTATGGCTAGCCACTGTACTATTCTTGCCATATACTGCTAAGAGAGGTGGAAGGAGTTTAAACTTTGTGTTCAGTTGTGCCCAATTAGCACAATCAGGAAGGGATGAATGCTCCATTTTGTGCTATTCCAGTACAAGCTGCAGCCAAATGTATTTGGTGAATTGGCATAACCTAGAGCCCAGTACAAAGTATATCATCACCCCTGGGCTTTAGAATCCTTGGGAATATAACACATTGTGAGGAGCAACCAAGATTGTGTGTTGGGGTAATGGGCAAATTGAAGTTGGCCCCGCCATCCCAGAGAAATACTCAGAAGATATTTCTAGGTCTGCTTGATCTAGAGCACACCAGAGTCATTTTCCAAACTTCTTAGGGTCAGGCTTCCAACCTACTCATGATATCCTTTTCTTTTCCTTTTTGTCTGCTGTTGTCCATTGTCATCAGGCTATTATCTGGCCTAGGGCTGGGGTAGATTTTTTTTGGAATGGCATCTAGCTGATGTTTTATAAGAAATCCTTCCCTTTATGTATTCTAAGTAGCATTCTACAAAGAATACTAATTTTTGATAGCATTGATATTTGAACAGGATATGTTTTGTGAAATTTCAAAGAAAGAGGTTGACTAATTGTTTTCATGTGATAAAAAGGGGTACTTTTTTTAAGATGGCATTCCACCCTTCTAAAATTGGCAGATGCATAATTCTAAGCTAAAAAAGGTGCTATTGACTACCTTTTATACTTACTTGAGAAATGATTGTTTAGGAATGGTTACTTATCACACATTTCTTTTTATTATAATATTTTAACAAGTTGAACTTTTACTTATTTTATGTTTTAGCTTTGATCCAAATTTCAAGTAATGAAGCTCCACAGAGAAAAAATAAAAGACTTTGATGATTCCTTTCGCTTTCTTTTAGAAATAGTTGCAGCCAATGAAGTCTAGCTTATACAACAAATACTATATAGCTGTGGCTAATAAAGTTTGAAGAATGCTGGGCTTGGACACTGATAAAAAAATTTGTTTTAGATATTTCTCAGTTTATTTAAAACTGGAACAATAGAAGAATGAAAATGAAAGAACTAGCTTATCAGTTAGTTCCAGACCAGGTAATCATATCATTATTACATGTAGCTATTATCATAGCCTCTGTGTCAATTCTGAAGCCTGGATCATTGCACTGTCTCCTGTCTTTTCCTCTACTTGTGAGCCATAGATACTGATGGAAAAATAAGATATAAAAGCATACTTTACTGGCCTAATGCAAACTTACTTATGCATTTGATTTTGTCCTTGCTGCTCCTTGAAAATCTTTTGATTTGTCTCTCATTCATTGACTCTTTTAAAAAATTGTATGTATTTTTTTAACCAACGAAAATATGCCTTCTTTCTCCTCTCACACTTCCCTACACCAATTGAGAATGATAGAAAAATAAAACCTGTTACAAACATCTATAGTCAAATGAAACAAATTTCCACATTGTCCTTGTCCAAAAAAAAGTTTTATTTTATGCTCTGAGTCTTTCACTTCTCTACTAAGAGATGGAGGGCATCTTTCATTATTAGTTCTCTGGAACCATGGTTGGTCAGTAGGTTGATCAGAGACCTTTATTCTTGCAAAGTTGTTGTCTTTACCATATTGTTGTTATTGTATAAATGGTTCTCCTAGTTTTGTTCACTTCATTCTGCATCAGTTCATATAAGTCTTTTGAGGTTTTCCTGAAACCATTCCTTTCATCATTTCTTACAGCAAAATAGTATTCCATCATATTGACATAGTAACTTTTTCAGAAGATTCCCAATTTACAAGCACCCATTCAGTGTCTCGTTCAGTGCCACCTCAAAAAGAGATATAAATATTTGGATACATCCTTGGTTAGAGTTGTTTTGCTTAGGGCTAATCCTCTCTCTAATCTCCCCTTCTCTTTTCTCCCTGTTCTCTCCTATTTCTCCAACGAATGAAACGTATTTCTGCACCCAACTTTACATGTGTGTTGGATGTGTGTATTCTACCTTCTTTTGACCAGTTCAGATGAGAGTGAGGCTCAAGTGTCAGCCACTCCCCATGACACACTCCTTGTTTTTATAGATACCTACTTGTGCACCCTGATTATGTGAGATGATTTTCCTTTACCTACCTTTCCTTCCTCCCCCCTCTCTCCTAGTGTATTCTTCTTTCTCTTTCCACTCTTCTCTTAATGTCATCAAGACATAACTGAATCAATCTGAGGCCTTGTCTAATTAGACTTCCCACATGACCCCCTGATGATAACAGGGATCACAGGGGAAATATTGGTCATCTTTCTATATTTAAATGTAAGTAGTTTAATCTTGTTTAGTCCTTTATCATTGTTTGCTTGGCTTTACCTTTTTATGTCTCTCTTAATTCCTGTTAAGAGCTTCTAAATAACTCTGGTCTTTTTATCAAGAATCTTGAATCCTTTATTTTATTAGAGATCCGTTTTTCCCTGTAGGATTATATTTGGTTCTAGGGTTATTCCAAGCTCTCTGTTCCTTTATTATGGTGACTGCTAAACCATATATGATCTTGACTGTGACTTCTCAGTACTTGAATTCTTCCTTTTTGGTTGCTTTGAGTATTTCTCCTTTTTGATCTGGAAGCCCTGGATTTTGGCTGTAATGTTCCTGGGAATTTTAATTGTGGGGTTTCTATCAGGAGGGGACTGGTGAATTCTTTCTAATTCCATTTTGCCCTCTGGTTCTAAAGTATCTGGGCAGTTTTAAGATTTCTTAAACTATAATGTCTAGGCTCTTTTTTTTTTAAACCCAGGGCATTCAAGTAGTCAAGTGATTCTAAATTTTTTTTAATCTTTAATCTTTTTTCTAAATCAGTAGTTTTTCTTATGAGATGCCTTAAATTTTCTTCTATATTTTCAGTCTTTTGACTTTGCCTTAATATTTCTGGTTGCCTTATGGAGTCATTGGCATCTACTTGGTCCATTCTAAATTTTAGGTGGTTTATTGCTTGGGCAAAGTTTTGTACCTCTTATGCCAAGCTAGTTCCCTTTCCAGTTCTTTCTTCCATAGCTCTAATTTCTTTTCCATTTTTTCTTGTGTCTCATTTCATTCATTAAAAAAAAAAATTTAAACTCCTTTAGAAACTCTTGCTTCACCTCTTCTAGGAATTCTAGTTGAATTTTTGTTCAAGATTTGTGTTTCTTTGAGGCTTTGTTTGTCAATGTTCTTCTGGGTTTTTATCTTGAGCATCCCTGTGACCATAGTAGCTTGTTATGGTGGGATTTTTTTTTTGTTTGTTTGCTTATTCTTTCAGCCCATTTCTGACTTCAGACTTGATGTTGGGACTGGGCTCTGTGACCCATTTGGAAGGAAGATCTGGGCTAGTCTTGCTTCTATTCTATTGGAGTACTGTATGTTATGTTATCCCAGGATCTCAGGGACATTTTAGACTGGGAACAAACAAACTTTCTTTCAGTGTTCCCAGAGTGGTTTGATATAGGCAAAGTCTAATTTTCTGATCTCTACAAATTCCTTAGCTGGGTTGGGTCTGAGCTGAACTAAGTCCCTATCAAGGAGTTGAGAAGCTCTGATGTTTCAGAGTGAGAGAACTGAAAGCTTCCCTTTGATCTGTTGTTTCTGCCCTGGTTATTTCTCTGGGCTAGAAGCTGGTACCAAGATCCTGCTCTGCTCCTGAGGTCTAAGCCATACAGTAGCTGCTTGTGTCTGAATTTACTCCTTGTTTGGCATGCAGTTCAGGAGACATGGCTTCTCCTTTACCCTAGAGTACGATTCTTGGCTACAGTTTCCCTCCTCTGTTCATCCTCCAACTGTGATCTAGAGCTGGGTTGTAAGCTACGAGGCAGCCAGTAGATACCTGTTCCCATACCCTGCTCATGGCACCCCGTGTCAGTCTGGGACTTCCTCTTTCACAGCTTCTCCTTGGGTACTGGATTACTCTACTTGGCTCTGTACCCAGTGTCTGCAGAACTCTTAGTCTGTATCCCTATGCTAAGGTGACTGGAAAAAATGATATATTGTGACTTTTTCTAGAAAATCCCAATCAAGATTCAGTCTGGTGTATTTTCTGTATCTGGAGGAGGAGTTTTGATTTTTTTTGTGGAGGAAGGGAGAATTTACTTTATTATTTCTTGCTACTTCATCATTTTGACTCCTTTCATTAACTCTTTAATATATTCATGTTAGTTGCTGTTCCAAACTATGTTGGTTTTTTTCCAGTACACCACTCACTATGTTTTCTACATTAAGTTCCCTCCCCCCAAAAAATAATTGGAGAAAATTGTTATGTTCTTTAAAAAAAATTCATTTGTTTCTATATATTTATTTATCTGTCCATTCATTCATTTACTTAATTTGATTATTTTAAAATTTCTCATTCCTACTTTCCATCCTCCTGGAAAAAAAATGAAAAAACAAAACCCTTGTATCAATTTATAATAGTTAAGAAAAGCAGATTCCTCCAATGACCATGTCTTAAAATGTGTGCTTCATGTTAATCCATCACCTCTCCATTAGGAGAAAGGTTAACGTTTTTTTTCACCATTGGACATCTGTAATTATGAATGACCATTGAATTGATCAGTTCCAGATTACTTCCCAGAATGGCTGTAGAAATTCGCAGCTCCACCAATAGTGCTTATGTACTTGTTTTCTTTCCCACAACTCATTTAATATTTATTATTTACTCTTTTTTTTTT
Source organism: Trichosurus vulpecula (assembly GCF_011100635.1). Lineage (NCBI taxonomy): Eukaryota > Metazoa > Chordata > Mammalia > Diprotodontia > Phalangeridae > Trichosurus > Trichosurus vulpecula. Next base: position 176,839,731 of record NC_050573.1, on the reverse strand, counting down.
GGTTCGATGTGCCAATCTGATGGGTGTGAAGTAGAACCTCAGAGTTGCTTTGAGTTTTTCTAATTATATGTGATTTGAAGCATTTTTCATATAGTTTTTGCTAGCTTGGATTTCTTTTCTTGAGAAATGCCTGTTTATATTCTTTAACTGTCTATTGAGGAAGGGCTCATGAAGCAGTTCCTTATGTATCTTAGAAATGAGACTATTATCAGATAAACTTGCTACAAAGATTCCCTTCTCATTTAGCTACTTTTATTCTAATTGTAGCTGCATTAGTTTTGTTTGTGTAAGAACTTTTTAATTTTATATAATCATAATTGTCCATTTTAAAAAATTACTATGATCCTATGATCTTTTTCTGTCCTTTATTTGGTCACCGATTCTTCCCCTATCCATAGATATGAAAGGTAATTTCCTCTTTGTTCTTTTAATTTATTTTTATTTATGTCATATTCCATTGGAGTTAATCTTGACATATCATATGAGCTGTATTATATTCTCTTAAGTCTTCATTTATCCAGTCAAAAATTCTCCAATTCCATAAATCCACCTTCGTATGATATACTTTTGAGTTTCTTTGTCATCCTGGTAATCTGCCACTGGATACACTCCAATTTGTCAATATCTTTACATTAATTCCTACTAAATTTCATCTTGTCAGTTTCAAACTGTCATCATAGCCAAAAGAGATAATTTGGATCCTAATTCTATCAATAAATAATTATCTCTCTACCTTTGTGCTATGTAAAACTCTGATAAACATGCCATCTAATTTTTCATCTAGTTAATGCTTCACTATTTTTAATACTTAATGATTAGGTAAAGTACACTAAAAAGCCAGGGGAAAAAGCATATATTATTAGATTGATTATATAATTTTGAATATCTTAGAAACTTCAGAGTAAATGGAAAAAAGAAAATAGTAATTAGATGGATAAAACATTAAGATGGTAATAATAATTTTATCATCAGCTATATGGGTAAGCACAGAATTCTGCTTTCTAGGAAAGATGGGACAATAATATCTCAAGTGAACTGTTCAAGGCATGGGAACAAAATTCAAGGATTCTAGTCTATTGTGATGTCTCCATCATAAGTGCCACAACCAAACTGACAACTCGCCCTATTTTAGATTTTTGCATGGGAACTTAGAAGTCTTGTTTGAGTTTTAAAAATAAATGAATTATTATGGTATTAAAAGATAAAATATGTTGACATTACACAATATTATACATATGTTTTGTGCATTTCTAAGTTTCTAAATTTTTTCTGTGTCATCTGCTGGCCTTCACTTGCCATCTGTGGCTTCTGCAAAACTCCCCCCAAATTGCTGTTTAATTTCTTATGCTGATCCATGATATATCAAAACCACAATGGGAAAGTTGTGATGCTGAAGGGATAACTGTACTCTCAACCTTATAGGTTGTTTTGAATTCCAAAAAAGGTAATGCATGTAAGTGCTTTGTAAAGCTTTAAGCATTATGTGAATACCAATTCCTATTATTAATATGACAACAGAGGTGGGGAGATGGGTCAGGAGGTTATTGCAATTTTTCGGGTGGAAAAGTCATGATTCAAAGTAATATGAGAAAGTTTTCTGGGGGGATGAATGATCTTAGAATCAGTCTCCAAGTGATGAATAATAACACTTCTATCAAAAGGAGGAAGACTGTCTTAGGTAAGATGAAAGCTAGAACCCTGCACTGGATCAGTGTGGTCCAGGGCTGAAAATAGTACAAAAAAAGGAATAAAAACTAAAATTGATGGAAAGATACAAGCAAGTCCTTTATTATGTGCTAGCAGTTATGACAAATGATGACAAATCAAAGGGCAGATAATGAAAAATTTTGACTTATTGCCATTGTGTCTCATATTTCGGAGGCTCTTGAATTAATACAGCAAACCAAGTAAGAAGACAAAAAGCTAGCAGCTTTATCAAATACATTATTTCTAGCAGAATGTCTACATAGAACTCATATAATGTCCCTGTAGTTTCAAGAGTTTGATATAAGATCTGGAATGGATTTTCATTTTGGGGGAGGGTTGTGCTTATGTCTCCTGGTCTACACTGCTATCATTTTACTTCCTTGGAGATTGTGATGTTTCAAGATTCACAACCATAGACCTTCACTGGAAGGATTTCGTTGTTGTTGTTTAGTCATTTTAGTTGTGCACAACTCTTTGTGACCCCATTTGGGGTTTTCTCGGCAAAGATACTGGCATGGTTTGCCATTTCTTTCTTCAGCTAATTTTACAGATAAGGAAACTGAGGCAAACAGGGTTAACTGACTTACCCAGGGTCACACACCCAAGTATCTGAGGCTTGATTTGAACTCAGGTGTTTCTGACTTCAGGGCTGGTACTTTATCCACTGCTCCACCTATCTGCCCCCCACTGGAAGGATATTTGTATTTTAAAAAACAGACCCTTGTACTATGAAGAATCTTGGGATCTTTAAGAACAGTGAACAAATCCCCCAGTGAAATCCATTCCACTCTTTCTGGTCTGGTCAATACTGGCCCCATCTCACTGTTCAACTTCAGTTCCCGTCACAAATACATGTTTTCTCTTCTGCAGGGATTGCTAGGCCAATCTCTTTGAATAATCCTTTCTGTATATTTAGCATAAAAGCATTGAAAATCCTAGTGCTGCCAAGTTCACAAAATATAGTGCAGCAGATGATGCCATTCCTAAAAAGATATTTAAGTAGCATTAAGGGCCAGATTTAATCCCAGATTTATTCACTTTCACTGCTAATCAGCTCCTAATTTCTCACTTTTACCTGCTGTTCAGTTTTATGTTTGTATGTAACCTATGGTAAAAAAATATATATCCCAACCATAAAATAATGGCTATTGTGGTGTAGAATCACAACATGAAAAGTTGGGAAATGAGAATGAACCTCAGAGGTCCTTTAGTCCAACTTAGTCATTTTACAAATGAAGAAACCAAGCCCTGAAAAGTTAAGGGATTAGCCCAAGGTCACACAGATAGTAAATATCAGTGCTGGAAGTCAAGCCCGGGTCTTCCGACTCCAGAGGCAGCACATGTTCATTTCATGAACAACATCAGAAGATATTGGCCACAAATGTGCCAGTTATTGTTCAGAATACAGAAAAAGCAATATTCTCTTTTAGTGGATTTAAAACTTAAAAGGAATATATGTATATGTATATATACATATATGTGTATATATGCACTTGTATATATGATCTGTATATACATACACACATGCGTGTATATACGTATGTGTACATATATACACATGTATTCTATATGCATGTATATACATACCCCTGTAAATAAGCATTTATATGTATTGTATGTATATGTGCATGTATATAAAATACACGTATGTATATACAATATATACACATATCTATATATATATATCTATATCCATATCTAGATCTAACTCTAGTTGTCTATCTATATCTATCTATCTATCTATCTATCTATCTATCTATCTATCTATCTCTTGGGAAGGTGCGGTGGATAGAGTGCTGGACCTGGAGTCAGGAAGCCGTCTTCCTGAGTTCAAATGTGGCCTCAGACCTTTACTAGCTGTGTGAGCCTGGGCAAGTTACTTAACCTTGTTTGTCTCTGTTCCTCATCTATAAAATGAGTTGTAGAAGAAAATGACAAACCATTCCAATATCTTTGCAAAAAAGAAACAACAACCCCAAATGGGGTCACAAAGAGTCAGGAATGACTGAAATAATCTGTCTGTAGCGATACAAGGTGTCCCAAAAGTCTTAATGCAGTTTAAAGCTTTAAAAGCTATTTTTAAAAAAGCTTTTAAAAGCTTTTAAAGCCTAGCACTATACTGAGACTTTTGGGACATCCTCTATGTTTGTGTGGGTGTGGGTATGTGTGAGTACATACACACATATACACAGACATACATACATGTGTGTATATATGCTTTCATATCACATTTATTTCCAAATATAGCTCTCCTTCTCTGCTACCCAGCTTTCTATCTCCTTTAATGAGGAATAAAAAAGAAAAAAGAAAAATGTGATTTACCAAAACCAACTAATACATCAACCTAGTCAGATGGGATATTTTAACCTACATCCATTGTCCCCAAACTCTGCAAGGATGGGAGGGAGATTCATTTTTCTTCTCTTGTTTGGGGCCAGATTTGGTCATTATGAGTGTTCAGTTTTGTTCTTTTTGTTGTTCAAAAATTTAACAAAAATTATCTATTTGTTTTTGTTTGTTTGTTTGCTTATTTATTTACATTTTAAATTCTGATCAATTTTCCTCTCTTCCTTCCTCCCCACTGCATACTAAAAAAGGACACCAACTGATATAAATTCATATATATATATATATATATATACACACATACATATACACACATACACATATATACATATACACACATACATATACTATACTATGCATACTTCTATTTATCTGTTCTTTCTCTGGAGGTGGATAGCATCTTCCTTCATGGGTCCTTTATAGTTGATTTAAGTGTTTATAGTACTCATAATAACTTGGTTGTTCACAATTATTCTTTGAACAATATTGCTGTTACTATATAGAATATTCTCTTGGTTCTTTCTGCTTCACTTTTCATTATTTAATGCAAGTCTTTTTTTGTTTTTTAAAAATCAACCACCTCATCATTTCTTACATCTCAGTAATATTCCATCACAAGAGTATATTGCAACTTCTTTAGCCATTCCCAAATTGATAGCACTATACCGAGACTTTTGGGACATCCTCTATGTTTGTGTGGGTATGGATGTATGCTCCAGTTTTTTTGCCACCACAATGAGAGCTATTATAAAATATTTTAGAACATATAGTTCTTTTTCTTTTTCCCTGATCACCTTGGGAAATAGACCTAATAGCAGTTTCGAGGGGACAAAGGCACAGTTTTGTAACTCTTTGGGCACAATTCCAGATGGCTCTCCAAAATGGTTGGATCAGTTCACAGTCCACTAACAGTGTATTAATGTCCCATTTTTTCCACCTCCTCTCCAAAATTTGTCATTTCCCCCTTCTATTATTGTAGCCAAATTGATAGCTGTGAGATGGTATCTCAAAGTTCTTTTAATTTGCATTTCTTTAATCAATAATGATTTAGACATTTTTATGGCTATAGATAGTTTTGATTTCTTCATTGAAAAACTGCCTCTTCATATCCTTTGACCATTTATCAACTGGGGAATGACTCACGTTCTCATAAATTTGACAAAGTTCTCTATATATTTGAGATATGAGATGTTTCTTTGACAAACTGTCTATAAAAATTTCCCCCAATTTTTTGCTTTCCTTCTAATCTTGGCTACATTGGTTTTATTTGTACAAACCCTTTTTAATTTAGTGTAATCAAAATTATCCATTTTACAATTCACAATGCTATCTCTTGTTTTTTTTTCTTCTATAAATTCTTCTCCTATTCATAAGTCTGATAGGTAATGTGTTCCATGTTCTTCTAGTTTCCTTATGATATTTCCCATATATAGGTCATGTATCCATTTTGACTATGTTGTGGTAAATGGTGTAAGATGTTGATCTATATTCAATTTTTGCCGGACTGCTTTTCAGTTTTCCCAACAACTTTTTTTAACCAAATTGGGTATACTTATCCCAAAAGTTTAAATCTTTACCTTTGTCAAACACAAGATTACTATAATAATTTGCTACTATGTATTGTATATTCTACTCTGTTCCACCAACCCACCTTTCTATTTCTTAGCCAGTACTAGGTAGTTTTAATAATTAATTGCTTAGCATCTGGTACTGCTAAACCTCTTTCCTTTACATTTTTTCATGAATTCCTTTGTTATTCTTGACCTTTTGTTCTTCTAAATGAATTTTATTATTTTTGTAGCTTGATAAAATAATTTTTGGTAATTTAATTGGGAGGGCATTGAATAAATAAGTAGATTAGGTAGAATTGTCATTTTTATTATATTGGCTCTGCCCACCCATGAATAATTAATATTTCTCCAATTATTTATACCTGACTTTATTTGTATAAAAAGTGTTTTATAGTTATGCTCATGTAGTTCCTGGGTTTGTCTTGGCAGATACATTGCCAGGTATTTTATACAGTCTACAGTTATTTTAAGTGGGGTATCTTTTACTATCTTTCCTTGCAGGGTTTTGTTGGTGATATATAGAAATGCTGATGATGTGTAAGGGCTTATTTTGTGTCTTACAACTTTGCTAAAATGATTAGTTGTTTCAACTAACTTTTTAGTTGAATGTCATTTTATAAGTGTATCATCATATCATCTGCAAAGAGAGATAGTTTTATTACCTTATTGCTCACTCTGATTCCTTCAGTTTCTTTTTCTTTTCTTATTGCCTTGCTACCATTTCTAATTCAATATTGAATAATATTGGTGATAGTAGGCATCCTTGTTTCACTCCTGCTCTTATTGGAAAGGCTTCTAGCTTATCACCATTACAAATAGTGCTTGCTGATGGTTTTAGGTAGATTCTTTTTATAATTTTAAAGAAAAATCTTTTTTAACCTATACTTTCAAGTGTTTTTTTTAAATAGGAATGAGTATTGTATTGTATTTTGTCAAAAGCTTTTTCTGCATCTATTAATATAATCATGTGATTTTGGTTACTTTTGTTATGTTAATAGTTCTTGTTATGTTAAACCATCCCTGCATTCCTGGTAGAAATCTTACTTGATCACCACATATAATTTTTGTGATATATTGTTGTAGGCTCCTGGTTAGTATTTTATTTTGAATTTTTGCATCCATATTCATTAATGAAATTGGTCTATAGTTTTCTTTCTCTGTTTTTCTCTTTTTTGGTTTAGGTATCAGTATCATATTTGTTTCATAAAAGGAGTTTGATAGGACTCCTTCTTTGCCTAATATTCCACATAGTTAATTTAATATTGGAATTAGTTGATCTTTAAATGTTTGGTAGAATTCACTTGTAAGTCCATCTGGTTCTGATACTTTTTTCTTAGGAAGCTCACTTATGGCCTGTTCAATTTTTTTTTCTAAAATAAATTTATTTAGATATTTTATTTCCTCTTCTGTTAATCTAGGCAGTTTATTTTTGTAACTGTTCTTCCATTTCACTTAAATTATTAAATTTATTGGCATATAATTGGGCAAAGTAACTCTTAATAATTGCTTTGATTTCATCTTCATTAGTGATATATTCAACCTTTTTATTTGTGGTACTAGTAATTTGGTTTTTTCTCTTTCTTTTGATCATATTAACAATAGTTTATCTATTTTATTGTTTTTTTAATAAAACCAGTTTCTAGTTTTATCAATTAATTCAATAGCTTTCTTATACTTAATTTTATTAATCTCATCTTTAATTTTTAGAATTTTCAATTTGGTGTTTAATAGGGGATTTTTAATTTGTTTTTTTTCTAGTTTTTAAAATTGCATACCCAATTCTTTCTCTATTCTATTGATGTAATCATTTAGAGATAAAATTTTCCTCTGCTTACTGTTTTTGCTGTATTCCATAGGTTTTGATATGTTGTTTCGACATTATCACTCTCTTTAATAAAATTATTTATTGTTTCAATCACTTATTCTTTAACCCACTCATTCTTTAAGATTAGGTTATTTAGTCTCCAATTAATTTTTAATCTGTGTTTCCATGGTCTCTTATTAAATATAATTTTTACTGCATTATGATCTGAAAAGGATACTTAATATTTCTGCATTTCTGCATTTAACTATAAAATTTTTATGTCTTAACATATGGTAAATTTTTGTAAAGATACCTTATACTACTGGCAAAAAGGTGTATTCCTTTCTATTCCCACTCAATTCTCTGCAGATATCTATGATATCTAGCTTATTTAAAATTCTGTTCATTTCCTTGACTTTTTTTCTTATTTATTTTTGAGAATTTTGAGAGGGAAGAGTGAAATCCCCCACCATTGTAGTTTTGCTATCTACTTCCATTTGTAATTCATTTAGCTTTTCCTTTAAAAATGTGAATGCTACCACATTTGATGCATATAGGTTTAGTATTAATATTATTTCATTATCTATTTATCATGATGTAGTTTTCCTGTTTATCCATTTTAGCTTTCACTTTGGCTGAGATCATGATTTCTACCCCGCTTTTTTTTTGCACCAACTGAAGCATCATAAATTCTACTCCAGCCCTTTGTTTTTACTCTATGTGTATTTATCATTTTTAAATGCGTTTCTAGTAAGCAATGTATTGTTGGATTCTGGTTTTAATCCATTCTGCTATCTGTTTCTGTTTTATGGATGAATCCATCCCATTTACATTCAAAGTTATAATTACTAGTTGTGAATTTCCCTCCATCCCATTTTCATTGTTTATCTTTTTCTCCCTTTATTTTCATGTTATCACTTCTCCAACATCCAACTGACTTCTAACCACTGCTTCCTAAAACTGCATCCCTTCTAAGAGTCCTCTCCCTTTGCCCTCCTATTCCTTAATCTATCCACCTTTTAGGAGTCCCTCCCTTAGCCTATCCCCTCACCCTCTGTAAGTTGAGAAGACTTTTCTGGATGTATATGTTGTTTCCTCTTTAACCTAGTTCTGATGATAATAAGGTTCTATTACTACTGGCCCTCCACTCCCTTTGGCCTCCACTGTAGCAGTTCTTCCATTCACTCCTCATTTGCATAAAGTAATTGCTCCATTTTACCTCTCCCTTCCCAATTATTTCTTAGGCTCATCCCATCATACTCAACTCAACCACAGGCCTTCTATATATGTTCTTTGAAACTACCCATGTAATGATAGTATTCTTAAGAGTTATAGATCACATTTTCCCATATAAGAAGTAAAGATTTTGACCTTTTTAAGTCCTTTATAATAGGCCTTTAATATTTACCTTCTTATGTGTCTCCTGAGTCTTTTAGGTAATGTTCTTCATTTAGTGCTGGTCTTTTCTTCACAAATATCTGAAAGTCTTTTAAATATCCTTTCCCCCCCATTTAGGATAAAACAGCTTTACCAAGTAAGTTATTCTTGGTTGCAAGCCCAGCTCCTTTGCTCTTCAGAATATATTTTTACATGACCTTTGGTTTTCCAATGTAGAAGCTGCTAAATCTTATGTTATTTAATTTTTTTTTCTAATTGTTTGTAGTATTTATTCCTTGACCTGGGAGCTGCAAAATTTAGTGATGATGTTCCTGCAAGTTTTCACCTTGTATCTCTTTCAGGTGGTGATCAGTGGATTTTTTTTTCTCTTTCTATTTTACCCTCTAATTCTAAAATTTCAGGGCAATTTTCCTTAATAATCTCTTGAAGTAACTCTTAATTTGATCATAACTTTCAGGTAGTCCAACAGTTCTTATATTGTCTCTCCTTGATCTGTTCTCCAGGTCAATTGTCTTTCCAATGATGTGTTTCAAATTCTCTTCTATTTTTTCATTCTTTTGATTTTGTTTTATTATTTCTTGGTGTCTTATGAAGCCATTAGCTTCCCTTTGCTGAATTCTAATTTTTAAGGAGTTATTTTCTTTTGTAAGTGTTTGGATCTCTTTTTCCAATTATTTGGCTTTCTTTCCATAATTATCATGATTTTCTTGTGTTAAGTTTTTCCTCTATTTTTCTTCAACATTTCTGATTTGATTTTTAAAGTCCTTTTTAAGCTCTTCCAAAAACTCTTTTTGGGCTTGTGACCATTTTGCTTTTTAATTTGAGATACAACTAGCTGTTTAACTTCACTATCTTCTGAGTTTGAACGTATATCTTTTCTGTTGCCATAGTAGCTATCTATTATTGGGTTCTTTCTCTTTTGCTTATTCATCATTTATCTACCTACCTACCTACCTATCTATCTATCTGTCTGTCTGTCTGTCTGTCTATTTAAGGCAGCTTATTTCTGGTCTTTTGGAATTGGGCACTGGTCTTGAGGTGTGGGGGATATCTCAGGCTTCAGGTTTTTTGTGGTTTTGTTTTCTGAGCTCTATCTGGTGGCCTGACTTCAGGTGCTCCTCTCTTCTCCTGAGCCATGACCAGGGACCTCAGGAATGCTATCACACCAAATGCTCTTGCTTCCTGCAGTCCCTTCTGTAGCTGCAAGCTTCAGCTCACCCTACTGCTCTGGAACCAAAACCAGGGACTCCACAAGTACTCGTAGCCAAGCCCTCTGCAACTGCACTCATTGATGTGTGCTCATTCCTTCTCACTCACAGCCACAGCCTGGGACTCTGTCTGGTCAGTGCATCTGGGCCTGGCCTCCAGCAGCAGCAGCAGCAGAGGACCCTGCAATCTTCCCTTGATCAGCTCTCTGACCCCCACGGTGTCTTTGAGGTTAAAGTTCCTGAAGTTGATGCTGCCACCCAAAGCAGCTACCCCAGGGCTTCTGTTTGTTGATTTAACAATATCTGCCCAGAGGTGTTTGCACTCAATCAGGTCAAATCACCACCCTGGGAGGGAGGGCAGGCCTTTCCTAATGTTCTCTCAAGTTGTCTTAGGTGGACAACTGCTTTGTCCTGACTTTTAATTATTTCTGCTGTGCAAAGTTTGCTTTGAGGTGTTATTTTGTATTGTTTGTGGGGGAATTTAGGAGAGCCAGGTGATTTCCTGCCTCTTTGCACTACCTTTCCAGAATCCTCCCTTGTTTATAGCTATCTATATATCTATATTTATACAGGGTGTCCCAAAAGCCTTTGTGCGGTTTGAAGTTTTAAAAGCTTTTAAAGCTTGAAACTATACTAAGACTTTTGGGATATTCTCCATGTTTGTATGGTTCTGAGTGTGGTACATATAATACATATACACAGACATACCTAGACATACTTACATATGTACATACATGTGTATATAATACACATCTATACATACTAGACAATTCACATTTATATGGTACATTGAGGTTTACAAAGAGATTTCCTCAAAACCTCTCTGAGAGGAAGCATGAGGCTATAGAATGTATTGAATTTAGAACGAATTACTTTGGTTTTTGCCTCTTTGGGCCTCAGGCTCCTCATATGCATGAACAGGTTATACTAGGTGACTTCTGTGGCGCCTCCCAAGTTTTAACTATGACCTTAAGTTTGCTGGGTACAGTTATAGGTTTTGAAAAAAAAATTCTTTTCTTGGATATGATAAATATTTTTGCATGTTGATGAAGGGGGACTACAAGATACAATTTCTATGTGCTTGAATGTCTTCATTTTCATGAGTTTGTATTCATTTGTATGAAAATAATAAAACATAATTTGTTTATAACTATCTTACTACTGCCATGGGCAGTTTCCTCTAGGAAATCTATTCATTAAAAACTCTCAACAAATAAACAATTGACTTTATCTCTTTCCCTACCCTCTTAAAAGCATATTAGAAACATACAATCCTTGTGAGAATAAAAACCCCAAAAAACCAAAAACCTGATGGATGAAGTTTTTAAAGGTGGAGATACTGATTTTTAAAGAGTAGTTACCAAGGATGCAAAAGCTCTTCCTCAGCAAGGGGGTGCTTTTCTTCTTTTACCCAACCAAAGAAACTTCAATTGCTTACATTCCTTTGATTTAAAATTCACCGTGGCCTGTGGCTCTTGAATGTAGAAACTGTGTTCCTACTAATTTTCCCCAAGAAATCACTGCAGTAAATGTTATAAAAGGCACATTGAAAATAATACACAAAGCTCTGCTAACCCTTAATAGGCCCTCTGACACCATAGCAAACCTTAAGCATATTTGGACCTTGGTGTTAGACAACTGGACTTTCTACAGCAACCATGCTAAAAATTCCTTTAAGACAAAACAAAATTAAAACATAAAAAAATTATTGTTGAGAGTTTTTTCTCCTCCTTAAATCTAAAAGAAGCAACAGACATTTTTCTTGATGGCTGGAAATCTCGAATCATGCAGCATCCATTCACGGTATAATTTTTTGTATTCTCCATGAAATTGAAGTGTAGTTTGTAGACCTAACTCTAAGATGTCATTGAATTTGAGCCACTAAATCTGGAGATGTGGTACAGTGGGAAGGATACTGCCATAGAGTAAGAAAACTTGGGTTCCAATCCCACCTCTGACACTGACTACTTGTGGGACTTTGGTATGTCACTTCACCTTTTTGTACCTCAGTTTCCTTTATCTATAAAATGAAGATGTTGGACCACATAGCCTCTAAGAACCTGTCTAGATCTATGAAACAATATATTTTTTTCTGGTTTTGAGTCTGGTCTTTAAAGCTATTTAAATGGGTACTTAAAAATACTTTATTACATGGCCATATATTTGACGAGCAACATAACAGCTAAGCCCTGCATGGCTTTAATTTCTCTCAATGCACATGTATTTATAAATACATGATAGCTGTTGTGTACGCTGTCACTCTTGGGCACGTGAGCTCATGTACTCCTGGTATAACAGACATTTGCAGAAAGGGGTGTGAAATTCAGAGCAAGCTCCCGGAAAAACAGTTGGCTTTTTCCTCAAGGCATAAAAAGTTGGCGCCTTGCCCATGCCTTTGGACACTTCATTCTTAACAAAGTGAACTCCTCTCTTCAATCAGCAAGCTTCCTCCCCTCCCCCACACACCTTTATTCTGGGAAAGGGGAGAAACGCACAGGAGACATTGTGGAACAAGCAGGTCATTAACTTTTAAACACGAAGATGGCAGAACTGTCACCTGTGACCTATTTGGCCTGTAAACATTACGAAGCCACTTCACACAGAAAGTTATGCAAAGACTGCATGATGTGTCTTGAAGATTTCCCTGCCATATTGGAAGTGTAGGCATTTTGAAAAAGGCAGGTCAGGGCGTGTGGGGAAGCTCCTCTCCTCTGTTTATGAGCTGAAAAGCTGTCATTTTTCCCCTGGGTGTGTAAAACCAGTTTCTCTGGTACATCTTGCCATGAAGCTGAGGCCCATCCAAAAGGAGGGGCTGGTGAGCGGGGTGGAGAAGGCCATGGACATCAATGCTTGCTCATGCTTTGAGTTTGAAGAAAGGGTATGGATGAAAAGAAAAAAAAAATCACTCTTTAACATGTTACTTTAGTTATATTAGAAGTTAAGCTAGTTATTTGAGCAGGGGGAGGGAGAGAGCAAATCAATCAATAAATGAATAAGCATTTATTAAGCATCTTTTAGCCAGGCACTGTGCTAGGTGCTGGGGATAATAATTAATAATAATAACAATAACTAACATTTATAAAGCGCTTACTAAATGCCAGGCATTGTGCTAAGTTCTTTACAGTTTTTATCTAATTTGAGCCTTTAAACAAACCTGTGAGATAGGTGCTATTATTATCTCCACTTTACAGATGAGAAAACTGAGACAAACAAGGGTTAAATGACTTGCTCAGGGTCATATAGCTAGTAAGTGTCTCAGGCCTGATTGAAACTTGGGTCTTCCTAAATCCAGGCCTGGCACTCAATCTACTCCATAATTTAGTTGCCCTGTGCAAAAGCAAAGATGAAACAACCCTTTCCCTCAAGGACCTTAATATCCTTTTGGAGGAGACATCTATCTATCTATCTATCTATCTATCTATCTATCTATCTATCTATCTACCTATCTATCTATCTACCTATCTATCTATACATATATATATACACATACATACACACATATACACATATATGTGTGTGTCTATATGTATATATACACGTATATGTGTGTATATGTATAGATACACATATACATGTATGTGTGTATGTGTGTGTGTGTGTGTGTGTGTGTATGAACACATACAAAATGTGTGGAGCTGCGGTGATAGGGTTCTGGGACAAGGTTCTAGTTACAATGACAGAACCATAGGATCATAGCTTTAGAGCTGGAGGGGGTCTTAGAGGCCATGGAGTCCAACCTCCTTATTTTACAGATGAGGTAACCAAGGCACAAATAGTGAAGAGACTTACCAAAGGTCACACAGCCAGTTAAGTGTCTGCAGTGATTTTAGGGACAGAATAAATGAATAACTAGGAGGACCAAAGATGAGCTAGATAGGGCCAAGGTAAAACATTAGTCAGACTTAGTGTAGAATTTACCTTTATTGTCATTGTCTAATGTAGAGCTTAAGATGCAGGATTTCTCTAGCAAATTTCCAAATTATTAAAGTGTGGAATATTACCCTCCTCTTTTGCTTGAAAACCATCTGGACAACAAAAGTTTAGGGTGTAGATTTTGGAGTTGAGCTCAAAGTTGATAGATACTGCTGTGCACAGAGAACAATTTCTATGCCGTTGACTTAAGGCCCCCAAAATAAAATGGAAAGTGAGTCTAAGAATAAATATTATAAAACCACCTGCTCACTTGCCTGAAAAGTACAGTCAGTCAGAGTTCCTTTGTATGTCTGCTTCCAGCAAATGCTAACGCTGGGGTGACTTTTCATGATGTTGTATAAATGCAAGATAGGCTGGGCATTGATCATGAAATGAGTTTGCAAATTACAGCATTTGCTGGTATAAATCAGTGCCACCTAGTAAAGCAGGGGCACTGGATCTGAACGCTGGTCTTGCTTTTCTTGAATTCTTTTGCAATATATCTGTTTTTAAAAAAAATGATTCCAGCTGTCAGCTGGGATTATTAGGCTGCCTAATGATATTTTTTATGTCCAAACATATGAATAAAATTATTTACTCACCATGTATATTATAGTTACACATGCCTTCTGAAAGTAAATTAAACATAGAAATAAAAGACTGTAATGTCAAAAATGTACATTAACCTGTTTGGGCTTTATAAATATGGAAAAAAAGCCCAAAACTCAAGCATTCATTTCTTTGCTTCCGTAAAGTCAGACTTGATACTAAAGTGAACCTCGAGGTTCAAGAGGTCATTTGGCCCTAGTATAAGGGATTACTAGTGAGTTTGTAATATTATTTGTTCAATTCGGTTCATTTCAATTTGATTAATTTAATTTAATTTCAATTCAATTCATTTCACTTCAATTCATCCACCAGCCATTTACTGAGGACCTGACATCTTTTGAGCATTATGCTAGGTACAGTGGGAGATTTAAAAATAATTATTACACCCTCAGACATTATGTGACCCTGGGCAAGTCACTTGATCCCAATTGCCTCCAAAAAGAAACCAAAAACCAAACGAAACCTCCAGAGAAAAAATTATTACATAGTACCTGCTAGGTAGCTATTATTGCTAGTTACTTTTTCCGTGTGCATCTTTTTAAACTCTCCAAATAGAGTGAGATCTCTCCTGATTCACCTAGTTAATTCTCTCCATCTCTGTCTCTGGTCTTTCTGTCTCTGACTCTCTCCTCCTCTCCTTCTCCTCCTCCTCTTGGAATCACTTTGTACATACTTTATTTGACTTGACTATGTGTTGTCTCACTTCAGAAGAACCTCAGCTCCTTAAGGGGAGGAACCATTTCATTTTAGGCTCTGTACCCTAGAACATTGCTAGCATGGGGCCTGTCATGTATATTGTAGGTACCTAGTAACTGTTCATAGAATTGAGCAGAGGAAGCATGTCTAACACTCTACATTCTGCCTGGTCCCTAGTCCAGAGCCTTGCAAGTTGTAATTGTCAAAAAAAAATTAACTGATTGTTGGGAAAACCTTAGGTGCTTGAATAAAATAGAGAATAGCATTAGAACAGATCATAAATGGCCACAGTGAATAAAATTAGTTGTACAAATGGATCATAGGATATCTGTAGACAATAAATACCACAGGGAGGTCAGGAAGGAGAGTCACTTTGCTGGAGCTGCAATATTCATAATGAAAGGGAAGCTTAGGTCCAGATCATTTTGACACTTCATGCTTGTGCTGTTACAGTGTCACCAATTCATCGTCAGGCTTGTGGTTTCCCTTGTATAGTCTTTCCTACACAGAGCTATAAGCTGGATGGTTGTTGAGAGACAATAGGAACATTTATCTCTTAGAAATTGGTGATGGATACAAATCAGGGCTTGATTGATTTTATTTTTTTATTGTTAGATTTAAGAAAGTGATGGATAAAATGTTTACAATGCAGATCAAACTTAAATGTATGTTCTGTGTACATTTTTTTTTCTAGGAAACACACCAGCACACTGTAAAGTTTAGTTTAATTCAGATGTACATGAATTTCATCACTTCACTGCTCAAAACCCTGTAACAGCATTCTAGTGTCTACCTTTCCTATCACGGTGGAGGCCATCACCATCCACCACCATCCCTCAGGCTCACAGTTCGAGGAGTCATCCTCAACTCCTCACTCTTAGTCTCCTGTCCCTGCCACCCCCTGTCCAATTTGTTGCCAAAGTCTGTTGCTTTCACCTTTACAACATCTCCCTAATACACCCCCTTCTCTCCTTGAACACTGCCACCACTCTAGTGCAGGCTCTTATCACCTCGATCCCTGGATCATTTGGTGGGTCTGTGCTTCAAGTCTCTCTCTTCCAACCCATCCCCCATTCAACCATTAAAATGATTTTCCTAAAGTGTAGATATGACCATGTTACACCTTCCGCCCACCCGCTCCCCCACTCAATAAACTCCAGTGACTCCTTATCACCTTTAGGATCAAATACAAAATTCTCTGTTTGGCATTCAAAAGCCTTCATAACCTAGCTCCTTCTTACCGTTCCATTCTTCTCACATCTTATTCCTGGCCTCCTACTTTCTTCTAGTGACATCATGTTCCAAGGATAATATTCTCCATCTCTCTCTAGCTATCCCACATTCCTGGAATGCTCTTCCTGTTGACTTCCCTGGCTTCCCTTAAGTCCCAATCCCTCTTAATTTTAGTGCCTTTCCTATGTTAATTATTTCCTGTTTGGGGGGGAAGGGGTTGAAAGGGAGGGAATATGGAGGGAGGCAGTGGTCAAAAGCAAAACTTTTGAGGAGGGGAAGGGAGAAGGGAGAAATAAAAGCATAAACAGGGGGGAATAGGATGGAGAAAAAGACACAGATAGTAATCATAACTGTGAATGTGAATGGGATGAACTCTGCCATAAAATGGAGGCAGATAGCAGAATAGATTAAAAACTAAAATCCTACAATATGTTGTTTACAAGAAACATATTTGAAACAAGAGGCAACGCAAGGGGAAAATGTAAAAGGCTAGAGTGGAATATATTATGCTTCAGCTGAAGTAAAAAAAAGCCAGGGGTAACAATCCTAATCTCAGACAAAGCAAAAGCAAAGATAGATCTAATTAAAAGAGATAAGGAAGGAAACTAAATCCTGCTAAAAGGCACCATAGACAATGAAGTAATATCATTACTTAACATATGCACCAAGTGGTATAGCATACAAATTCTTAGAGAAGAAGTTAAGGTAGTTACAGGAAGAAATAAACAGCAAAAATATACTAGTAGGGGACCTTACCCTCCCCCTCTCTGAACTTGATAAATTTAACCTCAAAATAAACAAGGAAGGAATTAAGGAGGTGAATAGAATTTTTAAAAAGATATGATAGACCTCTGGAGAAAACTAAATGGGGATAGAAAGGAATATACTTTTTTCTCAGCAGTAAATGGCACATACACAAAAATTGACCATGTACTAGGGCATTAAAAACCTCACAATCCAGTGCAGAAAGGCAGAAATAGTCAATGCATCCTTTTCACAACATGATGCAATAAAAATTAGTTGTAATAAAGGACCAGGGAAAGATAGACTAAAAATTAATTGGAAACTAAGTAATCTAATCCTAAAGAATGAGTGGGCCAAAGAACAAATCATAGAAACAATTAATAACTTCATTCAAGAGAATGAAAATAATGACACAACGTACCAAAACCTAAGGGGTGCAGCAAAAGCAGTTCTTAGGGGAAGTTTTATATCGCTAAATGTTTACACGAATAAAATAGATAAAAAAGAGATCAATGAAATGGGCATGCAACTGAAAAAAACTAGAAAAAGAACAAATTGAAAATCCCCAATTAAATACCAAATTAGAAATACTGAAAATCAAAGGAGAGATTAGTAAAATTGAAATTAAGAAAACTACTGAACTAATAAATAAAACAAAGAGCTTGTTTTATGAAAAAACCAATAAAACTGATAAACCTTTGGTCAATTTGATTAAAAAAAAGAAAGAAAACCAAATTCCCAGTATCAAAAATGAAAAGGGTGAATTCACCTCCAATGAAGAGGAAATGAAAATGATAATTATTTCCTATTTATCCTATACATAGCTTGTCTGTATATATTTGTTTTGCCCATTGTCTCCCCTATTAGATTGCAAGCTCCTTGAGGGCAGTCACTGTCTTTTGCCTCTTTTTGTATTCCTAGCACTCTGCACAGCACCTGGAACATAGCAGGTGCTTAATAAATATTTATTGGATTGATTATTATATCACGACTAACTCCCTCAGTCTTTCATCTAACTCTTTCCATAAAGTGCCTCGCATGTCCAATTTTATCTCTTGATAGTTCCAACATGGAACATATCTAGCTAAATTAGTCTACTTGTTCTCCTCCCTCTCCCCCTGGCCAAAAAAAAAAATCCCTAATTACAGCTTTCATTTATTTAATAATGTCATTTTCGTTATCAGAGCTGCCCTACCTGCCTTCGTGTCGATCTGCAATCATCTCTTTCAGCACTTCCAGCTGAAGACTCCTTTCCTTCTAGAAGTGAAGTCTGAAGGTTGGATGATTGATACAACTTTCTAGCTTCTTTTCTGTGGGCTGTCTTGGGCACCTCTTAACTTCACATCTTAAATGTAATAGCTGGGCAACTAGTACTTGTGAAGGTTTGAAAGGGGATTCTTTATCTAACTAAATGGTCCCTCCCAGCTCTAAGATCCTATTATATTCAGGGTTAAGCAGGGATTTTTTTTACTCCCTCACTACCATTTGAGGGTAATTACAATCATATAGACTGGACTTAAATGCACCTACCTTAGCTGCTAACATTGGCCAATAAAACTCTCACATGACTGTAACTAGCAATAGATTGGATTTGGATAAGACATAAGTAAATCAAAGCCCTTTAGAGAAGGAAAGGATGACATAGGAAATTTCTGTTCAAGTTTGTATAGAATTAAAGGAGGTTCTTAAAATGAATGAATTTGCCCAATGTATAGCCTCTGCAGCAGTTTAAACAGCGAGTGTGGAGTCACACACGCGCAAATGCGTGTGTGCGCACACACACACGCACACACAGAGTTCACAGAGGCTATGTGTGACATGCACAGTAAACATAGTTTAGCTTTGTTTCCAAATGTCAGCAAACACCTGTCTACCCTTGGGACTCAATAGCATGTTTATATCCTAGTGCATTACACCAGGTGTCCAACTCTTATTAATGACAATTCTGCTTGGTAGGGTTTTAATGATTCTCTTTTCTTCTGTAACCCTGAATAACTTCTTTGGAAGAAGGCAGCAAAGTAGAAGGAAATTGAGAAGCTAGACAGATGAAGCTGCTTTTCAGTGATCTTGTAATCACCCAGACCCTCTATCATGGACTTCTGCTCAGATCCAATGTTAGAAAATGTTAATTAGTCTCACTCAATAATTTTTATTGTTTGTTTTTTGTTATGTCACTGTGTTAGACATTGGGGGAGATAAATTTTAGATAACACATGATACTACCCATATCAAGCTTACAAATGTGGACTGAATCTGTCATTATTGGCATGGCTATTTGAATCTTAACTGAGTTCAAAGAGAATTTTGAAAAAGTCCAAGGCCCATTTCTATATAATGAACAATTAAATTAAGACCATAAAAACTGTTGAACACTGATAGTTATTGGAATGTTTCTTTTAGTGTAGAACCACAAAAGCAGAGAAGCCTAGACCAAATCATGGCCCAATCAACCAGCAAGTATTTATTATATGCCAATTATGTACTAGGAGCTATACTAAGTGCTGGGGAGACAAGCACAAAGAATGAAACAATCTCTACTCACAAGTACCTTACATTATAATGGTAGACACAAGTACATTTAAAAAAATGCATACTGCATAAATGCAAAATTAATAAATCCAAATACATACAAAGTAGTTAAACACAAGGTAGTTTGAGGGGAAGGGCACTATCAGTTGGGAGTGGTGGGAGAAATCCCAAAAGGATTCATGCTGAAGATAGTGTTTGAGTGGCTTTCTAAAGCCAGATAGGAGCTCTATGAGGCAGAGATAAAGCAAGAACATTCAAGGTGTGGGGGATGCCTAGTGCCAAAGTACACAGAGATTAGAAATTTGAGTATTATGTGTGAGGAACAATATTGATGCATAGCAAGCGCTTAATAAATGCTTGTTGACTGACTGAGGAACAGAGATAAGACCATTTTGGGTGGATTGCTGAGTGTAGGAAGGGGACTGATGGCCAAAGGGGCTGGAAAGATAGATTATGGCCAGGTCGTGTAGGGATATAAGAGCACAATAGATGAGTTTATATTTTATCCTTGAGACAATAGGAAGGCACTGGAGTTGACTGAGTAGGGGAGTCATATCTGTGAGTAGGGAATGGTACTTTGGTAGCAATGTGTAGGGTGGATTGGAGTGGGAAGACACTTTAGGAGTGAGAACAACTAATAATATAAGTAAGAGGTGATGAAGGCCGGAGCTAAGGTAGTAATTATATGAGTGGAGAGAAGGGGTCGGATGCAAGAGATGTTGGAGAGGTGGAAATGGCAAGATTTGGCAACTGATTGGATATGTGGAGTGAGAGAATGTGCTTAGCTGCCCAAATGTTTATTTATATGTATTTAATTCAAACCCACTAGAATAATATGAAGGGACTTCATTGTACAGATTTAGACCTTACATAAATGAAACCGATACATGATAAGTGAATGTTCATGAAAAACAAATCCGTTGGGGCAGCTAGGTGGTGCAGTAAGTAGAGCACCAGCCCTGGAGTCAGAAGGACCTGAGTTCAAATTCAACCTCAGACACTTGACACACTTACTAGCTGAGTGGTGTTGGGCTAGTCACTTAACCCCAATTGCCTTGCCTTCCCCTATCCAAAAAAACTCCAAAAAACAAACAAACAAAAAACCAGTTCCCTTCAAGAGAATGAACCGTATCTTCTTGCAGAAAAGAGAGAGAGAGAGAGATAGGAAGAAGGGGCATTCATTGGAGGGAGAAAATGATTCCATACAATAGTAAATCTGTGATCACACGAATGTGGGTACCATTTCTAGGAATTTAGATCACAATCCATTCCTGCTTTCTCGTCCTGTGTAACTTTTATCCCTGTCTTCCTGTGTGTTCTTGACAGGAAGTCCATCCAATGTGCTGGTGACCTTGCTCTAGGTCTCTTGCTATATGGGTATAAATTACCTCCAGAGCCAGTTTGTGGCCCCTTGGGGAAACTATCACCATTACATCATAATCAATCCTCTTTCTAGACAAATAGCAATAGTAAAAACAGCTTAGGCAGGGAATGCACCTGTTGTTTATCCATTAATTGTCCCAACTGCTGTCTGAAGTTGGCAATCGATTTTCTGAAAGAAGGTTTGCCAGGGAAGACAGTACTCTTAGGAGCTAGGCCAGTAAATGAGTGATGGGAAAATTGACTTTGATGGACAAGTTTGACCCTAGATTCAGCTGTTTCTCCTGAGGTAAAACAGACATAATGGGATTTGTTTGTCCACTGCCTTGTAACTTGTCTAATAGGTTTTAGTGTCGTTCCATTTAATATGGGACTCATCAAAAAGGTAGATGATGGTGTGATTTATAGATTCAGAGAATATTAAGACATTGAAGGTATTGTTTAGTCTAATACATTACCTTGTCCTACCCCTTTGTTTCACCGAAGTCTAAGGAACATGTGACAAACTCAAGGATAAACACAGCTAGTTAGTGGCAGACAAGAATTAAGATGCTGATCTTTGCTCCCCTATATCAGGCTACTTTTCTTTTTTTTAAAATTTTTTAAAATAAATTTATTTAATATATTTAGTTTTCAGCATTGATTTTCACAAGAGTTTGAATTACGAATTTTCTCCCCATTTCTACCCTCCCACCAACTCCAAGATGGCATATATTCTGGTTGTCCCATTCCCCAGTCAGCCCTCCCTTCTGTCACCCCACTCTTCTCCCATCCCCTTTTCCCTTCCTTTCTTGTAGGGCAAGATAAATTTTTATGCCCCATTGCCTGTGTGTCTTATTTCCTAGTTGCATGCAAAAACTTTTTTTTTTGTTTTAGAACATCTGTTTTTAAAACTTTGAGTTCCAAATTCTCCCCCCTCTTTCCTCTCCACCCACTCTCCCTAAGAAGGCAAGCAATTCAACGTAGGCCACATGCATATCCTTATGTAAAACCCTTCCACAATACTCATGTTGTGAAAGACTAACTATATTTTGCTCCTTCCTAACCTATCCCCCTTTATTCAATTTTCTCCCTTGACTCTGTCCCTTTTTGAAAGTGTTTGTTTTTGATTACCTCCTGCCCCTATCTGCCATCCCTTCTATCATCCCCCCTTTTTTATCTTCTTCCTCCTTCTTTCCTGTGGGGTGAGATACCCAATTGAGTGTGTATGGTATTCCCTCCTCAGGTCAAATATGATGAGAGCAAGATTCACTCATTCCCCCTCACCTGTCTTCTCTTCCCTTCCTACAGAACTGCTTTTTCTTGCCACTTTTATGTGAGATAATTTACCCCATTCTCTCTCCCTTTCTCCCTCTCTCAATATATTCCTCTCTCGTCCCTTAATTTGATTTTATTTTTTTAGATATTATCCCTTCATATTCAACTCACCCTGTGCCCTCTGTCTATATATATACATATATAGATACACATACATATATACATACACACACATATACATATGTATACACACACACACACGCACACACACACACACACATATATATATATATATATATATATATATATATATATATATATATATATATATATATATATACATACACACATGCATATTCCCTTCAGCTACCCTAATACTGAGGTCTCATAAATTATACACATCATCTTTCCATGTAGGAATGTAAACAAAACAGTTAAACTTTAGTAAGTCCCTTCTGATTTCTCTTTCTTGTTTACCTTTTCATGCTTCTCTTGATTCTTGTGTTTAAAAGTCAAATTTTCTATTCAGCTCTGGTCTTTTCACTGAGAAAACTTGAAAATCCTCTATTTTATTGAAAATCCATATTTTGCCTTGGAGCATAATACTCAGTTTTGCTGGGTAGGTGATTCTAGGCTTTAATCCTAGCTCCACTGACCTCTGGAATATCGTATTCCCAGCCCTTTGATCCCTTAATGTAGAAGCTGCTAGATCCTGTGTTATCCTGATTGTGTTTCCACAATACTCAAATTGTTTCTTTCTGGCTGCTTGCAGTATTTTGTCCTTGACCTGGGAGCTCTGAAATTTGGTGACAATGTTCCTAGGAGTTTTCTTTTTGGGATCTTTTTGAGGAGGTAATCTATGGATTCTTTCAATTTGTATTTTACCCTCTGACTCTAGAATATCAGGGCTTGATATTCCTTGATAATTTCTTGAAAGATGATATCTAGGCTCTTTTTTTGATCATGGCTTTCAGGTAGTCCAATAATTTTTAAATTATCTCTCCTGGATCTATTTTCCAGGTCAGTGGTTTTTCCAATGAGATATTTCACATTGTCTTCCACTTTTTCATTCCTTTGGTTCTGTTTTATAATATTTGATTTCTCATAAAGTGACTAGCTTCCACTTGCTCTAATGTAATTTTTAAGGTAGTATTTTCTTCAGTGGTCTTTTGGACCTCCTTTTCCATTTGACTAATTCTGCCTTTCAAAGCATTCTTCTCCTCATTGGCTTTTTGGAGCTCTTTTGCCATTTGAGTTAGTCTATTTTTTAAGGTGTTGTTTTCTTCAGTATATTTTTCAGTATTTTTTTGGGTCTCCTTTAGCAAGTCATTGACTTGTTTTTCATGGTTTTCTCACATCATTCTCATTTCTCTTCCCAATTTTTCCTCTACTTCTTTAACTTGCTTTTCCAAATCCTTTTTGAGCTCTTCCATGGCCTGAGACCAGTTCATGTTTTTCTTGGAGGCTTTTGATGTAGGCTCTTTGACTTTGTTGATGTCTTCTGGCTGTATGTTTTTGTCTTCTTTGTCACCAAAGAAAGATTCCAAAGTCTGAGACTGAATCTGATTGCATTTTCACTGCTTGGCCTTGTTTCCAGCCAACTTACTTGACCCTTGAGTTTTTCCTTGGGGTATGACTGCTTGTAGAGTAAAGATCACTTTGTTCCAAGCTTGAGGGGATGTGCCATTGATTTCAGAGCTATTTCTATACAGCCAGCTCTGCCACACCAGCACTCCTCCTCCCTGAAGAACCACCAACCTGGACCTGACTCAGATCTTAAGCAGGCTCTGCACTCCAGCTCAGATCTGGCTCTTAATTCCCCCACACTGTGGGCCTGGGGCTGGAAGCAACTGCAGCTGTAGTTCTGTAGCTACACCACCTCCACTGTCCCTGGGGCAGTGGCCAAACCACGAACTCCTATCACTCTGTCCCTCACAGCTTTTCCCACTAACATTCTCTGTTGTCTTTGGTGTTTGTGGGTTGAGAAGTCTGGTAAGTGCCTTAGCTCACTGATTCGGGGCACTAGGGCCTGTTCTGCCCGGCTCCTGGTCTGGTCAGTCCTGTCATCACACACGCTGGGCTCTACTCCCCTCTGCTCTCAGCTCCGTGTGCGATAGACCTCATCCAGCAACCATCCAGGCTGTCCTGGCCTGGAGCCCTGCTTCCCTCTGCTATTTTGTGGGTTCTGCAGTTCTAGAATTTGTTCAGGGCCATTTTTATAGATTTTTGGAGGGACCTGGTGGGGAGCTCATGCAAGTCCCTGCTTTCCAACAACTTGCCAGGCACTGTTCTAAGCACTGATTAAGTAGCAATTGGAGTATCAGTTTTAGAACTGGGAGGAGACATAAAGGAGTCTAATTTGGCCTCTTGATGATCTAAAACTTTTAAGGCTTTCAAGATTCTTGGGATAAATCATCTCTACCTTTTTTCATCAGTGAGAATGAGAGAGGGTCACATTATTTTGTGAAATATTCCATTTATTTTTTTTTTCTTCTAAATGTAATAGAAAGTATCAACTTGCTTTTGTCTATATAGGCATATGCAGACAAACATATTTTCTGTATTTGTCTGTTCTTCCCATTGTGTCTTCACAGAGTGAAGGAGAAAATCCATTTTTGTCTAACAAATACAAGGGATCAAGTTAGACAAGTATTTCAAATTTCATCTCCTTTTCATTCATTTTTTTTTTTACTGAATGGACTAGTTGCATTACTGAGCTGATTAAACATAATAAGTTGCTTGCTGTCTTTGGAAAACTATTCCAGAGCATTATCATGTTTAGGTATCATAGACAAATAGGCTTTTTTTGCATGTGAATTTCCCTCCCTTCCCTTCTCTGCTTATCTAAAATCTTTCTTATCCTTTGAAGCCAGGTCCAAGTGCTACCTTCTTAGTGAAACTTTCATCTCTTCCTCCCATCTACATGAGCCTCTTTCTTCTCTGATGTCCTTTAATAATAATAATAATTAATAAGAAAAATAAAAATAGTTTACATTTATGTAGCGCTTACTGTGTGACAGGCATTGTGCTACCATATAGGCTCTCTATACGATACACTTTATCGCTTAATTTCGGGCTGGCTCCCAATGGTCCTATTGACATCACGGGGATATCAATGCAGCATGTAGCCTTGTCCATTTTTTATCTGTTATGTCTAATAGGAATGGCTCCCAAATTATTAATTCATTATATGAGTGTGTGTTAAATATGTTCATCTTTCTATCTCAATTAGATTATAATTTCCTTGTGGGTAGTAAGGACTTTGTCTTGTACTTTTTTGTGGTATCCCTCATAGTGCCAAGCACTGGACTGAATATATAAACTATACACTTGTTAGCTCTTTGGCCTCAGGTAAGTCACAATGTCTTCATTGAGCTATAGTTTTTTC
Source organism: Trichosurus vulpecula (assembly GCF_011100635.1). Classification (NCBI taxonomy): domain Eukaryota; kingdom Metazoa; phylum Chordata; class Mammalia; order Diprotodontia; family Phalangeridae; genus Trichosurus; species Trichosurus vulpecula. Next base: position 176,813,949 of record NC_050573.1, on the reverse strand, counting down.
ATCTGTAAAATGGTATAATACTAACACCTATTTCAAAGGGTTGTCATAAAGTTCTAATGAGATTATACATATATGTATATGTAGATACACACAGGCATGTGTATCTATGTATCTATATCTACTTATCTTTCTATCCATTTATCTATATCTCTCAAAGTTATAGGAAATGCTTGAGATATTGGCAAAGTGCATAGCGTAGTTCCTAGCACGTAGTAGAAGCTATATAAGTGCTAGCTATTTATTATTATTATTATTATTATTATTATTGTTATAGATCACAAATGGCTATAGGCATGATGCATTATACTTCTTCAGAATACGTACATACACATTGTGCTACTGTGCTAGGCAGGCAAAAAAGATGAAGCCATCTGGGGCCTCAAGAAGTTTACATTCTTTATCTTTTACCTATATAAAATTGTGGGACATAATAACAGAAACCCAAAGTGCTAGAGGGGGTTGAAGCGGATTCTCTCAATGCCCTTTCTCTCTAAAAGAAAATTTTATGGATCTCAGGTAGATCAATTAGCTCTTTTTAGGCCACTTAGCCTATTATTTGATATCACCCAGTCTTCAAACTCAAGTGTCACAAGGGACCCTAGTGACTAAAACAAATGGATGATGTTGGTTTGCAATACGCTGGTTGGAGTAAATATTCAGCTTTAATGCCAAATTTCAACCACAATATGACATTTCTAATTGATGGTGTGCTGACTAGCTGTTATGGACCCAAAGCCCCACTGACCACAACTTAGCTCGGTGATTGGATGTCCTTATGTTATATTGTGCACTGGGAAAATCCAGGTCAATATTATTACCTAAAAAGTAATTCTAAATAGAATTTTAAAATATGAATGAAGATGAGGATAAACAAAGATAAAGTCATATAATACAATTATAATGCTGAGACTTTCTTAGTGAATGGTTTCAAATATTTCTAACATCCCTACTTGTAAATGATTTTAAAACATGCCAAAGCATTAGTTTCCCTCAAGGCTTTAGAGATGCCAAATGTACAGTGTTACCAAATAAAGAAATAAAAATGCATGAGAGGAGAGATAAGGTATTTCTTTTTCTTCTAAAAATGATTTACAAGGCATGGAAAAAATAGAGCTGGTATCATATTTTCAAGTGTAGCTGAAAATTCTAAAGAAGTTTAATGGCTCATGCCTATAGCCAGATTTGTTTAACATAGTTATGATATATAACCATAATAATAATAGCCAGCATTTACATAGCTACTACTGTTCTACAAAGCACTGCACAAATATTATCTCAGCTGATTCTCACAACAACCTTGTGAGATAGGTGTTATTATCACCTCCATTTTACAGATGAAGAAACTGATGTTAAGAGACTTACCCAAGACCATGTAGCTAGGAAGGGTCTGAAAGAGAATTTGAATTCAGGTCTTCCTGACTCCAGGCTTACTGCTTTATCCACTGTACCACTGAGATGTCACTATATATTTAATAAAGGCAGCATAGTCTAATGGATAGAGTGGATGAAGGAAGAGGTTTTGCTTCTGTCACACGTTAGCTTCGTGACAATGATGAAGACACTCAATCTCTTGTTGCCCCCAGGCAACTCTCTTAACACTAACAAGTTATAAAAGAGTTGTGATCTGCATTGGTGGTTGGCATGTCCACATGGGGAGTTCCCCCTACAACGATGAAATCCTAGGTCAGGGAAAAAAAATTCTGGATAGTTGAGGACAATATATAGACAGCAGCTGAACTTTAGTCTCAGTGAAAGGATGTATATATTCTGCATCTCAACAAAAGAAAAAGAAAAAGAAAATAAACACATAATACCTCCCCCAGTCCACTTGGAAGCAGATATCCTGTTGTATCTAATGTTTTAGATATACTCAATTCTGGATAAAAGTCATTTTCTCTTCACTTCCTCATTGTTGTTATTTCTAAAAGAATAGCCTAATTATGGAGACACCTGATGTGGAAACACTTTTATTTGGCTCAATCATGCCACAAACATAGTTGGTATCTAACAAAATGTTTTTGAAGAGGTCTGGAACTTCTCCTCAAGGCATCTTGACAAACTATCATCCTGTCATCTCCACTAAGGAATCCTTGGAACTTGGAGATTAGGTAGCAGTTGGAAAACGGAATGGGGAGGAGACATAGGGCTGTTCACTCACCTGCACTGTCTCTGACCTCTAGAGTTCGCCTTACCACCCCATTCAAATATACCTTTTAAATATTATTCTGTCATCCATGTACATTGGGAAACCAGCTTCTACTAGCCCCATATAAGTTTCCAAAGCAACCCTTTCAGGGAAAGCACAACTGAGGCAGTAACTGCGGCCTGGATGAATAAAATAAGTGTCAATTCACCTCTGAGAGGTAGTGTATTATAGGGGGAAATTCACTAGATCTTGAGTCAGAAGAAATGGGTTTGAGTCTTGTTTCTATCATTCGCTGATCATGTGACTTTGAAGAAGTAAGAACCTCTCTGAGCCTCAGAGCATTTGAACCTTTGTTTTCACTTCTACGGGATGGAGAAATTGATACCTTTACTACTTATCTCATAAAATTGTTTTGAAGGTCAAATGCCATAATGGATGCAAAATGTTTTGTAACCTTAATGTGTAATATTAGTCAATTAATCAGTAAACGTTATGTATGGGTATATGGGTGTTTGGGGAGGATTAGCACATCTGGTGTGAAGGCTTGATGTGCCCTTTTCAGGGCTGCTCATCCACCTTTTGTTTCACCCTGGTACTGAACTCTCACCTGTGGTTCCAAAAAGCTGTAGTATGTATAATGGTCACACCTCATAAACCGTCTCGGCAGACTGGCTAAACTAGGTTGAAGGTAATCGATAAGCCAAAAATTTGTCAGTGAATTACAGGGGTGTCTACCCCAAGTATGTGAAAACTTGCTAATGGGATGGGCAGATGAGAATAAGTTGTTCCAACAGCCATGAAGGCAGCTGAAGCAGGTGATGTGGAGTGCTTAGAGCTTGGTCAGATATCAAAGATACCAAAATCATCCACTGCATCTCAGGCCATCACCAATTGTCCTGACTTTTGTCTTGCCAGTGGACTTCAATGACAAGAGAGTGAGGCTAATGACTTTGGGCAACTTTGCCTCACTTAAATTCAATCACATGAAAGTTAGGATTTGTGATGTCATTGATCTTGAAAAAAAGACAAATAACCACCACGACCACTACAACCACCATTATTTAAGCCACTATGTACCAGGCACTAGACATACAAAGATAGAAATGAATAGTTCTTGCTTTCAAGGAATTTGCATTCTATCCTTATGATATAAGTGAAGGCTATTCAATAAAAGCTGAGTTTTTATATAGTATTTAAAGGAAAGAACACTTAAAAGGCCATAGTGGAATGAAGAATGATCTAGAAGTCAATTCCTTTTTTGTTCGTTTGTTTTATAGTTTTTTGTTAGCCAGGTCAGAGGTTGAAAAGCCTCTTGTCTGATTGGCCTTGCTGGTATGTTTGGGGAGAGAGGCAGGGAGGAGAGCAGAGAAAGTGAAAAGGATATATTTGAAGTCGGAGAACTCTTTTTGTAGGGTCAATGGGTTTGCTATGGTACCAGATTTGTGTCTTTATTCTAGTTGGACTCTATCTACTGAAATAGTCTGAAAATTTGTTTGGTGATACTTCAAATGATTTTTTAAAAAGTTCTTAAGGAAAATAGCTCAGATACAAGGTTCCAAAATTAATTCATTTAATAATATAATAGTGTTTAGTCTTTAAAATAAGCAAGATTTTATCATGTAATAACGCCCTTTTCTCCAAACAAAATGGAGGAGAGGTAAAATGAAACCCTTTGTAAAACTGAGGAAATATTGACTAGCTGTCCCAGAAGATTGGCCATAGAGCTGGTCATGGGAGGGAGTTATTATTGTAAGACTATAATGATGATGGGGTGGGGGGAGGCAGAGAGTACAGAAAGTTTACCACATTGGAATGATAGTGCCCGTGGGCAGGAGTCCAGCAAATCTTCCACAAGAGAGATAATTATGAGACAGTTGTACAGAAATGTATGTTGTAGCATGCAGTAATGCCCTGGTGTACTGACCTCTCCGCTCCTAGCAGCTTGGAGATTGGCCTGGCACTCCAAATTACATTTCCTCCTGGCTTATAGAGGGAGCTACAGATAAAGTGGCCCACATTTTACCCCACTTGGGGCAGGCAGAGAACTCGCTCTAAGAAAGTATCTCGCAGCCTTTGTCTATCTGTTTGGGTCCTGGGATTTCTGATGCCTCCAAATGCAGGTCAATCATTCGGCAGCTGCCAAATGAGGAATCCCTTGATTCACACAGAGCTTTGTCAAGGGGAGTGGGGTGGGGAGGGAATAGAGAAATGACACAGGAAGCCCCCTGATTGGGAGATATGTATTTCACACTGTTAGCAGACTTAATTGACCGTTTCATTGTGACTGTGTTTTCAGAATGCTTGGCAGACATGGATGTGGCACACTTTTGAGATGTTTCTCAAGAGGTTAAAAAAATAAGAGGAGGGAGGGGAAAAATGGGTTAGGCAACATTCAAAATGCCCAAGAGGAGGGGGGTGGTGCTGGGACTGGTGTCAAGAAGCTCTGTTTTATTGCTAAGGGATACTGCTTCTTCAGAAAAACTGGATTTTTTTTTTAAAGGAAGAGGTAATTAAAGAAGACCATTACCCAATGAATGAAATAACTTACTGTTGAAAGCAGCAGTATATATCTGATACAAAGTATCAACAAAAAGCTGCTGGCCTTGGAGTTAAGAGAACCTGTATTCAAATCCTGGCTGTATAAGTAACTGTCTTCGTGACCTTGGCCAAGTCCCTTAATCTCACTGAATTTACTTGTGTTTAAAATGAGGAGATTGGACTCGTTTTATAAATTTGGAGCTGATAGAGACCTCAGAAGTCATGTCATCCAAAGCTCTCATTTTACAGGTGAGGAAACTGAGACCAAGAGGGGTTAGGTGACTTGTCTGAGATCATACAGGTAGTAAAATAATAAAGCCTGGACCCGAGCTGAGTCCTCTTCATTCTAATTCCAATCTCTGAAGTCCTCTGGTTCTGAATGTGTGTGTGTGTGTGTGTGTGTGTGTGTGTGTGTGTGTGTGTGTATTAATGAATAAGCAACATCTGGCATTGTGCACTTAGAGTTAGAAGGGATCTCATCTCAACTAGTTTCCTTTACTATGGAAATGATTGTGGTATCACTTAAATGAAAACAAATAATCTTTCATGTATAGAACTTCAGTCTGGTTGCTTCCCCCCTTTTAAAAAATTGATATCCTTTTATTCCATTCAAAAGGGAGGCCTGTGAGGGCTAGAAAGAGGAGGGCACTGTCTCTTTATGAATACTAATAAGGAAATCAAGGGGGACAATGGCACTTCAAGTTTCATCTTTCCATCTCCTAGAGGCGCAAACTCTGCAAGTTGTCACCTTGGTGTATTCAGTGCCTTTTGAAGCACTAGACTCCTCCAGAGAGAATGTCAGCCCCAGCCCTGGGCAGTTTTGACAAACAGAGTATATATTGATACATGATAAAGTATGCTAGAAATCACCCCAGCGCTAAAGGCTACTATAGTTTTAATATCATCATTTGAATTAACAAGCATTCTGTGGAGAAGTAATGAGCTTTCATTATTCAGGACATCATCCTTACCCGGGGAACTCAGAAACCATTAGCTCTTGAGAACTTAATGAAAAGATGATAAAGAATGTTTTAGATAAAAGTTTGAACGGGCGCACTTGGTAACTGAGGTAAAATATTAATGTTTCCTTGGATAATAAGTTAGTGTTGCTAAACTCGTGCTTGCTGAGGAAGGGTGTTCCATGCAGGTGTGTGGTCAGGCTACACCTGGGTTTGGGCCAGAGCATTAAGATGGAGTGTGTTAGCCTGCAAGGATCTGTCAAAGATGTTTTCTTCTGCGGAGGGTGGGGGGTAGGGGGTGGCAGGCAGGAAAGGTCACTAGCAGCTCAGGGAGTTTCCAGGTTTCCTTTCCTTCAGTAGACAAATTATCATGATATGCAGAAAAAAAGAAAAAAGGAAGGGAAAGATCTACAATAAAAGTGTCATCAACAAGTTTGCTCTACTTTCTCTCCCCTAGAAACACACGCACACACAGACACACACACACACACAGAGACATACAGACACACAGACACTCACACACACACACACACACACACAGACACACAGACACACTCACACACACACAGAGTGTATTTTTATTTTCTCAGTGCCAAGCAACTGGGAATCCTATACACAGTAGGGATTTCAGAAATACTTGTCTGATTTAAATTTGTTGTTGAAATTGACATTTTCTGTATTATACTAGTTTTCAAATGATAATATAAAGTAGAAAATGAGAAACTGAAAGAAAAAGGGAGCAAGGGAGTGAAAAAAGAAATTGGGAGGAATGAAAAGGGAAAAAAGAGTATGCACTAGTAATTCCCATATGCAGAAATGGGTCCATTTTCAAATTAGCATAAAGGACCTGATCAATGCCAGACAAAAGCTTTGTTCCAGTTTTCAGATACCATGGAACAACTTTAAAATCCTTTTTTTGAGTACAAAAACAATTTAGTTTGATTTAAGATAATTCATCTTTATAGTAACAAAGTTAAGTAAAAATAAGTTAATAAAAATCTTTTTTTGGATTAATGAACCCCCATATTTTCATATATCAGTTGTTATTAAATTCTGATTCTCAGCTTAATAAATAGTATTTTTTACATTACTTTCATTTATTCTTTTTTTTAAAAATCTTACACCAAGTTATTTTCTAAACTTGAACAGCTTAACTTTGCCAGTTTACAGGAGGGCAGGTGCATTTGTGAATGGGCCGAATTGTATTTGGGGGCTTTATATATAGATTTTTTTAGATATATGTTTTAGATATAGACTAAAAATGAACTTTTGCCAAAAATTGATCTGTGTGAGCCATATTGTTACTAAGTAGGTCATGTTTACGCTTTAGTATTAAGTGTCATACTTTGCATAAATTTAGTCTCTTGATTTTTAGACTCCTTTAATAGGAACTATGCTTGAATTGAACCTGTCTTAGATTTCTCTAGTGGTGGCCACTGGCCTCATTCAATTTTTCTACATGGTCACAATTCCATTTCAAGTCATAGTCTGGTTTCAGCTAACAAATGATTGTCTTTCACAAAAGAATTATTAACAGGACCCTAATTAGTCACTTTAATGGATTAAACTATTAATTAATTTAATTATTTTGGGTTTAGGCACATTAGTATGAATTGGAGTTTTAGTTGGGCCTCTAAATATAGAAAATTGTGTATGCAAAAACTGGTTTATTAGCAAATGGGCCAATGAATCTGAAAACAGTCTTGTAGAGAGACTGCCCAGATGCTGAGTGAGGCTTAATTCAGAGAATCAATAATAATGAAATTGATAACAATAACTGGAAGAATGAAAATAAAAACCTACTTTCATTGAATTTAAAAATAAAGAGTAAGAAAACTCTCATTAATTGAATAAAGTAGCATTACTTGAAAAAATTTTAAATTATTTTATTTTTAATGCTTCCTAGTCAGTTACATATACAGAAGAAAAGGACTATATAAGGGAACATGGAAGCAAACTGTGTTGTTGCAACTAACCTGTTACAATGAATATATACTTTAAAAAAACAGAATGATAAATGTACAATCTTATATGTTAAATTACTGTTTTTGTTATATATTTGAATGCTTATTTTTGCTCATTGTTAGAAAGTTTAAAATGAAAAAGCTTGAGTGGCATCTAACAAGAAATAGAGGGTGTTTATTTCTTACTAACAATTATTTTTGACCTCCAAGTTGTTCAATTCAGAAAGTTTAAAAATTAAATTTATGTCTTTAACTATTATATCAATATTTTCTTTGAATTTTTGCATGCCACGGGTGCACGTCTGTCATGAACTCCAAGACAGAGGGACCACTTCTTCCGTAAGGTTCCCATCATTTTTATTTTTACGACTAGTTCTGCCTTGAGATTTTGGGATAATTATTAATAGTAAAGTTATTACAGGATCGGAGTTGGAAAAATGTCTAAATTTAAAAAAAAAAGTGGAGGTATGATTAAGAGCTAGAAGGGAACTTGGAAGTCACGTAATCCAACCCCCTCATTTTATAGACAAGAAAACCGAGGCACAGAACAGTTGAGACTTGTCTAGGGGCACACAATCAAGAGGAATGTAAAGCAGGATTTGAACCCAGACTTCCCTGTCTTCAAATGTCACACTCAATCCACTGCCTCTATTTGTCAGTGAACTTCCTGTTAAAATTCTATAATGCATTATTAAATCTTGTTGGTGCTTACAAAGGAAAAACTAAGATTGCTGTGAGTGAGCATGGGTTTATCAAGAACAATTTATGTGAGAGTAGTCTCACTTCTTTTTTTTCACTTGGTTACTAGTGACGAAATGTCACATACATGGTAAATGAGGATTTTGACAAATCATTGGGCTAAATCCTTCAAGATATCCTTTTGTACAAGATGGAGGATGTGGGTTATATAACATAGTCAAGTAGACTAATGAACTGACCCTACCCAAAGGACAGTGATTATGGAGTGATGTCAACATTTTTGTCAGCAGTTTGGATGAAAGGAGAAATAGTATATGTGTTAAATTTACAAATGACATGAAATTAGAAAGAATTGTTAATCCACTACACAAAAGAGTAATGATCCAAAAAGATTTCTATAGTCTAGAAGAGGGATGGCAAACTCAAATAGAGGATCCTTGGGGGCCACATACTCACTTAGAAAACTACACACTAACATTATTTATTTTTACTTATTTTGGTAAATACTTTCTAATTACATTTTGATCTGTCTCTGTGCACCAGGGAACCTTGTGGGCCACACGTGGTCTAAAACAATGGGCCAATTTTAGTAAAATGATTTTTTTCTTTCCAACCAAATCTTTATTTTCATTACAGGGAAGGGAACTCCTAGCAGGGAAAATCCTTCTACCAATATATATTGGCACCTGTTCTTCAGCTCACACACTTAGAATGTGGTCTGGGGACATGGAAAAGTTTAATGACTGGTATTACATAGCAAATATGTTCCAAGGCATCTGGATTTGATAGTGCTATCCATTAAGTAATGCTTCCTAAAATACATGTTAATAGAGTAAATTTAAAGGACTATACTTGAATTTAAAAAAAAATCAACTGTCACAGTTATGGAGTGGGAGGGAAATAGATAAAGATAAGTTTGTGTGACCTTGGGGTCTTAGTGGACTGCAAGCTTGTTAGGATTCCTCTGCATGACTTTGGTACAAAGAATCCTGAGCTTGACAGGGATCCTGACCTTAGGGATGAGCTAGTTCAGTCACCTAATTTCTACTGATAAGGATATTCAGGCCTTGAGGTACTGAGTGATTTACCAAAAATTACACAGGTAAAAAGACATTTAATAGTGGATCTGGAATTTAAGCCCAGGTCTTTTGACCTCCCAAACTAGTGCTATGTCCACTATGCTATACATCCAAAAAGCATATTGTGATTTTAACCTTATCATGATGTGATTTATAGAAATCAGGCCTTGCAGTTAGTTAGACCTGGATTCAAATTCTAATGTGATATATATGGACTGGGTGACCCTGAGAAAAGCGCTTAACCTCACATTTCCCCAGGAAATACTCCAATACTACATATCACAAAGTACTTGCTGATCTTCATAGATAGAGGCAGTTTCTTTGTCAAGAATTTCCTACACTAGTAAAATCATAGGTCCAGATTAAATATATATACACACACACACACATACACACACACACACACACACACACATATATATATATATATACATATAATATGTATATATAGAATAAGGTAGATGATAGTCTTATTGTACTCTGTCCTGGATGGACTACTTACAGATTATTGAATTCAACTGAATTGCTATATTTTGTGAAGAATAAATTTAGGAAGCATATTTTAGGAAAACAGTTTGGATCATATCTATTGAAGGGTGAGCAGGAATGATGAGAACGGAACTCATACCATACAAAATCTGTCGAAGGAGCTGGATATAATTAGAGAAGATTCGAGGTAGGAAAGGAGGATATTTAAATTACTTTGAAATATTTAAAGGCTGATGAGTGGGATTAGATTTGTTTACCTAAACGCTAGGGTATGAACTCCAAGCAATGGGTGGAAGTTGTAGAGAGGCAGCTTTATGCAAACAAACCTAACAATTAGAACTGTCCAAAATTGGAATGAATTGATTCTGGGGGATAAGCTTGTTATTGCAGGTATTGAAGCAGACATTGGCTGATTGCCCAATGGAGATGCTATAGAGAGAATGAGTATTTGGGCATAGGTCAGACTAAATCAATGACATCTGACATCCCTTGGAGCTCTGAGATGCTTCGATTCTGTGGTCTGTGACTCTTTGACAAGGTAGGTAATGATCCTGCTACAATCTGCTTTGGGAGCCACATTTTAGGGAGGACTTTGATAAGTTCCAGAATGTCCAGAGGAGGACAACCAGAATGATGAGGGAAACTGGAAACCTTGCTTTTCTATGAAGATAGAATATGAGTATAGTTAAAGGAACCGGAGAGAATACTTAAATGAATATTAGAGTTGATTATCTATGAGATCTGTTCCAACTCTTAGAGTCTATCATTCTACTCCACAATTTGCAAATGGACTAACTTCTAGATATAGGACTAAGCTATATGTTTATAGGACACAATCTATCTGTTGTGTATGGGGTGCACAAGAGGACTAGCTGAGCCCCTTTTCAGTGCTGCTCATCTACCTTTGGTGTCCACCTTTCACTCTTAGCTGTGGCTCCCAGAAGCTGTAGTACATACAGCAGCTATACTTCAGTAAACAGTCTTGGAAGATCGGCTAAACCAGGCTTAAAGGCCTCAAAGCCATTGGTGATTAGGGGGATGTCTACCCCAAGCATGCAAAGACTTTCCCCAATGGAATGGATAAATAAGAAAAATTTGTGCTAATAGCCATGAAGGCAAGAGAAGCAGGAGCGAGCTCAGTCAGACATTCAAGACACCAAGGTCATCCATTGCATCCCAGGCCATTGCCACTTTTGTCTTGCCACTGAACTTTGATGACTCTGGAAGAGAGAGTAAAGCTGACTTTGTATAACTCTGCCTCACTTAAATCCAATTCATGCACAAGTCAAGACCACCTATGGTACCATGACCACCTATAGTACCACTGGTCCTCTTGAAAAATGAAGGACAAACAACAATAATCTATCTGTCTATCTATCTATCTATCTATCTATCTATCTATCTATCTATCTTCTATTATAGAAATTCTTTAGGACAAATTAAAATGTAAGGTTATATATTTGTTGAATTAAAAATGAAATGCGAAATTAGTTTATCATACACAAAAACCAGCCACCTGTTAATGAAGTGATTTTATTTCCACTTCTAAATGACATTGTTTCTAAAGCCTCTAAAAGTCTCTTTTTCTCAGTTTAGGCAAATTCTAACTGACAATGTATAGATAGAGGGTCAGATTTAGAGTTTGGCACCTTCATAACTGCTCTATGATATACAGGAGGGTAAAATCAGATTGGCCTGCAGTCAGACACAGATAGGTGGGGGGTTTCAGGCAAATGCCACTTGCCACTTGTAGAAATTCCATATGGGTAGTTTGCTACATGTCTACAATAAAACTCTCATGCAGTAAATGAAGAAAACATATATAAAAGTTTAAATTTTATTGGGTGTAAAGCTCTTAAAGGACTTCTGTTCACAAAGAACATAAAGATTACAGAGTTTGAAAGAGTGTACCCCTGCTAAAATGTGTGAGCCCTGCTGTTTTCTTCCCTTGACTGTGGAAGTATGCCCTCTTTTTGCTCTTTAATCTTTGTTCTTGGCATGATGTATGCACAGAGTGATCACATCTCCGTCCCACCTGTGGACTGTTGACAGCTAGAACAGGTATTGCCTGCTAGCCAGACATGGAAGGAGAGGTTACATAGGACCCTGAGTGTGAATTTCCCTCCGTACCACTGAAATGAGAAATATGAATGGTGAGGAAACAAGAAAACAAATGGGAATAAGCTTTCACATAAACACTCTTAAGTCAATGTTGGATGCTAACAGATGCATTTAGGTAAATGCTGTTATCTCAAGAGGTGTTATCTTCTGGGGATCCTTCTCATAATTTTGTTTTAAATCTGAACAGCTGTTGTTTAGCTACCACAGACCACAATTTATCCACAGCTTGGGGCCATAAAGGTAGCTTTAGTGCACTGTGTTTCTTTTTTCCCCTTTTATTTGATTTAATTTCCCTGTGTCTGACACCAAAATGCTGTATGTTATTTGCATATCACAATATGTACTTTGGTAGATCCCATAAGTACTCAGGTGCTAAAAATGAAAGAAGAAATAACAAATGGAGGAAGTTCCTCATGACACGTTTTAAAAGAAAGGAAGAAGGCCTCTCAGGTTTCACCTACATGTAAAATATTCTGACAATAATAGCTCCTTCAACAACAGAGCTGGTTTTTCGAGGGTGGCTGGTTTATACGGTGACTGCAGAAAAACGGATGTTTTTTTTGGCAGTAGAACACAAGTACACTTATCTGAGTTGAGCCCTGGGGCTTGCCATACAGTAACTGAAACAAAACTTTAGCCTTACTTAAGAAATCAACAAATGTGGCCACTTGAATAGTTTGGAATACTCTCTGAAAGAAACATTCATGGCCCTCCTTTCCTGATGGGATTTTTTTTTTTTTAGATAGGTCACTCCTTCAAACACAGGGGAAGCTCAGGAAAGATGGGAAGAGAGAAATGGAAAAGAGAGTGCCTGTGAGAGGATTTTTTTAAAGCTCCCTTGTCATTTACTGGACCACATTCAGTCATGGAGATTTGTCATATTGGGAATGAGTTAATTCAGAACAATGAGTCGGTCAGAGGCTGGACTAGAAGGCAGTTCACATCAGTGTTTGATGGGTTCAGGCTTCATCCTAGCCTTGACCACAGCATCTAAATGCTATTAGGCACAGGTCACAGGACTTTGAGGGCCCTTTCTTCCTCTCTAGCCCCTGATCTCAGTTCACTCAATTTCCCCTCCTCTCAATCCAAGAAACTGGGGAACCTCCCTGGCCACAATTCTCTGTTTGCAAGCCGTGTGGAGGCTGCCCTGCTCTGCCATCCTAAGCTTGTTGAATAATGTAGTTTGACCTTTAAGTCTTGGCCCATTTTGAATCTTTGTTTGTTGCAACCAACGGAAGTGAGACATGATCCTTATTACCAAAGAGCAGTGGGGCTCACTGATTCACTCTCTGATTTGGTTATTGGTTTCCTTGCAAAGGATGGTGAGTGCCAAGCCCATGATTTCACAGACCTGATTTCAGACACCCACACATCCCTCACACACATACATCAGTAAAGCCAGCAAGTGCAAGGAAATCATCCTGCTGGCAAGTTATACAACAAAAGCAAGAAAGATCCACACCTGTCAGAAAGATGCAAATGAAAAGCTGAGTCACAGGGAAGCGTTTTTATCTCCACACCAGAGCTCCTCGGAGAAGTGGTAGAAAGGAAGGGTTAGGGCACCCCATTTTGTGATTTGGTTTTGCTTCTACTGTATCTACTTAGGCTCTAGAGAACAAAGTTTGAGGGTCTGGCCAACTGGAAACCTAAATCATTGCAATCATAGCTTGGGGAAGTTAAAAGTCTTTCTGGGTGTGTAGAGTTGGCCAGGAAGAATCTGTGTTCTTAGTGGACAACAATGTGGAATGTTATTTCTCCATCCAAGCAGATATATGAAAACCATTGTTAAAAATAAGTGAAGGATCAATAAGACACAAACTATCAAGCTGATGAGCAACGTTTTAGTGGTTTGAAAAGAAAGTTCAGTTCACATGGGCAGTTATTGTTCCTTTGTGGGTCCTTTTTTCAGCAATCCTCAGAAACAGAAAAAACTGAAAAAGGTAAGAATAGAATCATGGTACAGTGGAAAGAGCACTAGCTCTAGAGAAAAAAGAACATGGATTCAGATCCTCCCTCTGATGCTAATCACCCATGTGATATTTCAAAAGGTACTTCACCAACATGTGCCTCAGTTTCCCTATCATAAATGAGGGGATGGACTCCCTGGCCTCTGAGGTCTCTTCTGGCTTTAGAATCATAATCCTAGTAACTGAGAAGTCTCGCAAGAAACTTGGACCCTGTGAAATGTCTAAGTTGATTTCCAAACCAAAGAGGTTCAGATAAGCTCCTGGTAATCATCGTCTTTGGCCCTTCCACAATCCCTTTCATTTAAGCATTTCAAAGAGCTTGACAAACGTTAATTAAAGTCAGACTCAGAAAGATAAGGGGAGGCAATTTCAGCAGTTCCAGGCTAGAACACGACCAAGTTGTGCTTCTTCTTCCCCTCTTTCTGAAGAATATTTGGCTATTCTACCCAGAAAACCAACGGAGAGCAGGAAAGGAGGGAGTCCTCTCCACTTGTATTTCCCGAGGACAGCCAGTGAAGTTCACTTGGAGGGATCCGATTTGGCTGTTGTCCAGGGCTGAGGTTAACAACATTCCTCTCACCCCTGAGTGTCATGAGGGCAGTCAATGAGCACTGAGGGGGAATGCTAGTTTTGTTTTATGGCAGCCTGAGTCATCAGCCTCTCAGACAGTGCTGTGGTATCTAGGGACTTTCGGGAGTATTCTCTGCTCCAATCAGTCTAAGAAATCAGAGACCCATCTACTGACTGAGTTGCTCACCCTATTTTCTGTTGCATTCACTGGGCTGCTCTTTGTGGATTGCTGACACTGTCCAGCCATGTCTGCTTCAAGCCATCGGATGCAGGATCACAGGAGAGTACCACTGGCTATGGGATCTTTAGCTTGCTGGCTGCTTATCTGAACATACTTATTTTAGATGTTTAACTGCAATGAACCATAACACACTGTTGAGGCTCACTAATGATGATTGCTTGAAATGAAACCATCCTCTGGATCCCTGAAAAAAAAATGGTGAAGTCATATTGACCGTCTACTTTAAATCTAGAGCTTGAAGGGACTTCAATGACCATCTAGTCCAACTGCCTTATCTTACTCTTGAGGAAACTGAGGCTTAAAGTGGTTAAGTCACTTTCGAAATGTCCCACAGGTGGTAAGCATCAGAGGCCACATTTGAATCCAGGTCCTCTGCCTCCAGGGGGCAGTAGACAGCACAGGCTTCCTGAAGTCAGGAAGGCTCATCTTCCCGAATTCCAATCTGGCCTTTCACACTTAGTAGCTGTGTGACCCTGGGCAAGTCATTTAACTCTTTTTGCCTTAGTTTTCTCATCTGTAAAATGAGCTGGAGAAGGAAATGGCAAACCACTCCAGCATCTCTACCAAGAAAACCCCAAATGGAGTCACAAAGAGTCAGACCCAACTGAAATGACTGAGCAATAACAGCAACCAATCTATGATGCCAGAGCTTTTTCTTTTGTTGCAGTTCTGGAGTGAATCTGCCTAGACTTTCCTTCGTCTTAATAATAGTTCCCATTTTTATGTCCCTTTACTATTTACCAAGGGCTTTGTTCTCAACTACCTTATAATGTAGATAGTGCTAGAATTACTATTCCCACTTTACAGATGAGGAAACTGACCTTCAGAGAGGTTATATAACTTGTCCATGACCAATCAGCTAATTGATAAACATTTATTAAGTACCTATTCCATGCCAAAGAGTGTGCCAAGTGCTTTCCATGCAAAGGAAAGTAAAAGACTGGTGGTCTCAAGGAGCTCACAGTCCAATGGCAGAGACAACATGTAAATGGCTGTGCACAAGCAAACTATATACAAGAAAATTGGAAATAATCAACAGAGGGAAGGCACTAGAATTGGGAATGGGTCAGGAAAGGTAAGGTTTTAGAGGGGTCACACAGCTTACTTGAATGTGGAGCTGAATTTCAGTGCTTTTCATTAAATAAAGCAAAGGTTTGGACAATGGAAGAATGGTTTGTTTAGCATAATGAAACTAAAATTACTTTTCAGAATAATTGACACCATCATTTAGGTAGGGCCTTGGGCATCTGACCAAAAATATTGTTTCTGGAGTCCTTCCTATTAACCTCATATGATTATAGAATGAGAAGGAACTCAGAAGGCTTCCAGTTCAGCCCTTCATTTTATAGATGATAAAACTGAGGTCCAGAGAGGTTGAAATACTTTACCCAAGGTCACATAGAGAACATGCTTCAAAGCCAAGACTTGGATCCAGGTGTCCTGGCTCTAGATCCTTCTATGTTACACCATATTATGCTGCTTCCCAGTTATGCCTCATTCCTTAAACAATTTTCTCTCTTACCAACAAGGTGTGTATAAATTCATGAATAGGCTTGAATCTGGCTGGCCTTGCTCTGACACATCTACGTATGCCAAAGGAATGGGCTATGATACACCAATCCATTCGTTTTGGCTGTCCTAGTCATCAGTGATGATTAGTACACCATTGATTTTGCCTCTGGGGGTTGCTGCAAGATCAGTTTGGCTGTGATGATCAGCACTGTTCATAAAGATAGCTGAAAGGAATGACTATGGTCTTTTTTTCATAGGTATAACTTTTCTAATAAACTTTTGAGGCTTATATAGACATATGCACACCCCAATGCATTATTTATTTACTTTTATGCATCACAGAAGATAACATGGGCAATTTTGCTTACATAAAATTAAAAAGTTTTTGCACAAATGTAAACAATGCAGCTAAATAAGAAGCAACAGTTAACTGGAGGGAAAATCTTTGCAGCAAGTTTCTCTTTCGGTCTCACTTCTAAAGTGTATAATGAATGGGTTCAAATATATAAGAATAAGAGTCATTCCCCATTTGATAAACAAAGGATAGAAATCCAATCTATAAATAGCCATATGAAAAATGCTCCAAATCATTAATATTTCAGAAATACAAATTAAAACAACTCTGAGGTTTCATCTCATACCCATTAGATTGGCAAAGGAAAATGACACCTGTTGGAGGCTTATGGAAAAACAGGCATACTAATGTAGGTGGAAGTATGAATTGGTCCTAAGCCCCAAAGAGATTTAAAAAAAAAGAGGAAAAAGACCTATATGTATGAAAATATTTATAACGTCTTATGGTACAGAGCTAGAAATTTAAGAGCTAGGAAAGAGTGTTCATCAGTTGGAGATGGCTCAGCAAATGATGATATTTGAATGTAATGTAATACTATTATGTCATAAGAAGTAATGGAAGCCTGGGACCACTTCTATGAACTGATGTAGAGGTATGCAAGAAGAAACAGGACAGCACTTTATTCAGTAACACCACCATTGCAAAGGCTAACAATTTTGAAAGACATAAGAGCTCTGATCAATGCACTGGCTAACTATGATCCTAGAGGACTGATGATGAAGTATGCTACTCATCTCCTTGTAGAAATGTGATGGACTTAAGAGGCAAAATGAGACATACGTTCTTTGGCACGACTGATGCAAGAATTTGTTTTGCTTGACTATGTATACTTCTTACCAAGGTTTTGTTTTTATTTCTTTTTTTTTCTAATGGTTGGGCTAGGGAGGTGGAATTGAGAGAAAATAAATTGTTATTAATTGGAAAAAGTTAAGTTGAAATTAAAAAAAAGATAACACTGGTTCTAGAATCAGTGGTTATTGTTCAATCGTTTCTGACCCTTTGTGATCCTATTTAAGGTTTTCTTGGTGAAGATACTGGAGTGGTTTGCCATTTCCTTCTCCAGCTCATTTTACAGATGAGGAAACTGAGGCAAACAGGCTTAAGTAACTTGTTCAGGTTCACACAGCTAGTAAGTGTCCGAGTCTGGGTTTGAACTCACTAAGAGGGGTTTTCCTGACTCCAAGCCCAGCACTGTGCCCCCTAGCTACCCCTGCATCAGTGGACTTGGATTCAAATCCTTCCTCTGGCATACTACTTGTGCGATGTTGCTCAAATCACTTAATCTCCCTAATCCCTACTTTTCTCATCTATAAAATTATATAATTAGATCCAATAGGTCCCTTCCATCTCTAAATCTATGATACTTCATCTTATTGTCTACTATTTTACTTAGCAGACTGATATCATATATTGAGTGGTAGCATGATGTAGCACAAAGCACACTGCATTTAAAATAGGGAGCACCAGGTCCCAATTAGTGTGAATAAAGAATCCTGGAAAGTGGTCATATGTATTCAAATTCTCACTATTCAAAGTTTAGAATTGTGTAAAATGTGATAATTGGTTGCAGCCCAGTGGAAATGCAGTGTGGATTCACCACATTATGGGATTCATTATTAGCACTAATTGGGACCTAGCTGTAGAATTAGATCCAAATCTCTCTTCCATTATTTACTAGCTATATGACCATGAGGAATTAATTTACTCTCATTGCATTAATGTCGACAATCTTGGAAAAGGCATTATTACACTGTTACTATTAATTTTTCTACGAGGATATTGAAAGAACATCAATATGTCCTATTGATGATGGTAGTCCAAAGTGATTGAGTTTGTGATAGAATAAGTTATTTACATAGACTTTAAGTCTTGGAATGGACCTCAGAGGCCATTTACTCCAACCTGTATCTGAATAAAATTCCCTTTCATATAATCCTAAGAAGTAGTCACTCAGCCTCTGCCTCCACTGAGGCAGAACCTTCTGAGATACTTTTTTCAAGTCTTGGATAACTCTGCTAGGAAATTTCTCATTTTATTAAGCCTAAATCTGCCTCTTTTTTTTAAACTTCCACCAACTCCTACCAACTACTGCTTCTGGGGCCAACTGGAACAATTCTAATCCTTTCCCTCCTACAACAGTCCATTAAATACTTGAATACAGCTGTGAGATCTCTGGCAAGTCTTCTCAGCCCAAACATTCCCTGTTCCTTCAGCTAATTCTCTTTAGCCATTTCAAGGTACTTCACTATCCCAATTATTCTTCTTTGGAACTCTCTTGCTTATCAACTTCCTTCCTGAAATATGGTTACCACTATTGAATACAGTATTCCATATTTGGTTTTGTAATGCCAGAGGAGAGTAGGACCGCTACCTTCCTACTATTGGATAGTATGCCTTTGCTAATGCAGTCTGAGATCTCATTAGTTTCCTCCTGTAGGTATGCAATAGCATTGACTCCTCCTGAAATTTCAGTCCACTAAAAGTTTCATGTTATTTTCCAACAAACTGCTATGTAATGATGCTTCATTTATTTTGTGCTTATGAAGCATATTTCTTGAACCTAAGCATAAGATTTTATATATTCCCATTTATTTTTGTCCCAAAGTCCTAGCCAGCCAAGATATCTTTGAATTTTAATTCTGACACCCAATGGGCTAGCCAAACTTTTTTAGCTTTGTGTTAGAAATGTGTTAAACATTCCATCTGTGACTTTATCCAAATAACTGAAAAAACCAAAACAAAAACCAATATTACAGAGCAGTGCCAAGAACAGATTTTTGGGGTACCACGCTAGGTAACTTTTTCCAAGTTGATATGAGATCATTCATGACTATTCTGCATACACTACTCTATCTCACACCTCTCTATCTTGTCCACAAGAAACCTATGAAAATCTTTGTGAAATTCTTGGCTAAGATGTAGGCAAAACTCACAATAGCATTTCACTGATCCACTCACCATTCTAGCATCCTGCCGAAGAAGCCAGTTAGATGAAGAAATGAGAGTAGTTGTGGAGTAAGTAAAGTAGGAAAAAAATGAAATTACAGTGAATGGATATTGGATAGATACGCAGTGTTGGACACTGGGAAGAAGTGTAAGAAAGATGGTCTGAGGGTGGACTATTCAAGCTGATTATGTGTTAAATACAGGGGCAGTAGATTCCAGGGATAAGAAGTAACAAGCAAGTACTTGAGCGTGGTGTACTGGACTTGGAGTCAGGATGGCCTTAGTTTAAATGCTGCCCCAGATACTTACTAGATGGGTGGCCCTAGACAGGTCACTTACCTTTTTCTGAGCTTTGCTTTCCTCACATGTAAAATGAGGATGTGGGACTCTATGAATTCTAAGGTCTATTATTATTATTGTACTTCTAAATCTATTATCCCACGGACTCTTGTCTGTATAGGGGGTCAGAGACACTACGTGTCTTGGGTTTTTGAGCCAATCCACATGGATCAGTATAAGCATTTTGGGAGATGTGAGTCCCAATCTCTACAGAGATAAACAGAACTCTTGAAGAGGAACAGAAAGACTCATACCCTGAACGTGAACATAATTAGCAGCGAACAGTAAAAGCTTGTAAGTATCTGAGCCTGCTCCTTCATCTGTGAATAGGGAGACCTCACTGGGTTATTCTGAGGTGAATTCCTATTCATCCATTAAAGTGAAACTAAAATGTCACCTCCTCCATGAAGGCTTCCCCTACTCACCTGGTTAGTGACAACTTTTTCCTATAGGCTTTACATAGCATTTTGTTTCACAGCTCTCTAGTGAGCATATAACCCCATTTGGGGTTTTCTTGGTGAAGATACTGGAGTGTTGTGCCATTTCCTTCTCCAGCTCATTTTAAGATGAGGAAACTGAGGCAAACAGGGTTAAGCAACTTGCCCAGAGTCACACAACTATTAAGTGTATGAGCCTGGATTTGATCTCACAAAGATGAGTCTTCCTGACTCCGGGACTGTACCACTAGGTTTTTGCTGAACTAAATTGTCCTTAGTCACATAGAACTCTGTAGTCTACAAGCAGTCATACCCCACTGAAAAACTCAAAGGTCAAGTTAGTTGGCTGGGAATATGGCCAGGCAGCGAAAACTCACCGAGATTCAGTCTCAGACTTTGCATTCTTTCTTTGCTGACAAAGAAGACCAAAACATACAGACAGAAGAAATTAATAAAGTCAAAGAGCCTACAACAGAAACATCCAAGAAAAACATGAACTGGTCCCAGGCCATGGAAGAGCTCAAAAAGGATTCGGAAAAGCAAGTTAGAGAAGTAGAGGAAAAATTGGGAAGAGAAATGAGAAGGATGAGAGAAAACCATGAAAAACAAGTCAATGACTTGCTAAAGGAGACCCCAAAAAATACTGAAAAATACACTGAAGAAAACAACACCTTAAAAAACAGACTAACTCAAATGGCAAAAGAGCTCCAAAAAGCCAATGAGGAGAAGAATGCCTTGAAAGGCAGAATTAGCCAAATGGAAAAGGAGGTTCAAAAGACCACTGAAGAAAATACTACTTTAAAAATTAGATTGGAGCAAGTGGAAGCTAGTGACTTTATGAGAAATCAGGATATTATAAAACAGAACCAAAGGAATGAAAAAATGGAAGACAATGTCAAATATCTCATTGGAAAAAATGACTGACATGGAGAATAGATCCAGGAGATATAATTTAAAAATTATTGGACTACCTGAAAGCCATGATCAAAAAAAGAGCCTAGATATCATCTTTCAAGAAATTATCAAGGAGAACTGCCCTGATATTCTAGAGCCACAGGGCAAAATAGAAATTGAAAGAATCCATCGATCGCCTCCTCAAATAGATCCCAAAAAGAAATCTCCTAGGAATATTGTCACCAAATTCCAGAGCTCTCAGATCAAGGAGAAAATACTGCAAGCAGCCAGAAAGAAATAATTTGAGTATTGTGGAAACCCAATCAGAATAATCCAAGATCTGGCAGACTCTACATTAAGAGATTGAAGGGCTTGGAATACGATATTCCGGAGGTCAATGGAGCTAGGATTAAAGCCAAGAATCACCTACCCAGCAAAACTGAGTATCATGCTCCAAGGCAAAATATGGATTTTCAATAAAATAGAGGACTTTCAAGCTTTCTCAGTGAAAAGACCAGAACTGAATAGAAAATTTGACTTTCAAACACAAGAATCAAGAGAAGCATGAAAAGGTAATCAAGAAAAAGAACAAGAAAAAGAAATTGCAAGGAACTTACTAAAGGTGAACTGTTGTGTTGACATTCCTACATGGAAAGATAACGAGTATGATTCATGAGACCTCAGTATTAGGGTAGCTGAAGGGAATATGCATACATATATGTTTATGTATATATATGGGTAAATGTGTATGTATGCATATATCTATGTGTGTGTGTGTGTATATATATATACAGAGAGAGAGAGAGAGAGAGAGAGAGAGAGAGAGAGAGAGAGAGGACACAGGGCGAGTTGAAGATGAAGGGAAGATATCTAAAAGAAATAAAATCAAATTAAGGGATGAGAGAGGAACATACTGATAGAGGGAGATAAGGAGAGAAGAGAGATGGAATGGGGTGGATTATCTCGCATAAAGGAGGCAAGAGCAAGCAGTTCTGTGGGAGGAGGGGAGAGGGCGGATGAGGGGTGAATGAGTGAACATTGCTCTCATCAGATTTGGCCTAAGGAGGGAATACCATACATACCCAACGGGGAATCTTACCCCACAGGAAAGAAGAGGGAAGAAGATAAAAATAAATGGGGGGGATGATGGAGGGGAGGGCTGATGGGGGTGGAGGTAGTCAAAAACAAACACTTTCGAAAGGGGACAGGGTCAAGGGAGAAAATTCAATAAAGGGTGATGGGTTGGGAAGGAGCAAAATATAGTTAGTCTTTCACAACATGAGTATTGTGGAAGGGTTATACATAATGATACACATGTGGCCTATGTTGAATTGCTTGACTTCTTAGGGAGGGTGAGTGGGAAGGGAAGAGGGGAGAGAATTTGGAACTCAAAGTTTTAAAAACCGATGTTCAAAAACAAACAAAAAGGTTTTTGCATGCAACTAGAAAATAAGATACACAGACAATGGGGTGTAGAAATTTATCTTGCCCTACAAGAAAGGAAGGGAAAAGGGGATGGGAAGGGAGTGGGGCGACAGAGGGGAGAGCTGACTGGGGAACAGGGCAACCAGAATATATGCCATCTTGGAGTGGGTGGGAGGGTAGAAATGGGGAGAAAATTAGTAATTCAAACTCTTGTGAAAATCAATGCTGAAAACTAAATATGTTAAATAAATTTTAAAAAAAAATTAAAAAAAATTGTCCTTAGTCCTCTTCTCTCCTCTCTACACATTCTTCTTCTGTTATGTCTTCTATTCCCAAGGCTTTAGTTGTCTTTGAGTAAGTCATTTAATTTCTCTGAGCCTCAGTTTCCTCATATGTAAAATGGAGATGATACCTAGAATATTTACATCACAGAGTTGTGAGACTCGGATGAAATGATGTCTTTGTAAAGTATTTTGCAAGCTTTAAAATGCTATTTGTGTCAATTATTCACTATTATAATTCCCAAATCTGTATTTCCAGCCCTAGTTTCACTACTGAATGCGGGTCCCACTTTTTTTTAATTGTCTGCTAAATGTCTCCACCTGAATGGATGTATCACTAGTGCTCCAAACTGAATATGTTTAAAAGATGTTATTTTTCCTTGTAAAACCTATCCTTTTCCCAACTTTCTCATTTCTGTTAACAACATTAGCAACAGGCTCCCTACCTGAGAGTCACTTTTGACTCCTGCCTCTTTATCCCCCATATCCAATCAGGTTTCAAGCCCTGTTGATTTTGCCATCACAATATCTCTCATGTGTGTTTCTTCTTTTCCATTCATGCTGTTACCTCCCTCATTCATGTCCTTATCATTTTTTTTTTTACCTAGACTTTTCGTAACGGTTTCCTGACTTCTCTCCTTTCCTCTCCTATTTTCTAATTCATCCTTCACATGGCTGCCAAAATAATCTTGATATTACACAGGTTGACCTGTGTTACTCTTCTGCTCAGAAACCTTTAGGTGCTCTGATATAATATGTGACTAACTTATGACTCATGTCGGCATTTACATGGATCAAGGTTTGTTGTGGGGTTCTTTGAAATGATCGCCTATTTCATGTGTCTTTTGCCCCCATCCAATCTGAAACTGAGAACTTGTAAAGTTATTCAGGTCTAGCATGTTCAGCAGTCCAGTGTGCTAATAGGATGCAGGCAAAAGATGGGATTGAATCAGTAAAATATTTAATGTGATTTAAATAATTAACAAAGTAACAGAAACGATCTGCTTTATATGCTGAAGTGAATACAATTTCTTTCCCCTTTTCCTCTACAGTAATGGGGAAAATATTCTTCTAGCTTTATGTTCTAGTGTGGGAGGAGCTGTCTTATCATTGCAAAGTACAAACCATTACCTGAAGGGCATTCTGCCTGTTTTTTTATTCTACATTGCCATATAATTCTTGGCTTAACTGGTCTAAAGTTCTGTCCAGCTTCTGGGTTGCAGACATGTTTATACTGACCACCTTGTCTCTGTCATTCCACATCTATGGTCACAGACCATGTGTATAGAACTGGTATTATGCCCTTTAGATAAAATCATTCTGCATCCAGGGATATGGTCTCCTGTGAATTGAAGTCACAGGGATTTTCCAATAAGTAATCATGCCCTGGGCCCAGACATGCTAAGAAATGTAACCCTTCTAATCAGACATACGGCTATTGTATCTTCCCTATTAAAAATTTATAATCCATGCACATTATAATATGTACATATGTACAATTATAGGGACATATTGTACAATATCCATTAATTTACATATGGCATCCCCAAAACAATTATTCTAGATGCATAGGCCACATGAAGGTACATATTATGTAACATCCAAATTGGGGTTGCATACAGTAAAACCAAACACATAGATCTCTTGTACATACATGTTATATAACAGGCTCATATGGAATGTTGACATTTTATACAAAGTATGATTTACCTTCCCTCCTTTAGTGACTATATACCTAATATCTTTACCCATTCTCTCAGTAACATTTTGGATCAGCCCAGATGACACTTCCAAAATGACCCACTGCCACATCTATAACGACAGTATCCTCCCTCACATGGTCAGGCCATTGTCCTTATGGCCACCAAACTATGATCCCAATTCTAGACAAATCAATGGTTTAGGACGAATGATGCTGTCTCTAGGCCTCAATTTATCAATTAGGGCAAGGAGGATTAGTCCAGTGTTATAATGTTTACTGTTATCAATGACATATCCTCTAGAGGAAATCCGAGACTTCCAACTGTACTCAATTGTGGAATCAGCTCTGCCCATTGAACATCATAGGTCACCTTTGCCCCTCCCACGAGGATCACTGACGTTTCAGATGGATAGAGACTATAGGACCAGCCATATGTATCCACATTGGATTTTTGGGCCAATAACATAGTTGGCCAGTGCCTCAAGCCTTTTTCACTTAGCGGTATCCAGTTTAGTGCTTGTCAGGATTCAGGGGACATTCTTGGGATTGAGATCTCCATGTCTAATCTTGGAACTTAGAAGCCGGAACAGCCATTAACTACAATTTATGGATGGGATAATAAAGCTCACTCTCAGTGTCGCTGTTTAATTGTTTTAGTTGTGTTTGACTCTTTGTGACTCCAGTTAGGGTTTTATTGGCAAAGAGAATGGTTAGTTATTCTTTCTCCAAGTCATTTTACAGTTGAGGAAACTGAGGAAAAGAGGGTTAAGTGAGTTGCCCAGGATCACACAACTACTACGTGTGAGAGGCCAGATTTGAACTCAGGAAGAAGAATCTTCCTGACTGCAGGCAGACTCTCTATCCACTGTGCCACCCAGCTCACCCACTGTCATTGAGTCCTATACAAACACAATGGGTTTCTTATAGCCATCACTTTTGTGGTCTAAAACTGTTGCTAAATCCTCTAGACTAACCACAATGTGTAACACAAACGATTTGCTTAGATTTGCATAGGCCAACACCAGTATATGTGTGAGACCTCTAACCAAATCCTTGAAGACCTGTTTCTATTTCCTGTTCAAGCAACCTCTAAACATTGCCAGAGGGTTCAGATCAGGTTGTCCCTTTCTTCTTCTCTACATATGTTTCTTCTCAGTCATATACCAAATGATACCATTGAGAAGCTTTGTGATTATGCCATAGTTTCTTTATAAATTTCTGATAGTAGTCAATGAATATTCAAAATGGCTTCAAGTTGATTTAATTCTTTGGAAGTATCCAGGCAATGGATGCTTTTCTCTATCCAGGGTTGATATTCACCCCTTGCTAAGCTACTGTGTGCCCCGTATCTTTGGCAGAAGCTCTTCAGAACAAGCAGTTATTGACAAAGAGCTAGGGGCTTGTAGGCCTTAACATTACAGTAATATTTCTTCAGGTTCTTCTAGCATCTTTCCAACTACCATGAGATCATCTCAATGCATCAACACCTCCAAGTAATTCATGTCAACCAACCCCCTTTCCTAAGAACCACTGTAAAGGGAGCAAATATCCCATAAATTCCTTGGGGAATGTAGTCTTTTTGGTAAATTCCACTGGACAAATGTTGGCTATTTTTTTTTATTCCTTTACTATGAATATCTTAAAGTGCTTACCAGTCAGATCTGAGACTGCTAACCATTGGCTATCTAGTAGACAATCCAAGGCATGTTCGATATGTGGCATGGCATATTATTCACCTTAATTCTCTTGTTCAAAGTCTGATAGTCCACGTACTTGCCAATATTCCTAGTCTAGTTTGTGTGTATGTGTGTGCATGTGCATGTACGTGTGTGTGTGTGTGTATGTATGTATGTATGTATATTTGAGATTATGCCAGTGAATAAAATTTCCTTTGGGTGGCTCCTGAGGTCCTCTATCTCTGAGAGAGTAGATGTATTGAAAAGGCCAGGAGGCATCAAGGGTGATTGTGAGTGTCACTCCTGTAGATACATCCCACCTTTTGTTTATGAAGTAAGAACATGCAGGCTTTCATCTTGAGGTTTTTCCTCAGTTAATCTTTCAGTTCCTTAGGCATTAGTATTTAAATGTGAATTTCTATGGATTCCATTCAAGCTGGAGGGCTCAGAGTTTCCATGATGCTCTCTGACCACTGTGCTCTTAGAATGTTTAAGTACTGAGCTTCATATCACCATAGGTAGTACTCTCCAAGAACTTTGATAGACTGGATTTGAATGCAATTAATGCTTATTCTGGTCCAGGCCTAACTCTGTCTCAGGATTGTAACAGACTATAAAACACAACAAAAATTACTTGACTCATAATGAAGGATAACAAGGACATAATTCCTGAACTCAAAAAAGATAGTTAAATAAAATGTTTATTCTCTTCCATCTAGGTATTCATCATGGCAATAGTCCACATTAGGTTAGAAAGGCATTCATAAAAGGCAGTGAGAACTCTGTATAAACCTGTGACACCCCATATGAAACCCCATGAACTGGGCTTTTTATGCCTCAAATGGCAATGAAAAACCAAAAGACTTCATTGTCTTCTTAAAGAACTTCAGTCTACACAAGACAGTGCTCCCCCAGCACAATACTAAAACTCTAGAGATGTTTTTAGGATCTGACCACTGCAAGGCCACAGTGGTCACCTTTTCACTGACAGCCATGACTTTTCAAGTGAATGACAAAGCCACTATGATATAATCCATATTTAGATAATTGTTTTCATTTTGGTGAAAGAAGCTTAGCTTCTTCATTGACCATAATGGATGTGTTATATCCTTCATACAATGACTAGAATATATGACTGGAATCCTCTGTCCAGGATAGCAAAGGCACTCTACATCTTTAGTCATTATTATTATCAATGCTTCATAGGATCCAGTAAGTCTAATTGCAAAGGACCCCCCCGAAAGTTATTGGGACAGGGATAAGTTCTTCCAAGACTTATGGCAGTCCCCGTCCCTATACCAGTGCTACCCTTGTAGAGTTGAGCTTCCAGAAAATCAATGCTGGATCTTCTTTCCGAGTTCACCCAACACACACATATCCATCTTGTCCACAATTGTAGCAAAATATAGATTGACCTCTTTGAGGATGCAGTGGGTGGAAGCTGAAAAGAGGAGAGTTTAGATTTGACAACAGAAAAAATTGTGTAATAATTACAGCTATACAAAGTTGGCATAGATTGCTTTGGAAAGCAGTGAGTTCTCTGTCATTGGATATTTTCAAGCAGAGGCTGAATGACCATTTGTGGAGTGTATTGTAATGGGGATTCTTTTTCAGGGGTGGGTTAGATTAGATGGCCTGTGAGGTCCTTTCTAATTGAAATTCTGTTTCTTTTCCTTGGAGATCCTGAAACTACTTTCCTCAACATCTATTTGGTATACACACACACACACACACACACACACACAAACGTGTGTATGTGTACATATGTCTATATCTGTATGTATATATGTATGTATATACACATAGATAATATATGACATATACTGAATATGTGTACTTATAAATGTATATGTGTATATACATATACACACATTAAATATACTATACACATGTACATTTTATATGTGTGTATGTGTATGTATATACGTATACACATATATGTGTATACACATACACACACAAATATGTAGTCAGCCACAGTTGACTGAAGCTGACCTTGTCCCCATTCCCAGACCCATGAATTGCCTGAGGCTGACCAGACATTATCATTCCCAGCCTCTGACTATTTTGTAAATATCCTAAACTCTCCCCTTTGGGATTTTCAAGCTTTCTTTATGGACTTTCAGTTGTTGTGAAAAACAACTTACCTTGTCAAAAACCATAGAGTGTCCTAGTCCCTTTGCACCTGTAGCCCCTCTTCCTCTGCCCGAACACTTTATAAGAACCTCAGGTTTATACAGCTCCCATTGGGCTCTCAAGTACTTGCTGCTGTTTGAAACCCCATATGCAGCTACTTGCCCCAACTAAAGATCGTAAGTTTTGCTATATTGGCTGCCTTCATGTTATTCTAGGCTGATATGCACAGATATGTATATGTTTACTTTTTTATTGTTTCTGTTCAGTCATTTCAGTTGTGTCTAGTTCTCTGTGACCTTATTTGGGGTTTTTTTTGGTAAAGACATTGGAGTGGTTTGCCATGTCCTTCTCCATCTCTTTTTACAGAAGAGGAAATTGAGGCAAACAGGGTTAAAAGACTTGCTTAAGGTCACACAGCTATTAAGTGTCTGAAGCCGGATTTGAACTCAGAAAAATGAATCTTCTTGACTTCAGACTCTGCACTCTATCCACTATGCCTATATACATGCATACATACATATACACACACACACACATATATACATATATGTGCACATACACACACCTGTGTATGTATTTGTATATAAAACATGGGCTTTATCAGGGCTTCTTAAACTTTTTCCACTTGAGACCCCTTTTGTGTTTCCCCTTTTTGTGTTTCTGCGGTATTTGTTGATATTGTGTGGCCAGAGGGCATGAGCAGTGCAAAGTGCGCATGCTTTGTGTTCAGTGCTAAGGCTACAGTGAAGTTGCTTGATGCCAACACGGACAAACACTGCCAGAAACACCTCGGATTCATTACGTGTTTGATTTTGAACTAGTTTTTGGTCTTTGCATCTTCAGAGACCTTTTACTGTTGCTAAATTTTTGGCGGCTCCATATAGGGTCACGACACAAAGTTTAAGAAGCACTGGGCTATATTGTTATGTTTGGCCCAAGTGCCTAGTGGTTCCGAGTTACTCTCTTGTATTTTTGGTGGCTCACACTAAGAGGAGATGTTACCATGGTAACATGGGGTAACTTAGGCTACCTTGGACCCCTCTTGATGTCATTCAACTTTATCTTTACGTTCCTAAGTAAGCATACTTTATTGAGCTCTGAGCCCCATATTTTAGGAAGGACATTGCTAAATTAGAGAGCATCCAAAGGAAGGCAGGCAAGATGGTGGAGGCCCTTGAGTTCATGTCATAGGATATTTGGTTGAAGGATGAAGTCAGGAATACTCTAAGGTTAGAGTCTTGATTCTACCTCAAATACTTGCTGGCTGTGTGACCTCGGGCAATCACCACCACTCTCTGGGTTTCTGTTTCCTTATCTATAAAATGAGAGGATCAGACTTGATCGCCCTAAGGTCTCTTCTAGTTGAAGTCTCTGATCCTTTGACCCTGTGACCTGAGATTATTTAGTCTGGAGAAGATAGTGGGGACATGATAGCCGCCTTCAAATATGAGAAGGGCTATCTTAGGGAAGACTTACTCTGTTTGCTTTCATAGCAAAACTTGTGGTTCTTGAAAAGAGGAAAATTTGGACTTGATATAAATAAAAACTCCCTAACACAGCTATCCAAAGGTGGAAAAGGGCTAGCTGAACAGGTTATATTTTCTTCTGACTTCTGAGGCAGCTGGTGGCATGGTGGATAGAGTGCTGGGCCTCAGGAAAGCCTGACCTGCAACTTGGCCTCAGACCCTTAGAAGTTGTGTGACTCTGGGCAAGTCATTTAACTTCTGCTTTCCTCAGTTTTCCCACTTGTAAAATGGAGATAACAATAACACCTAACTCCTAGGGTTGTTGTGAAGATCAAATGAGATCCTATTTATTTGTAAAGCACTTGGCACAGTGCCTGACACATAATAGCCCTGAAGAAATGCTTATTTCCTTCCTTTCTTATTGGAGATCTTCAAACAAAAATTGGATGACCATCTGTGAGGTGTAGAGGGGACTCCTGCGTATCTGGGTTGGATTATATAGCTACTAATTTCTCTCTTAACTGTGAAATATCTGATTGTAAGAAGATGAAATTTGATAGGATAAATATAAAGTTCTATAGATATATTTTAAAAAATTACCTTTGCAAATAAATGTTGAAGAAGGTCTCTCTAAAAGATCTTGTGAAAAAGATCTGGGGGGCAGGCAGCTAGGTGGTACAGTGAGTAGAGCATGCCCTGGAATCAGGAGGACCTGAGTTCAAATCTGGCCTCAGACATGTGACACACTGTGTGACCTTGGGCAAGTCACTTAACCCCAATTGCCTTCCCTTCTCCCCTCCAGAAAAAAACAGAAAGAAAAAGATCTGGGGTTTATAGTTGACTGCAAGTTGAAGATGAGTCAATAATATGACATGGCAGTCAAAAAATTAAATGTCATCTTTGACTTCATTAAGAGAGACATAGTGTCCAGAAGAGTCAGAATGGTAATTTGGGTGGAATGATTTCAATTTTGCCCTGGGGCATCAGAATTTAGAGGGTACTTATTCCTTCAACAGGTAGAAGTAACTGAGCTTCATAACTAATTGGCAAAAATAATTATTTAAAATGGATTCTCCTCTTTTTTTGCTCTTCCATTCCACTCCTCCCTTCCCCACCGATGGCTGCATCCTTGCTTAGCTACTCTCTAGAATGGCCCCAACTTATCTCTTTCCCCTAGCAACTGTTTCATTGTATGGAAGGATCTCCTCTCATAGGAGCCATCATCTGGGGTCTTCGTTTCCCCTCTCATGGGACTGTGTCCCAGGGTTTCTTCCCACCATGGGGTTTAATGTCTTGAACTCTTAGATTTCTTCCCAAGATTTTCTCTACTCAACTGAATTTGTGTTAAAAAGCAGACTTGAGGAAGCCTCCTTTAATGTGAATGGCCAATTATGGACTTGAGAACAAGTACTACCTTCTCCTCCTCTTCCTAATAGCTTGCATTAATATAATGCTCTAAGGTTTACAAAGCACTTTACATGTGTTATCTCATTTAATCCTCACAACAACCATGGGAGTTGGGTGCTATTATGACTAGTTTCACTACATTATGCCTTGGTTAGACCCTGAGCTGTAACTAGCACAGGGTAAATTGAGCTTTGCCTCAGGGCATTGAATTTAGAGCATGCCAGATTTAGAGTATAGCAAATTTAGAGGGTGCTGACAGCACTTTCCATCCTTCAGCACCACAGAAAGAATAGTTAAATAGTTAAAATAGTAAGTTACCAGAGAGTGGACCATGGCGGGCTACTGTCTCTCCCTATTGGCCTCTCTTTCCCCAACACTAACCCCAACCTCATATCTATACTCAGTGCAGGGCCTCTGTCCTCTACAGGATAATGTTCTCTTGTCTACTCCTCTACCCCTCATTCAAATGAAACCTTACTCCCAGTTGCTGGCTTTAAGAGTTTGGGGTAATTATCTCAGACATAAAAGATTCCTTGTTAAGACTCTGGTTATGCCATATCAAAACCACCATATTAAACTATAAAGATCACATTGTAGAAAGGATACAGACAAAATGGAGGATGTCCAAAAGGTGGCAATCACAAAAAAAGGACTACACAGAATGTCAAATGAAGAGTAGAGTGGAGATGAGGGTGGGATGATCAGTCAGTAGAAGGGAAGCCTTAGAGGGGGCATGATGGCAGTCTTCAAGTATTCAAAGGGCTGCCAATGTGAAAAAAGGGATTGGATTTGGCCTTGGTTTCCATAGGGCAGAACTTGGAGCAATGGGGGAACTGACAGTGGGATAGATTTTTACCTTGATTGATGGAAAAACCACCCCAAATAGAGTAATTTAAAAATAGCACAGTTATCCCTTCCACATCACTACTTTCCCCATTGAATTTTTGATATATCGTGGGTCAACATAAGAAATTAAATGGGAATTTTTTGGGACTTTTGCTGAAGCCACAAACATCATACGAAGGCAGGCAAATGACACAGGAGAAGTTTAGAAACTCAGAAACATAAAATATATGTATAATATCAACTTATTTTATCTTTTAATACCATAATAATTCAGACTTCTCTGGTATGAAGGGAAGGCCAAAGAATTTTATGCGGGCATTGCAACCCTAAACCCAATGATGTAAAAGGGGTAACTGTACAGGGAGAGATGAATACACAGAAACTTAAGAACCATTGTTAGCAGTAGTGGAATTGACCAATTTGAGGTTGGGTTAGGTGGCTTTTTTGGTTTCTTCTAGCTCTTAGACTCTAATTTTTTAGGTTCTTTGTGGTTCTAAATTATATGAGCTACTGAATGTAAAAGTGCTTACCAACTGTAAAACATTACATAAATAAAGTCTATTATTATTTTTCTTCGTCTTTGACTGACCAGGGTCTCTAGACTTAAAGGCAGAGGAATTCTTCTGTGCACTCTTTCACTCCTCTCATTTTGCTGCTACTCCTTATCTGATATCTGCACGCAGATAGGTTGATTCCTTATATACCGGTATATCCCCATCTTCACTCCCAGTTTCTTGTTCTTAGGCTAATTGTCTTTCCCCATCTCATACCATTTGTATTTCCCTTGCCTCAAGACTAATGAGGCATGAATGACCATGTGGACTAGAGACAAGAGTGGGGAGGGGAAATAGGATGTTAGAGATTGGGAAGAAGACGGATGTTAGTGGCCAGGAGCACGTGGGGATTCTGGGATTCTGGTTGGGAGATTAGAACCAGCAAAGCTGGTATTATCTGTCAAAGCTTCTGGGAGGGAATCATAGGTGGGACTTTCAGGGATTATATTGCCTCTCTCTTAGACCTTTTGTGTGAGAGATGCTTAAAATTTAAAGTGCCCTATAAATGGAACTTGCTAGATGGCCCAGTGGATAGAGTTGCCCAACCTGCAGTCATCTTCCTGAGTTCAAATCCAGCTTCAGGCATTTACTAGCTCTGTGACCCTGGGCAAGTCTCTTAACCTTGTTTGCCTAAGTTTCCTCATCTGTAAAATGAGCTAGAGAAGGAATTGGCAAGCTATTCCAGGATCTTTTCCCAGAAAAGCCCAAATGGGGTCACAAAGAGTCGGAAATGACTGAATGGCAACATAAATGCAACTTATTATTATTATGAGTTGGACTAGACTGCCACTTAGGTCCCTTCCATTTCTGAATTTCTCTAATTCTAAAATGAACTATTTTAGCCTAAAAGATAAGGCTATCCTGCAAGTGGCCCTCTTAATTGTTAGCTTTCTCTTGTACTGATCTGTACAAAGCAGCTTGGAAAAAAAACCAGAATCTAGCTGTAAATTTTAAAATTTAATTGATACACTGAGAATCAAGAATGCATAGGAAGGGCAGCTAGAAAGCTGAGAGGAGTTTTTGACCAGAGCTGGGAAACCAGGTGCCTGTGGCTCACTCTAGCTGGTGTTAATCTGTGATGCCTACGGTGTTGTCAGACGTATTTCATTAGTGCTTTTCCCCTTATTAAATATGAAAATCATGTCAAAGGTAAATGTCAAGGGGCTATAAAATTACCCTTCTTATCTTCCATACATTTATCAGTTGATAAATGGAAAGACACTGCTGCCAAAATAACTGAATGAATAATTTATGGATGACTGATGCATCTTGTGTGTTGTTTCAGGCACAAAACAGTAGGACATCAATAATCAAAAGAAGTTGGATTAATTTAGCAGTATTTTGCAGTTGATATTTTTATCTAAATGTTGCAGTCTGGACCTCCATTGTCAGGAAAGCTGCCTTTCTGTTATTTAGTACTTGCTTATCCTTGGGGGTCCCCCTCACACCTCACCCCAGAGATTCTCCCCCTCCCCTTTCCTTGCCAGTGAAATTCATTAACTTCCTGCTTGGTATGTTATGATCTGGTTCTAACCTCGCCCACCAGCCTCCCTCCCCCTTGACACTGATACCACACTAAATAGTTTAGACTAGGCATTTGGAAAACACAGCTCTAAAGGGGAGGGGGATGATGCCCATCAACACAGATTTTGATCTTCCATATAGCTCTCTCTCTTTTTTTCTTTGCTAGGGAAATTGCAACAGAGAATCCCCAGTTCTTCTAACAGGAAAATTGATACCTTTACAACACCACTCTCTCTAGCCACCTTCTGGGTTTTCTCAAAATGTATTTAAAGTTTTACAGTCTCTCAGCTGTGGTCATCCCAGGTAAGATGTGCTCACAGGCATAGCTGAGGAAAACCAACTGAACAGCGCCGCTGCTTCACTCTGTAGGATTTAAATACAGGTGCATTTACCCATCTGTACAAGGAAGACCAGACAAGCGTGACTCCAGGTGTCTTTGAGCTTAAACCAAAAGTCTTTTGGGGAAGATGGCACAGGCAGAAGTCAAGAGAAAACAAACAAATAAGTAAACAGAAGGCTTTTTTGGAGGAAATTCACAGCGGGAGGTAGATTTTGTTTTCTAAAAAGACAAAAACCCCTAAACTATTAGTCTCTCATTTCCTGATCTATGCAAATGAAGACCATGGTGGTTTATTCCAAAATTCCTCTTGAAGGGTAGCCGCTTGGTTCGAAATTATTACTATTTAATTTTTTTTTTATCCTGTGGTTTTATCCACTCAGCCTAAAAATCTGTTTCTGTGCCACTCTTGTCAGAATCTCCCTGATGCAGGCTCCCACACCCCATTGCCTGTTAACAAGAGTGGTTTCCATGTAGTGCTACATCTCTCCCAACTATGTAATTGGTCTGGCTCTCCCAGCCAGTCACTCTTCCTCTGGTAGGTCCACACTGCGCAGGGAAATTCTGGACCTCCGGAGGGCTCAAGGGCTCCAAAGCCATGCTTTGTTATCAACAGCTACATGGTTAGCTAACTGCTGTGACTAAATGGAGATTGGGAAGCACTGCAGGCAAGGGATGAAAAGTGATGCCCTCCCATAGCACAATGCTGATATGCAGAATTGGCCCAAATGCTGAAACTTCACAGACAGTGCAGCAGAAGGCATTGGCTCTCTTGTTTGGGCATTTATTACCTGGAGCAAAATGTGCAGAGAGGGGAGATAATGAAGTACTTGACTAATTCAGTGTGATCCAGCTGGCTGAGCCAGAGGGGCTGCAGAATAGGAAAAGCTAAAGAACTCACTGCTAGCCATTTTCCCTTGGCACCTGGGAAGCCAAAACAAAGGAGAGCAGAGATCAAAAAGCAGGGTAGTATCAATAATAGACAGAGAGAGGGAGAGAGGGGAGGGAGGGAGAGAGCAAGAAAGAGTTTTATTTTCTTCATCTCAACTTCTGAATTACTCAGTCAATTCAAGTCATTCATCTAGATCTGTATTGCAAACCTTGCAGTTTGCTAGGGTTTTTTTTTTTAAATGTTACCTGCCAGTCAACTCCAACCACTTCCCCACACCCCCATCCCCAAATTCTCCAGAAATAGATTTATTCTGTCCGTATAGAAACACACAAAATGGTTAGAGCAGACAAACGGGCTGCACTTAAGTTAATTCCACAAGGCCAAGAAAAGGAAAATTTACTATGATGAAGGCCTGTTTCACTCTGGCTCTCTACAAGCCATGGATAGAACAATGGACCTGGAGTGAGGAAGTTATTGTTCAGTTGTTTCAGACTCTTTGGGGGTTTGCTAGGCAAAGATATTGGAGTGGTTTGCCATTTCCTTCTCCAGCTCATTTTACAGATGAGGAAACTGAGGTAGACAGGGCTAGGTGACTTGGCCAGGGTCCCACAGCTAGTAAGTGTCCGAGGCTGGATTTGAACTCAGTTCTTCCTAATTCCAGCACCTAGCTGAAACTCAGGAACACCTGCGTTCAGATCTGGTCTCAGACATTTACTAGCTGTGTGACTTGGGGCAAGTCACTTAATCTCTATCTGCCTCAGTCTTCTCAACTGTAAAATGAGGATAATAATAACACCTGTCTTTTAAGAGTTATTGTGAGGATCAAATGAAATAATATTTGAAAGTGCTATGCAAATCTATTTTTTTTTGAGTTGAGTAGTTTTATTTTCAAGTAATTTTTTTCATTCTTTTTATAATTTATTTATTTTTAATTTTCAGCATTCACTTCCATAAGATTTAGAGTTTTAAACTTTCTCCCTCTTCTTTTCCTCCTCCCTCTCCAAGATAGCATGCAATCTGATATAGTCTCTATATATACTTTCATATTAAACATATTTTCATATTAGTCATGATGCAAAGAAGAATTAGAACTAATGTGAGGAACCAGGAGAAAGAAGAAACAAAACAACAAAAGAAAAGGAAAACAAATAGTATGCTTCAATCTGCATTCAGACTCAAAGATCTTGCTCTGAGTGTGGATAGCATTTTCACTGTAAGAATTTGGAGTTGTCTTAGATCCTTCCATTGCTGAGAAGAGCTCAGTCATCGCACAATGTGGCTGTTACTGTGTACGATGTCCTCCTGGTTCTGCTTGTTTCACTCAGCATCAGCTCATGTAAGTCTTCCCAGGTTTTTCTGAAGTCTGCCTGCTCCTCATTTCTTATAGCACAACAGTATTCCATTATAATCATATACCACAACCTGTTCAGCCATTCCCCAAGTGATGGGCATCCCCTCAATTTCCAGTTCTTTGCCACCAATAGTCTTGTACATGTGGGTAGTGCTTTGCAAATCTTAAAGTGCTATACAAGTGCTAGGTATTGTCATTTCTCTTTTTCATTGAATCCCTCTCCATGTGGACATGGTGTTATCTCTGTTCTTCCCCTCTCCCCTCAAGCAGGCCAGTTAAACGATAGATCCCAAAGTTATGACTGTGTTCAGTCCTGCAGCCTCCAGAGATGGCCACTTTTAAAAATTGTAAGTAAAGAGCAGCAAGGAGAAGATTTAGCACTGTGTTTAGTATTTTTTGAAAATAGTCATTCCATTCATCTTGAGCTCCAGAGGAACGAAAAGGGAGATTCACACTCTATACCAGCTAAGGTTTCATATAACAAATAGGTTTTGGTAAGTAGAGGATCATGGAGGAAGGAAAATGGAAATTGAAGAAAAGGGGCTGAGTCCCTTCAGAATGGGGTAGTTAGGTGGCACAGTGGATAGAGTGCTGGGCCTGGAGTCAGAAAGACTCATTTTCCTGAGTTCAAATCTGGCCTCAGACACTTATTAGTTGTGTGATCCTGGGCAAATCACTTCACCTTGTTTGCCTCAGTTTCCTCATCTGTAAAAATGAGCTGGAGAAGGAAATGGCAAACCACTCCAGTATCTTTGCCAAGAAAACTTCAAATGGGGGTCGTGAAGAGTCGGCCGTGACTCACACGACTGAACAATAACAACAGCAACCCTTCTTAATATGTTTGGTAAATATCAACAGAGGTGATAGCTCAGTCATAAATACAGCTTTGTCAAAGAGAGGTCTGGACAAGGGACAAAAGGAAAACTCCTGCTGATTGCTAGTATTTACTTTCAGGGCTCAGGCCAGGCTCTAGGAAACAGGCTGAAGTTATGGAATTTGTTACCTTAGCCTCTCTGTGTTGGATCTTTTTTCATACTCTATAAAGTAACTTATAGGTTTTATTTTCCCTCCCAGTAGTGCCTTCAAGGTGTTTTTCCTCTCCTCTCTAAAATATCTTCTCTTGGATCCTTTAGACTTACTAAAGTATTAATGGTTGATAGCTTAAAGTATTTGCCTATCTTAATCCACCCAGAGCTATCTGTTGAAGGGAGGACAGAAGCTCTAGCCTTAAATTTTAGATAGATCCCAGATCTTCTACCTTCTGAGCACAAGCTACTGGTGGTCTTTTTTTCTTCTTTTCGTTTTTCTTCCAATTATCAATATTTGTTTTCCTTCTACTTGCCCTCCTCTTCTCCCCACCCCCACTCTAGTTTTTTTTATGCTTAAATCACTAAGTAAATCTATTTGACATTTTATTTATGGACTTTAGCTTTTTAAAATTTATGTAAATGTGAAGTATATGTATGGTTTCTGTTGAACTATAAAGAGAATTTGGCTTATGGGTAACACAGAAAGATAATTAATCTGAGATCTGGCTCACTTCTCTCCAATGGAGATTTTAATGGCTTCCTTTGCGGGGAGCAGGTGAAGGACTGTGGTGGGGCATCCTTCCTTCACATATTTTCGGGAGAGATATTGGGTTAGAATTATATTTATCCAGCACACTTCAAATATGGGTATTCTAAGGGTATAAAATTTGGGGGGCCCAGACTAAACACCACTTTGCTAATTGCTCTTCCAGCTTAGCTCCCTCCTGCCAAATTCTGGTCACATGAAAGACTGTCCCTAAGAGCTAACACGCCTGTTTATCAAAGTAAACAGTAATAAGAAATCAAGCAAGTTATGCAGATTAGAGTGGGCAAAAGCAAACACAAGAGTAGAGGAACTCTGGGAGCAAGATGAGATCCTGGCTCCTGGGGAGAAAATGATCTGGGGGCAGTGTGCTGGTAGCCATCCAAATGTTAGTGCCTTGAGTCCCTCAAATTTTTCTCACTTCAAAAAATCCTTTCTCCACTCACATAGGCACAAAGCTGCATGGTTCCTTGTTCTCTCAGCTAATCTGGAGTCACATCCCTATATAAGAGCACACAGGCACAGGGATATCTAGGATTTCTCTGGAGGAGTTATATAAATTTAAATTTGGAGATTTATTAGAATAGGCTAGGAGAGGGGTTGACCTGGAGTGGATGATGGGCTTTTTTTCTTTCTGGTTCAATTCAGTAATTGCAAAGTTGATAATTACTAGACACTAATAGTGAGTATGGGCATATGCTCAAACCATTTGCTTAGATTCAGGAAAATAACTGATCTAGTGATACACTGGTAAGCTGGAAACATTTATGCAACTCACTTCCAGGAAGCATAGAATAGATGCATACCTGTGTTTATGTATGTATGCATATATTTATATATGTGTGCAGCCACACACAGGTACACATGCATGTACATATGTATGTGTTTATATATACATACATATATATGTATATATATATATATACACACACGTCAGTGCTCCTGTAAATTATGACCTTAGGCCAAAAATGGTCAGTGTGTTAGTGCAAGGTCTCGCTTGGGTGAGAGCCCAGGAAACCTCAGTGTAAGGAAAGGAAATGTAATTTTTAAAGGTATGCACAGATATGTACACACATATACACATATGTATACACATACAAACAAACATATATGTTATATATGCCATACTTTACTATTTTTAGGAGTATAGCTTCATGGAATTGAACTAATATTTACTAGGTACGAGTTAAGTAGATTTTAAGATATTATCTACTGTTTTCCAGATGGAAAAGGTGAGTCTCAGAGAGACAGAGTGATTCACCCAAAGTTACACAGTAGGTTGGTGTCAAATCTCTGTTTTTTGACCACCAACCACTTTAAGACAGCAACTGGCTTAGCAAATGAAGCTCCAAGCAAGGAAGCAAAACGTTTTTCTATGGTATTGCTTGCATCATTACACTTGGTGCTTCAGTGAAATGGCATGTGACTAAGGAGACCATCCCAGCAAACTGCCCCATGAACCAGAATGCAATTTGGTGTTCGATAGTTTGATGCTGCTGCAGTTACAGAGCAGCAGTGACCGATGGCCAGATTCCTGAACGAGTAATGCTCTCCCTGACGCATCTGTGAAGAATAGTTGGCATCATTCCAGTGGTTATATGTCAAGCCATGAGATGCCAAAGGGAGAAGTGTTGACCCTTTACTGCCAGGAAGCCCTAGAGTCTGAATATTATTCACAACTATACTTGATAGGGGTCAACGAGGCTAGATTTGGTGGCAGTTGTTCTGTGTGAACATCCTGAATAACTTGTGTAAATTATGTAAATGTGAATTATGTAAATTATGAGTTTAGGCTGAGATCAGAAAATCATCACTGGGTTAGTGAAAGGTCTTACTTGAGCTAGAGCTCAGGAAATCTCAGTGTAAAGAAAGGAAATGTAATTTTAAAAGATATGCACAGATATTCCTTATAAACAGGGAAGGTGCACCTTAGGAGAACTGATAGCTGGAAGAACTTGAGAGGTATGGACAAGTTTCATTT
Organism: Trichosurus vulpecula; assembly: GCF_011100635.1. Classification (NCBI taxonomy): domain Eukaryota; kingdom Metazoa; phylum Chordata; class Mammalia; order Diprotodontia; family Phalangeridae; genus Trichosurus; species Trichosurus vulpecula. The sequence continues at coordinate 176,773,543 of NC_050573.1, read as the reverse complement.
TACTTATTTCTATGGCCAAAGGGATGGTCAATGGAAACTGTGCTTTATTGATCTGGTTACAATCAAGTCATCAAGTCATCAAGCATGTGTTGAATGCTTGTGACAGGAATGTGGCAAGAACTATACTAAACCCTGCAAATACAAATACAAGCAGAAAGAAAGGTTGTCCCTGCCCTCAAGGAACTTACATTCTAACAGAGGAATATAACACAAAAAAGGAAGTTGGAAAGAGGTGAGCTATGATGGCATGAAGGCATGAGGCACTGGGCCATTGTAGGGAAAATTAAGGAGGAGAGTCTGTAGTGTAGTTTGGAGAGGAATGAAGACATGGGTGGCCTGGATGTCTTCCTTAAAAGTAATCCTGTAGAATCCGGAAGAAGCATTGTCTGTATAGCAATAACTCTCCACCAAAAGAACTCATGTGCAGTGGAGTTGTAGAAAAAGAGAAATACTTGAGTTCTTTATGTCCCATTACCAAAAGGCAACTTATTAATTTACCTTATGCTTCTCCTCTTCAAGTAGGAATCATAAAAAATCATTAAAAAAATCATACAAAAATTCACATCAATTGCCCAAACACGTAGAACAAAGAAGACTAGAGACCTAGGATGAGAAAAATGATAATGAGTGTATGATACTTCCCCTCCTCCTACTGGGTTCAAAATCTTTGCTTTCAGGATGGAGGCTAGGCTTCAGTTTTATTGTGGTTGTTAGTTCTGTGGGAGAGTGAATCAATTCAATTTAACAAATGCACAGGAAGTACCTTTTTGGTGCAAGGTATTGTGCTAGGCATTGAGAAACAAAGTTGATTAAGACAATAACCCTCAAAGAACTTGAAAACTAATAGTCCTAAAAATTAATTCATTTTAATAAACTTGAACTTAAAGCAAACAATCTGGAAAGTCTATGAAATATGGGAATTTATGAGTATTTTAATTGGAGAAAAGACATTTTGTGTGTAAGCCTCCAACTCCTAACACAAGTGAAAAGCTTTGTCGTAGGGTGATATGGTCACATGAGCTATATGAATGCTTCCTTCTAGGTCTCCACTTCTCTAAGTCTTACCTGTTCTTTGAACCCCAGTTTTACATAACAGATTTTAAAGCAAAATAATTGTCACATCTTGAGTTAATGAAGACAAGATTCCAAATGAAGAAACAAAATGTCCGTCATGCCACATATATTTATATGTGTGCATATACTTATACATATAGCATACATATACATATAGGCATATATGTATATGTATGTATGCATACAGGACATGTAGGTGGTGCAGTGCGTAGAATGTTAGGTCTGGAGTCAGGAAGACTCCTCTTCCTGAGTTCAAGTCTAGCCTCTGACTTTACTAGCTGTGTGACTCTGGGCAAGTCCCTTTACCCTGTTTGCCTCAGTTTCCTCATCTGTAAAATGAGTTGGAGAAGGAAATGGCAAACCACTCCAGTATCTTTGCCAGGGACCCCTCCCCCCCATGGGGTCATGAAGAATCAGACATGGATGAACAAATATGTGCGTATACATTTATGTATATATAACACACACATTTCCATTGTTGTTGTTGTTTATCAAATTCATTTCATTTTTTTAAACCTTTTTCCTTAATTTTGGTATTTGTCATCATTTTCTCACTCGAAGGAGTGTTTCAGTCTTAGAGAATTTAATACCCATATTGATGATCCTTCTAACACCCTGTTTCCTGGTCCTGGTACACTTATATGCCTATGAGCTGCACCTGCATTAAGCCTGGATATCCTATAGGCATCTCAAACTCAACAAGTGTGAAATTGAACTCATGATCTCCCCCTTGCCACCGCCTTCCAAACTATGCCTTCTCAAAACTCACCCATTTCTGTTGATGGTATTATCATTCTTCTAGTCACCTCGGTTCACAACTTTGGAGTTATCCTGGCCTCTACCTCCACAACATTTCTCATACATGTTCTCTTCTCTGCCCTTTACATCCTCTGTTCTGAACTGTTGTAACAACATCTTAATTGTTCTCCTTGCCTTCAGTCTCTTCCTTCTCTACAATACGCCCCACGTAGTTGCCAAATTGATATGTCTAAAACACAGATTTGACCTACTTAAAAACTTCACTGTTTGTCTCCTTATTATCTTAAAGACATATTTTCATCTGAAAGATAAAATACAAAATCTTTAGTCCGGCACTTAGAGAGCTCTGCCATCTTATTCCCACCTATGCTTTCAGTTTTGTTTCCAACTCTTCCTCTTCATAACTTTCTGTTTCTGTCAGATTTGCCTTCTGCCTCTGCCCTGTATCCAATGAGTGAACAGTCAATCTTCTGTCTCTGTGCTTTGGCATAAGTAGTTTCCATGTGTGCAGTGAACTCTTTCCTCTACATCCCTCCCCATTTCCCCAGATTCCCTACATTCGTTCAAAGTTTCCTCTTATGTCATCTCCTACATGAGGATTTCCTGACCGCCCCCTGCCCCTTATTAGCACTTTTTCTCTCTTGACATTACTTTCTATATACTTCACATTTATTTGCATACTTGTGTGTACCTCTGATAGATTGGAAACTCTTTGAGGGTAGGGACTATTTCATTTTTGTCTTTGTATCACTAGTTATTCTCTCAGTACCTTGTATGTAGTTAGAGCTTATTAAAAATCTCTCTCTCTCTTTTCTCTCCCTCCCTCCTTCCCTTCTTCCCTCTCTCTCTCTCTCTCTCTCTCTCTCTCTCTCCCCCTCTCTGTCTGTCTCCCCCACATTTATCCCCCATTTATCTACTGTTCCTTTGTTTACTCCTTCATTTATTTATTATATGGGCAGCTAGGTAGTTCATTGGATAGATCTGTAGTCAGGAAGACCTGAATTCAAATCTTGCCTCAGTTACTTATTACCTGTACAATTTTGGGCAAATTACATAACATATGTTTGCCTCAGTTTTCTCATCTTTAAAATGGGCATGATACTAGTATCTACTTCCTAGAATTATTGTGAAGGTAAAATGAGATATGAATTGTAAAGTCCTTTGCAAATCTTAAAGTGCTGTTATAAATGCTATCTATCTATTTATTCATTTTGAGTTGGATATCCCTATCCCTCCAGGCTGAAAGTACAGCTGACATTCATGGGCCTGATCCCAATGCTGATTGGCATAGCAGCTTTAAACTGTTCCATTTTCCCAACCTGGGCTGGTTCATCCCTCCTTAGGCAGGTGAACCTATGCTCCCAACAGCTCACCATATTGGTGCTAGACTTAATACTGACACCCAATCAACTTTAGCCCTACTGCAGCTCAGAATTCTTGAATTCAGCTGATCCAGCAGCCTCAGCCTTCCCCAGTAGCAGGGACTCATAGGCATGTGCCATCACAACCTTTAATAAACATTTTATTGAATTAAATTGAGCCATATATTTATAAAGCTAATTGATACTGGATGTAAGAACTTTGCAGAGTTTAGACTTGTAAAAATAACACTTATGTAGTCCTTTAAGGTTTGAAAAATGCTTTATACATACTATCTCTTTGTGAAAGTCTGCACATTTATGCAAAAAAAAAATCAAAATTAGTCCTTGAGTAGAGAACCTAGCCCACAGTATTTCGGTGAGACAATATTACTGCCTGCTATTCTACATTTTCTATGACTCATACAACTAATCTTATATACTTTGTTTATGCTGTGATCTTCAGAGTTCTCAGATAGTAAAACTGTATACACCAACTATCTTAGGATGCAAATATCTTGTATATCAGGGGTATGGCACATGTACAAAGTGCCTGGAATAGTGTCTTCCCCTGTGCAGAAGCTGAGGAGCTTGTTTCCAGGAGAATTTCAATGATTTAGAATTAAAGTAGCTTAGAGAAACTTTGGAGCACGTGTAGATGCGGTGTAACTGATTCCAATAAGCTACCTATGTCATCAGGAGAAATTTTTTTTATTTGATACATACCTGGAAATGGAGGTGTTTTCTAAAAGGATGATTCAGCTTTGATCTCTTCTTTTGCTTCAGTCCTTTTGCCTGCTTGTGGCTGCATTTCTTTGATCGCAGCTTCTAGTGAGAGAAAATGCTAAAAATAAAGGGAGAGGCCTGAATGTCTTCTCCCCTTTAAGTTCATGTGTATTTGAGAAATGGGCTTTGACCACTGGCATCTGCTTTTGTCCTTTTCCCTTCAAGATGAAGTGAGCGGTCTTGATCATGAGACTTTCCAAAGGTCAGGATAGTGCCTCAATATTCCAGTATTGCAGAGTCTGGATATGCAGCCACTTCATCACTGGTGCTCAGAAGAGTAAGGGGTGTTTGCAAGTGACCTCTGGGATGCTAGCCCAGCAGTAGCTGAGACAGGGAATCAGCCAGCAATCATGCCGCATCTGGACATGAAATTAGTGGAACAAATGTTAGGTAGGAACTGAGCTACGAGTATGCCCCCAAGGTAGTGGGGAAAATGTTTGTACATTTGTTTTTGCTATATCTTTGAAGTAAATGTCCCTTTGTAAAAGCCAGTCACTGGCATCTAACACTGGGGGGAACACAGCAGGTTGGGGCTCAAGTTGATGGCAGTAGAAAAGAGACACTACAAATGCTTTAGAGTGCCCTAGAGACATGAGGGGGTACTGTGGCAGGCTTTGCACTGGGAGAGTGAGTCCAGAGCATACTTGCTACACTTAAATTGGTTTTTAAAAAAGCATCACACAATGAGGGTATACATCTTTATGGAACAAAAAATATAAAATTGGGACAATTTATAAAATAGTCTACAAATAAACATATTTAAGTCTTTGAAAAATATTCAACAAAATTATCAATTCATTGATAATCCCCAGTCTATGCATGACCTCCAGCATGTAAGTAGGTGGTTCTGCAATTAAAATATAACTAAGGAAACCATGGAATGTCACAGCTTGAAGGGATATTAGGGTTGATCGAATCCAGTCTATTTTATACATGAAGAAACTGAGTGTTATGTAAAGTGGCCTACCCAAGGACACCTGAGGAAGTAACTCCAGACCCAGTCCTCTTCAGGCCACATGCAACTCTGTCTCTTGTTCCCAGGAGAAAAATTAACCAAGAAGAATCTTCTGTCTTGGTTGGGAAAGATAGGAAATGGAGAGCAGAGGAAAAGATGTTGGTCTTGCTAGATCAGCCCTGGTACATCCACCGATCACATTAAAGGTAGGATGTGTGTGGTGGTGGTATTGGGCGAGAGGCTGGAAGTTACGGATAGAATGGATGAATAGAAGCTAGAGTGTGAAGAGGTAGACACACAGGGCAGATATTATTGAACCCGGGTGTCTAAGTATTTTTGAAAGTTGGGAGTGACAGTGAATCTCTCTTAAATTCCTTCAATCCTAGTGACAGAGCTCTTTGGAAATGAAAGACTGTACAGAAAAATAACGAAGGCAAGAGACATTTTTCCATTGCAGTCAAAGCAATTTGTCTTCATATTCTTACTCACTACCCAACATTATACTTATCCTGAAAGTTGGGAAAGATAGCTATTATTAAAAGGGCTTAGTCACTTTGGCAAACAACAGCACTGAACCATTAATGTCCTTGGTGGTGGTGGTGTGTGTTTGTGTGTATGTGTGTGTCTGTGTCTGTGTTTAGCAAAACTATTAAGATACTCAAAAGCTTAAACTTATCTCTAGAGACCATTTAGTTTTTGCCATGGAGAAAGATTTTTCTTTAAGTCTTTTCATCGCTTTGATTTACAGTGATGCCTTGTTATGTGCTGAGCTGAGCTAGCGTTGCAAGACAGCCCTTTCCCAGTCAATTGCTTTAGAATATCTGTACATATCCTCAAACAAATTTTGTAGTTGAATATTTGTGAGGATTATTGTTACTTGAATGGTAACAGTTATACAGAAAGTTGGTACTAAGGAGTGTCAGCAATAGCATGATACCGGGAATTGAGTTGACACACAACAAATACTTATTAAATTAAAATGAATTCCTTAAAAGTATATGACTTACTGAAACTTTTACTTAAAACCAGTTGTGCTACACAGAACATAAGTCGTAGACATACAGATCCAAGGAGGAAAGTTCTGGGAAATAAAGTACTCAGTCCTTTTAGAGGATTCCCTTTCATTTACAAAAGAGTCAGACCTGATGTGGTTTTCCTCTATTTCCTTGGTTTGGGATAGAAGAAAAAAGGAAAATATTAGAAATTCTGTGATCAAAGGCAAATCCTCTTCACGATTCTTAAAGTGAGCTACCATTTTTTCTGTCTGTTTAAACTGTAAGCCTACTAAGTAGGGCTTATTTGACTCTGGTCTTGGTGAGTTCCTTAAAGCCCAATAAATGTCATATAGTGATTATAATTTTATTATTCAGCACTTAACAGTAGCAACAGCAATAAAAGGAGCAGGAGCAACAATAAGAGTAATAAACAATAATCATTGTCACTTGGGATGCTAGTATTAATAATCACCTGAAGAATTACTCCCAAGACAAGTACAGCACAACAGTACAGTTGGCTTTTAAACTGCTGAATACTAAGGACTTTGGCTGTCCAGGCATATGTTACAGCTCTCTCTCTGCTGAAAACAGAGTAACTATTAAATTCTTGTCTTTCTTAAACAGAGTTATAACTAAGGTGGGGCAGTCAGACTTCTGCCTCAGGGTGGGTAAATTAGAGGGCACCGGCAGCTCCTTCTTGGAGGTGCTTCTTCCTTTTCCATTCCAGGCCATGGTTGATGGTAGTCATTGTTGGCCTCACCCTCTTTCTGCCCTGACTAGCTTTTCCTGTGGCAGAGTCTGTGTTTCTTCTCCTTGGAGGCTGGCCTTTCAGGAGAACACAAACCTTGGGTGTCCCTGGGTGTACTTCCTCCCCATAGCAGCTGTATCTTTGGTTGTTGCCTGTGGCATACTTCCTCTTCCCCTAGATTTATATTCTGCCTGCTTGCCTCAGGTAAAAATAGTGCTAGTTGTTTCATTTAATGGAAATTTAATTCCTCAGAAGATGGCAGAATAAATGAGGGGAAGTGTTATTCTGGACCAATTTCTGACCAGCAAAAAGGAAATGATTATTGATGAGTAAGCATTAGAATGTTGGGATTAAGTCCATCTTAGAGTTTATGATAGATGAAGAAAGGAGAGTCTAATGAACACCTTAGATTTTGGTAAAGTGGATTTCAAAGAGTCCAAAGAAAGAATAGATAGAATCCTATAGTCTAAAGTTATAGGAAAATGCTGAAAATGATATATAAATATGAGTTGTTTTCATGAAAATCGTTGCTGCTATTAAAGATTAAAATACATGCAAGAGAAATTTGCTGCTATCAAGAATGAAATATTGAAAAAAGCACATATTATTCTAGTGAAGGGAAGCTATACCAAGAAACTGATGTAGATGCACAAGAAATTCGTCAAAAAGCTTAGATTTGAAAAAAATGTACAGTCAGTGAAACAAAGGGCAGGTAATGAGTATGAATATAAAAGAGCACCATGGTCCCATGAGAATATTATCAGAAACGCTGAAGCCCAGAATGAGCTGAGGCTTGGAAAAAATGCTAAGGATAACAAAAAGGGGCTTAGAAAAAGCTCTGCTGAGGGTAAGAGGAAAATCAAATGTTGCCCAGAGACGTGAGGATCCTTATACAAACTCAGGAATTGAGGAGTTACGTCTTCTAGTGAGACTGCCTCTCCCCTTACAATTCTAAGGGGTATTCCTGGAAGATAGGAGTAATACTCTAATGCTATTGGCTCAAGCCCCCATTCCAGTGTGTTGCTGTCAACGTTAACCTCTGGTGCCCCAGTTGCATTTAAACGATTAACGTGAGTTAACTTTTAGAAAGAGATTATTTACTAAAGAGGCACAGTAGGAATGACTGGTGTAAAACATCTTACCCCCCACCCCAGTCCTCCAAAATCATGCCCTCCCACAAGTACATGTAGAAGCTAGGGGAAAATAGGCTCCAGCTTAGAGAGTATGTGAGGCAAAGGGGTAATTCATAGCTCCTGGTTTCTGGATCTTCATGGGATACTCTGGAATAAGCAGAAACATGGCAATATTTTAGGGGAAGATTTTTGGTTAACAGTGTGACTAGAGTCAAGTACCGTTACCTCTCATATGCTTCAGGTTCCTTTTCAGTAAAATGAGCCAGTTGGACTAGGTGTCTAACATTTCTTCTCTCTTTAATATCCTGTAATTCTGTCAATGTTTTTGAACACTTTGCTTGTTTCTGAGGTTGTCATACTACTAAAAAAATGCTTAAATATCTCTTCTTCTGCTAAGTCTCTGAGGATACCATTGTCATAAAGCAGAGTATCAAATGGATATATATTCTTTAAGATCTTGAGCATCATCTATGTGGTCTTCATTGGGTTTTACCAAATGAAGGTGTCTATCTAAATGACTGAAATTCAGGTCACAAAGCCCTGTTCTGATTTTAGGACCTCTCAGCAGCCAGATTGACTACCTGACAGCCGCTACTTAAATACTTTGGCAAACTTTTTGACTTGCACCTTGTAAGGACTCCCACACTTATCTACCTTCTGGGGGTGTTATGAGGATTAATTAATGCTTATGAAGTGCTATAATAGCATTGGATGAAAGGAGCAGTAGGAGAATAATGATACTTTATATACACATGGCACCTTTCATCTGAAGATCTCAAAGTACTTCCCAAGTTTGAATTAATTAAGCTACTGGTAATTGTAAGGTACAATAACAGTAATGATTGTAATTTTGAACATCACTGTACTTAATAACCTGATCTGGGATCAATTTATGACACTATCTCCAACATTTTGCTGGTCAGCCACTTGCTACTTCTAGTCTGTGGCAAAAACGATGGGATAGGCTATCATTTCTGCACTCACCAATTGCCTTTCGTTTGCCTGGATTTTCCATTGTCACCTATTGTGGTTTATATTTTAAAGAGACTTTCAGGATCTGGTTCTTCCTGCCTCAAGTCTCTCCTCACTCCAGTCTACCCTCCGCTCAGCTGCCAAAGAGATCTTCCTAAAGAACACCACCTACTCATTCAATTCTGTTGACTCCTTTTTAACTTCCAAGCATAAAATCTGTTTGGCTTTTAAAGGCCTTCATAGCTTGAGTCCTTCCTACCTTTCCAGTTTTCCTACATTTTACTCCCTTCTGCCCACTCTACAATCCGGCAACACAGCGCTTCTGTTGTTCAAGACACTCCAGATTCTATGTTTTTTCCCCCGATTGTCCCTCACCCTTGGAATTCTCTCCTGTCTCATTACAGCCTCCTGGCATCCCTGGTCTCAGGTTAAAATCTACCTCTTGTAAGAAATCTTTCCAGACTCCTTCCCCTTGCCCCGCATCATGCTAGTGCCTTCCCTCTGAGATTACCTTCTGTCTATTCTGTATAAAGCTTCCTTACATGGATGGTTGCATGTTGTCTCCCCGTTAGACTGAGCTTGAGGGCAACGATTGTTTTTGACTTGCTTTTTATCCCCAGGTCTTCACACAGTGTCTGTCATATAGTAAACACTTAATAAATGCTCGTTGAATTGACTTGACTTGGTTTAATACTTGGGCTGGTACTTGAAAAAAAAAAAGAAACATTGGAAGGAAGCTCATTATAGATTCAGAGGCTTGACCAAGGTAGATTTAATCCTTTTGTTCTTAAAACAATTTGCAATCGCTGTTTCTTAAATGGGTGTGGAAATATAAAAAATGGAAAGGGAGAGGAAGGGAAGAAGCATTTATATAATGCCTTTTATGTACCAACCACTGTACAAAGTGCTATTTACAAATATTTTATTTGATAATTCCTTCCTTCCCCTTCCATTTCCTTCCCTTCTCTTCTCTCTTCCTCCTCTTCTTCCCCTTCGCTTTCTCCTTCTTCTCTTCCTTCTCCCCCTTCCCTTCTATTCCCGCTTCTCCTTTCTTCTCCTTCTCCCCTCACCCCCATCCTATCCCTCCCCCTTTTTCTTTCTCTCTCTAATTGAGGAGACAATATTTTTTCAACATTGAGTCAAAATTCACGCAATAACCCTTCTTAAGGATGCAACTGCTCCTTTTCTGTCTTCTTCCTGTCACACAGAATTTAGCTTTGGAAGTAATCTTAGAGATTAGCTGATAGTACAAGCCCCTCATTTTATACTTGAGGAAACTGAGAACCCTTAGGTCCCTCCTATGCAATGCGACCAGAGTAATCCTAAATGGATCTGATAATGGGCACTCTGCTGTACAGAAAGATCTTCAATGATTGACCATTGCCCTTTGAAGAAAGTCCAAACTACTTAATGATGAGGTTTGGGGTTGAGAGGTGCTTGAGATCCCAAAAACACCTATACGCTGGGTTCTGCCAAATGAATTCGACTCAAGCCTTCTCAGCCAAGGAAAAAGACAAAGTTTATAAAAGGTTTTGCCATATTGGGTTGTCTTAAGAAATCTCACCATTTGTGAGGCCTGTTTTCACAAGCGGGCCAGATCCAATCTACTGAGCTAGATTGAATCTGAGCACCTTCATGGAGGCAAGATGAGATTTATATACAGAAAGATTATGGGAGGGATTAAGGGGTGGTCTTGAGTAGTCTGGGATGACTAGAGGAGGGGTTTAGAGCAGACTGGGGTGACTGGGGTGAGGTCAGACTCCAGGGTGGGAAATAGCTGAAGGCTATATGGAGATGACAGACAATAGAGGGCTAGGGTAACAGAGCTAGGGTATAGATATTTTGATTAGGATCAAGGGTGGGAAACAGCTAGAAGGCAATCCAGAGGTAACCAGACAATGGAAGGCTAGGCTATTTGAGCATGAAAAGCCAGATCAAGTGGGAAGATTCCTGGTGGGGTTCAAGGGGGTTCCCATAGTCTAAACCTCATCACTTATCATGGCATTAAAGGCCCTCAATAACCTAGTTTGGAGCACCCCCCCCCAGTCTAATCTATTTGTTTTCATGTATTCTGTACTTCAATCAAACTGGATGGATCACCCTGAGCTTTCCTCTGTGCTTTGGCTCATACCACTCCTTATGTCTCCTACTCTTTCTCTGTCCATAGATATTCTACCCATCCCCCTCCTTAAAATACTCCTTCCTGCAAAGGCCTTCCCTGAGTCCTGTTGGAAGTAAATTCTCCCTTTCCTGAACTCTCATACCACTGTGAGAAACATGGTTTTGGGGATCACTGGACTTCCCCAAATTGTGAGAACATGTGGCTTTGGGGATCATTGGACTTCCTAGGCAGGGCCAAAGTCCTGAGGAAGAACCCTGTGATTATCCCTAGGGAAGGCTATACAGACCACAGGACTCCCAGAGGAAGACCAAGTGGTAGCCACCCCTTAATTTGTGGGGATCACAGGGCCTCCTAGGGGTCAGACCCTAAGGAGGACCCAAGTGATGGCCCCTTAGAACGGCGGTAAGATCATAAGGCGCCCAAGACAGATCCGGAAGTCCCAAGTGATGTCTCCCTAAGAAGGCTGTACAGACCACAGGGTACCCCAAGGGAATCTGAAGTGGTAGCCCTCTTAACACCGCAGTGGGGATCACAGGACACCCCAAGACAAGATCCAGGAGTAAGCCCAGCAAGCTTCCACTGCCTATTGCTTCCCTTCACTTGACCTTAGGAAAATCCATGTGATTTGCCCATTCTCACCCAAAGAACTCAAGACCAGAGTGGGCAGAGGGAGGCATTTTATTACACTCCTTGAGAGAGTGGGTGTAGTGTTCATGGGAACACTCACACACTGATACAGCTGCAGGAGCAGGGGTAACCATTCCCTCCACTCCTGCTAGAGTTATGGTTAGTTTACAATCTTTGTTTTTTACATAGTTTTCCTAGGTTATACAGTTTATACAGGTAGGATAATAAGGATATAGAAGCAAAAGTAAAGTTAATTAGATTTTCCTTGTCTTAGTTTAGGATTAAACTACATTCTTTTACTTCCCCCACTTTCCCTCTTTAACATATGCAAATTATGCAAATCAGTAGGCCTGGATTCTTGACCAAGACCAGACCCTAGATAAGCTTGAACAGGTTCAAGTGGGTTTGGCCTCTCTAATTCCCCAGACTGCTTTCTCAAAAAGCATGCACATGCGTACAAGCCTCTGACCTCTCACTTGACCGACGTTGAGGCCTGGTCTCTGCTAAAGTTGGGGTGGGGGAGGGTGGGGAAGGACACCTTTAGTTCTGTGGAAACAAAACAACTCCTCCCATTTCTTACACTACTGTGTAAGAAAACCTCTTTCTGGTTTTTACATTCAAAAAAAATTTTGTCGTTGTTGTTCAGTCGTTTCAGTTGGGTCCAATCTTCATGACCCCATTTGGGGTTTTCCTGGCAAAGATATTGGAGTGGTTTGCCATTTTCTTCTCCAGCTCATTTCACAGATGAGGAAACTGAGGCAAACAGGGGTAAGTGACTTGCCCAGGGTCACACAGCTAGTAAGCATCTAAAGCCTGTTTTGAACTCAAGGAGACGAATCTTCCTGACTCCAGGCACTCTATCCACAGCATCACATGGCTTCCCCTTTTAATTATTACTTTTTGTATATATTTTAGCTCATCCACTAGATGATAAAATCTTTGAGGGCAGGTACTATGCCTCCATTACCCTGTGTCTCCAAAGTACTTAGCACTAGGCTTAGCACATGTAGGCATTCACTAAATGTTTTACACATAAATGAGGCCTATGAATTGACAAAGAATGGTTATACTATGTGGCAGACACTCCCTCTGACTCATCCCAACTCATTTCTTACATAAATCTTTTGTTGCTGGGTGGCTCTGTTATTGGATAAATAGATGGTTGGGCTAGGAGTTGAATTCTAATTCTGCCTTAGACAATTACTAGCTGTGTGACCCTGGGCAAATCAGTTTACCTCTCTGGCTGTTTGTTTCTTCTTTCCTATAATGTGAATACTAGTAGCACCTAATTCATAGGGTTGTAAGGACTGCATAAAGAGTTTGACATTTTTAAATTGTTACTGTTAGCTGTTTTTTTTTTTTTTGTTACCCTGGTGGTGGGAGGGTCCATTTATTGGAAGAAAGGGTTGAAACAAAAACTGGGTTTAAGGTGCCTAAATCTGGGTAAGCAACCATAATAAACTTCAGATTTCTGGCAGGTCAACCAGATAGACAAGAATCTCCTCAAAAGCTAAGGAAGGGTAAGGTGTGTACCTGAGCATTTTGTGCTATTAAATAACTTATTAAATAATTTTGCAGCTTTGGTCATAAAAATGACCCAAGGACGTACTGAATTGAGCCTCTTCTACCCGTCTTGTATATCATCTGTGAACCTAAACCCCGGCATCATTTTTGTGCAGCCAGATGGGAATGGCGATTAGATTTCGTGTTTTTGAAACCTGAAGGGTGGGCCTGGTGATTCTCTTCTCTATTCCACTTCTTTTTTTCAAGCTAGTATTTTTTTCCCAGCCTGCTTTTCATCCTAAGCTTAATGGGTGAGTGGCGTTGAGTTCTTGGGCTTTTTCAAGTCAGCCTAGAGGCCCTTATGCCTAGGAATTTAAATCTCTGGTGAACAGCTCACTACAGCTCTAATGAGATGATCAAGAATCTCCTTAGGCCACTTCCTAAATTATGGACTACTGATGCCGCAGCCTGTGTGGCTGCCCAGGCTAAGGAGATCATATAAGGTGCCTTTTCATAAGGTTTCTTTAGGAAGTGAATCAGTATGTCATAGTTCTGATTAGCATTTAATCAGCAGAACTGCATGGAGGCTAACTTCATGATTAACCATCAGCATTACTAAATTCACATACATTACGGTTAGAAGGGAAATATTAAGTTATTTTTTTAAAAATGGGCTTATTTCAGAAAATATCCTTGCATTTTGGAACACCTTGGAAGTATCATACGTGGCCCGAACCACAGCTCTGGATTCACACAGACTAGCTTCAACCTCAGGATTTTCTCTCTAAAAATCTCTTTGGCTCATGCTCCTACATAGGGCTCCCCTTAGGAAAATCAGAATTTGACTCATCTTTCCCCCACCCAGTACTTCCCCTTAGAGCATTAGAATTTGGCTTATGCCTAAGGGGTCTTAGTTCCTATTGGAGCTATCAAGATATCAAATGTAGGGCAGGTTTTATTTATCCATTCAGAAAATGGAAAGAGTCCTTCCTACCTCAGTTTATAAACAATCAAGGCAGCTCCCTAAGATGCATTATTCTAGAGTGGTTACAGCTTTGGACCTTGAGTGAAGAAGACCTGGATTTGAATCTTGCCTCAGATACTTGCCAGCTGAGTGACCCTGGGCAAGTCAGTTAACTCTTCTTGGCCTCAATTTCCTCAACTGTAAAGTGAGAGTGGGAGGGAATTTTTCTCAGTGACAGAAAAGGTTCCTTTCCAGCTTTACACCTATAGTTTTTTTTTTTTTAATCTTTTCCCTCACTGATGTGCCACTTTCCCCAGGGGATTTATTTAGTTCTTCAGACTTACTTAGAGGTGTACTAGAGCTGACTTGAACCATTAGCAAATGCTATAAACCAGGGCTTGATTTATTGTTTTGCTGATTATTTAGGCTTAACAAAGGGATGGAGAAAATATTAATAATTCACATTAAACTTGAAAGTGTGTCATACATGAATTACCTGAATTACCCTTCATCCCTGTTTCCTTAAGACTTTAGACTTGTAGACTTGTCCACCTTGGGACTGAAACTGCCTTAAACGGGGAGAATACAGAATTGCTAGTTACCTTTCTTCCTTCAGATCTTTCCGGTCACTATAACTTACAGTGTCATTGGAAGGTAGGGGTCAGGTTTGCTCTCCCTTCTTATGACTGCTTTATGGATCTTAGCACAATGAAGCAGAGAGCCATTGCTCCATCGGCTCCCTTCTTTCTGTCTTCCCATACAGGTTCTTGACTTGATTGACTTCTTGTTCTCCCCTTCCCCACAGCCCCACTTTCTTGACTTCTTGTGTTTCTTGTATCCCCCTTTATAATTTTAGCTCCTTGAGGGTAGGGACTGTCTTTTTATTAATTATATCTCTAGAACTTAGCACAGTGCCTGGCACATTGTAAGTACTTAATAAATGTTTACTGGGTTGGATTGAATCAGACTCCACCATTGTTGGATTCCACCACTGCTGGGCAGCTAGGTGGCACAATAGATAGAGTCAGGCCTGGAGTCAGGGAGACATGAGTTCAAATGTGGCCTTGGACACTTACTAGCTGTGTGACAGCTAGTCACACAGTGACAGGGCAGATCACTTAACCTTAATTTGCCTCAGTTTTCTCATTGAAAAAAAATGGGGACAATCATAGGCCCTACCTCCCAGAGTTGTTATAAAGATCAAATGAGGTGATAATTGTGAAGCACTCAGCACAGTGGCTGGCACATAGTAAATGCTATGTAAATATTAGCTATTATCACTGTTGCTGTTGGCCTGCTCCTACAGTTCTCAGGTTGGCCCAGGAATTCCTCTTCTTTCCTGTAGAATAGGATTTTTGTTTGCCTATTTAAAAAAATTATCTAATACTTATCCTCTTCTGAAAATAAACTTGGCTATTTTTAAAAATCCCTTTGTGGTTATTCTTAATTCCTGCTCCCACCCCAGTGCCCACCAAGACACAAAATATTGGTGTAGTACACTGACATTTTGAGGTGTCTTGGCTTTTACATCTGAAAGGTATTGTAAAGATCAACTCCCTTGTTTCAATAAAACGCAGAAGAGTTAAGTGACTCAGGTGGACTCACACAGTCAGTCAGTGGTAGAGTTGGGACTAGAACCTAGAACTTCTGGTTTCTAGGCTGGTACTTGCCCCATTGCCTTCACATTGCCTACAAGAGGCTTTGTGACATTTCCATCTCTAAAGGAACAATGAGTACTCTTAAAAAATTAAGTTTTTTAAATTTAAATTTAAGTTTCTTAAGTTTAAATTAAAAACAGCAAAATATTCCATGGCCACATTGTAATCCTTTTAAGGTTTTGACTTGACCTTTATCTGCTTAACAAAAAGAACTCTAGTCTGAAATGTTTTCTTTCTGGTTTGATTTTTGGTCTTTATGTCAGCAATTCCTTCAGCTTGCCCTCTCCTCCCTCCTTTTCCACTGTGCTTAAAAACCCAATTTCATTTTGCCCTCCTCCAAGCTTGAGGATGAAACAGCCCTTCTATGTAGGTCAATTTCTTTCTTTCTTCCTTGCTTCTCTTACTAACAACTTCTTTGTCAGTGCGTTCTTGGACCATATTACTCTGTCAGTCAGGAAATGTTTACTAAGTACCTACTAGATGCCAGGCACTGTGTTAAGCTCTGGGAATATAAAGTCCCTGCTCTCAAGGAACTTACAGTCTAATGAGGGAGAGAAAACACATAAACAACTTTGTACAAATAAGCTATATATAGGACAAACCGGAAATAACAGAGAGGAGCCACTAAGGGAGATAGGGAAAGGCTCCCTGTACCAGGTGAAGGTATAAAATTGCTGCTGTTTGTCATTGGTTCTCAAAGAGGACCAAGACATGCAAGTGAATTGGATTTAAGTGAGGCAGGGCTGTGCAAAAGTCACCAGCCTCACTTTCTCCTCCAAAGCCATCTGGGTCCAGTGGCCAGATAGGCATCAGGACTATTCGAGATGGCCCAAAACACAGTGGGGGACCTTGACCTTTTCAAGCTAAGGTCTTTAACAGATCTCAGTTTGACTGAGATGAAAGCTACCTAGATAAAGTGAGATTTTAACTGGTACTTGAAGGAAGCCAAGAAAGCCAGAACATGGAGATGAGGAGAGAGAAAATTCCAGGGATGAGGATCAGCCAATGAAAATACCTAGAGTCAGAGATGAGGTGTCTTGTTTAGGAAACATCAAGGAAACCAGTGTCACTGGATTGTAGAGTGCAAAGCAGTGGTAGGGAGGTATAAGGTGTAAGAATCACGGATAGGTAGGAGGGGACAGGTTATGAAGGGCTTTGAGCAGCAGAGGATTTTATATTTGATTCTTGGGGTGATAGGGAGCCATAGGAGTTCATTGAGTTTAGAGGTGACCTGCTTAGAGTTGTACTTTAGAAAGATAACTTTGGCAGCTGAGTGGAGTGGGGAGAGACTTGAGGCAGGCAGACCCACCAGGAGGTTATTTCAATAGTCCAGGTGTGAGGAGGTAAGGGTCTGCACCAGAGTGGTGGCTGTGTCAGAGCAGAGGAGGGAATGTATTTGGGAAGGTGAAATCGGCCTTGGCAACTGAACTCTAATAGCTAAGAGTAAGACCATCTTATCAATTCGTAGAACTGAGAGCTAACTTAGAGTGGTGAAGTTACCTGTCCAGGAACTTGCAGGTAATAACAAAGCTGAGATTTGAACCCAGGACCTCTTTTACTCCAGGTCCAGTGCTTGTGTCATTCTGCCACCGCTATGTGAAATAGTTTCCATGCTGAAATCAACGGGAAAAAAGATAGAGAAAGAGGGTATATTAGGAATGTCACTTGAGTGAAGATTTCAAACTTCAGAGAGTTGAAATGAATGAGAATATTGGATAATGACAACTCTTGGGCATAATTCATGTTGGGAAATGCAGCTCTCTTAATGTGAAGGAAGAAAGATACTTTGTACATATTCTGATCTTAGTGTGGAAGAAAGATATTTTGTATATATTCTTATCCTTAAAGGAAGGAAAGAAACAAGCATTTATGAAGCATCCACCATATGCCCAGCACTGTGTTAATCACTTTATAAGTATTATTTCATTTGATTCTCACAGCAGCTGTGGGAAGTAGGTGGTGGTGTTATCTCCATTTTACAGATGAGGAAACTGAGGCAGATGGAGGTTAAATGATTTCCATATCTGAGGCTGGATTTGAATTCAGGTCTTCTGACTCTAGGGCAGCCAGATGGCACAGAGTGTCGGGCCTGGAGTCAGGAAAATTTATCTTCCTGAGTTCAACTCAAGCCTCAGACACTTACTAGCTGTGTGATCTTGGGCAAGTCACTTAACACTGTTTACTTCAGCTGGAGAAGGAAATGGTGAACCACTCCAGGATCTTTGCCAAGAAAACCCCAAATGGGTCATGAAGGGTTGGACACAACTAAAATGACTGGACAGCAACAACAATTTCCTGACCGTAGATCCAGCACCTAGTTACCTCTTGAGCTGAGCGTATACTCAAATCTGTGCTTGGATTGCTGTCCCAAGAGTCCACTACCTATTTGATCACCATTTCCAACATTTCCTCATTCATCTCTAAGAGCTTCAAATGGAGGCAACATATAGGGGGTCACTTTGGCCCCTCCCTATCACGATCCCCTCAGCTCCTAACAAAATGGAGAAAATACTTGATCTACAGATTATAGAGATGAATTTCTATTGAAATCATAGAAAATGGGAACACAGACATTTTGTTTCCATTGGTGTGGGTGGTGTTAAGTTAGACATAGGAGTAGGAGTAGGGGTAAAAGTTTCATTTTGTCCTCTGCTCCCTATCACCCACATAATTCTTTATTAGACTATAGCTTTTTATTTGCTGGTAGCCGTAGCTCACGGTCGTTCACCGGCACATTACTCAAGGTTCCAAGTTTGTGTAGTACAAAGTGAAAGACCAAAAAAAAAAAAGAATTATTTAGGCGAAAAACTACTCTTTATAATGATATGGGTGGTTGCTGAATTTTTTTTTTTTGAGAATTGTTTCCACCTCCTGGATGAAAGAGGCAGTTATGGCCAGAAATCCCAGTCTTTGTGTGTCTTAAGAAATGAGACAATACCCCACCCCCTCACACCGAAAACAAAACAAAACAAAACAGAACAACACAACAACCCAGAACTAGAGGGCAAAGGATGCTTTATGAAACAATTGCTTTGTATAGTTTTTAAAAACTGTGGGTCAAAGTCACAATACCAAATTCTTATTTACCATAACCTTTTATAAATTTCTGAAGAGATGACTGAAAAAGTAAAAGGTGGATTTATTCTAGGAAATGAAAGTTAGGCTGAATCTGTAGCTTGAAAAAGAATCAAAATGTCAGAGATCTCGAAATAAGAAAAATAGCTTCGGATCCTCCCTCAGTGACAGGAAAGGAATGTAATGCCTCGTTTCTTCAGAGGGAGCTGTTACCATCACAGACATGCTGACATTTGAATGAATTGACTGGCCATAGAGACTTTCATTAAAAAAGACAGAATTACTGACTGAATCTCTTCCTTTTACAGAAAGGTAGGGGAAAATGTTCTATTCTCATGGTATACATTAAAATCTGATAGAAGACTGTCTGCTGGCACAAGCTTCCACTGAAATGAGTGTTCCAGAGACACTCAAACACCGTGAGAATCATCTTTGTCACCTACCTTTATGTGACATAACATATGTTGCAATAGTATGCAATAAATCTAGCAATGACTCCCAACCTTGAATAAGAAGGCAGGGCCATTCATTTTAATGGGAGCATCTGTCATAACAAATAGTTTTACGTGAGAAATTTCTTCTGCTGGAAATGTATTATTTACATTATCCTTAAGTAAGCCAAAATAAGAAAAATAAGTATGAATAAATAAATCTTATTGTAACAGTGTGGCCAAAGTGTGGCAGAAATACATGGGACTTCTCCTTTGGCTGTGGTTTTCAGCAAGGTCTCAGAAATTTGGTGAAGGGCAGGAGAGTGAACTCCTTCTGCTCTTAAAAGGGCCAAAACCTTATTCATGTCTCTGCCAAGAAGTGGGTGACCTGCTTTTGAAAGGTCTTTGGTTTGCTCAATGACACATCCACATTGAGGCCAAGAAAAGGAATTTCTGCATCAGGCCTGGCAGAATGACCTTCCCTTTGTCCTTCATGTCTATTTTCTTTCTTCTTTATGCCTCAGTAGCATGTGCCCTAGATTAATCTAACCTACAATTGTTTCACATTATTTCCAATTTTATTTTTATTAACCATTGTTTTTAGATCAGGCTATATTTGTGGTCAGGGATTATCAAGCAGAAGGTATTTTTTCCTTTTTTCCCTCTTATATTTTGTTTTTATGTGTAGAGCAAATATGTCTCAAGTATAGCCTTTAATCTTTAAACTGTAGTTTCATCCAGTGGAGTGGGGAAGGTAGGAATTTGGGAAGCTTACTTTTAGTTCTATTCCATCACTTAGAGTGGCGTGACTTTTGATGTTATTTTGAAAAGTTATTGCTTCTTCATCTCATGTCTGAAAAGTGTGAATGCTGACATTTGCTGACAAGTATCTCAAAGAAATGAGATAAAAATTTTGCGCTGGTATTTCTAAAGCACTTTGGTCATCTCAGAAGGAAGGTTCTATGTAAATATGTTTTTCAAGGAAACATTATTATCAAATCAGTTCCGGGGTACTGCCCAATTTTTTAAATACTATTTCATCTTCCCATCAAGGCACTATATTGCTATCACATATCAAGTTGGTGAAAGATGGGGTTCCTGAATTGAAAAATGCCAGTTGTTTTTGTGGTCAAGAGCTGTGTAAAAGGGTGTGCTTGAATCTTGGTCATCATTACTCTCTGCCTTAGTCATGGAAAACTTAGTGGAAGAGATAAGATTTTAGGAAGGATTTGAAAGAGAGGATGAAGGAAAGATTTTAGGTTTAGGGAGTATCCCCAAAGTTAAGAAGAAATGTGAAAATCAGATAGGAAGATGTAGTAAGAGTGAAAGAGGACTTGGAAATGTAGGAGAGGTAAAAGGACATGCAGAAATATCTTTATATAATATAATTTTAGCTAAAAACACACTGCCTATTATCCATGTTAGTTTCATTCTGAAGGGAGTGTAGAATTACTGTATTTAAGTTAATCAAAGATTAACAAAATGATGTGAAAAGTCTTGATTGTTGTGTATATGTTTAAACAAAATAAATAAGCATTGTGGTTGTTGAGAGGTCATATGGCATGGAAACTTGAGGGCCAGCCTTGAAGCCAGGAAGACTTGGATTCAAGTCCTTCCATTGGGTAACTATGGGCAGGTCATTTAACTTCTCACTGTCCCAGGTATCTCTCGAAAGTGAGAGAACAACTTGATTTGCATTACTGGGGGGAATTTCCACACTGGGATTTCTCCACATGGATGAAATCATTGGTCTGGGTGAAAGACCAAAAAACCAAACCAAGCTATAAATACAGAAAAATACCGTAATGGATACGATAACATTTAGAAGACAGAGTGCTAAGACCTTTCTCGAACATTTGAGTGAATTAGCAATACTATATGCCAAAAGACTTTCAAATTGAGACCTGTCCCTTAGGTTAGTGGGTTAGGGAAATGCCCTTTGATAAACTTCACTAAATAGTCTGTAATAACATGCCTTAGAGCAATATTTATTTAGGAGGGTGATTCTGATTCTAAAACCTTTCATGGGAGTAAACCTGGAAGGAGAATTTCTCAAAATTAAGACCTGATCATTTTGGGAAAGGTTCTAAGAAGAAAAAGTTTCCTTCCAAAATTCTAGAAGAATACACTAGGTTGAAGGAGGTTTGCAATATATTCTCAATAATTTCGTTATCCCAGAGGGTGAGAACCAGTCATTACTTATGGAAAGCAAGCCATCATTAGTAAAACAAGGATAACAACTCTGACCTACTATGGTGCCAAGTAGAGAAAGCACACAAGAATGCTTGGTTAATTAATTAGCTCCCAATGAACTAGCTAGCCAATTTTGTCCAGTTGTGGACATGCTTAGTAGAAAATAATGATGAAAAATATAAGTTGTTATAAGCTATAGGAATTGATCATAAAATCCCACAAAATGAAAGTAGTATTTCATTTTGCCTTAAGGCTGGTAACTAGGTAAATAAAATGATGAAAGGGAAAGGAGACACAGATGGATTAACAGCATGACAACAGTATGGTATGACAATGAGACAGACTTGTTGATGTTCTCCTGTCCTGGAGGCCACTCTGGGTAAGGCCCAGGCCTAAGGTTACAGGTCTGCACTAGGCAGGACTTAGGGGCTTGGCTTAGCTCTAGGTCATCTAAAGTCCTGGGGATCAAGAGACATATGCTGAAGTATTTATAGGAATACTCTAAAGGTTGAAATAAGCCCGGGGTAGCACAGACCTTAGAATGGACCTATACCTCCGCAAGTTCTATAGACTCATCTCTTCAGCTCTTCCTGAGTCTACGTTTGTAGGATACAGGGATATTTCCCAGAAGATCCACTAGTCTGACCCAGTCCAGAACTCACGTCTCATGTTATAAGCTCCCTAGAGATTTTCAAGCACTAAGAGGACATTGTGGTTCTTTGGAGAAGAGTAGTGAGTTTGGAGTCAGAGGACCTGGGTTCAGGTCTAGATTCTGTCATAAAATTTTAGGATTTTAAGTAAGTCATATGACTTCTATGGGGTAGCTAGGTAGCACAGTGGATAGCGAGCCAGCCCTGGAGTCAGGAAGACTCCTCTTTCTAAATTCAAATCTGGTTTCAGACACTTACTAGCTGTGTGACCCTGGGCAAGTCACTTCACCCTGTTTGCCTTAGTTTCCTCATCTGTAAAATGAGCTGGTGAAGGAAATGGCAAACCACTCCAGTATCTTTGCCCAGAAAGCCCCAAATGGGATTACAAAGAGTTCTACATGACTGAAAAACAACTGAACTACAACATAACTTCTCTGGCCTCAGTTTCTGGATATGTAGAACAAAGGAAATGGACCAGATGACCTCTGAGGTCCTTGCCAAAATTGCAAAACTGTTTCTGTCACTTCTTTAATCTTCTTAAGATGCGTCAGAGTATCAAGGGGTCATACATAAAGTCAGAGGCCTCATGTCATTAAATGGAAATGCGTTTAATTTGTGGAAGGACAAGCACAGGCCAATACTCTTATTTTCTACTGATTTTAAGTGCAACTTGAGTAAATCGTGTAACTGGTCCCTCAAGACATCAGAAGCCATCACCTCAGTTCTTCCAGCTCTCGAAACTGGGCACAATTGCACCATCATGACGCACACTCCACCACCGCATTCAAATAGAAATGTGGTTGCTTAGAGAAAGAAAAAAACAACTCACTCAGAAAGTGCTGCATACATTACTGGAAAACAAGTCTGGCTGGTTTTAAGTCAGCTCCATCTTCGAAGTACAGTTTTTTTTTTTCTGTGCTCACAACCTCACATGCCATTAACCATTGCCCTGGTGCCATCCTTCATTTGGCACCACAAGAAAAAAAAAGTCATTGAAAAATTATAAATGGACATAACTACCTAGATTGCTGGAGGAGCATCAATCAGATAAAGTCTCTCTATGTTGCCTGTGTTTCAAACGTTACACTCTATTTAAATTCCTCACAGGCCAGTTGCTTCCTATTTTGAGGGTGCAGCAAACCAAGTTACACTGGCCTAGAAAGTGGAGGATTTTTTTTTGTTTACTTGTCACGGGGTATCTTTCTCACTCTTTAAGGGGCTGGGGAAGAGAAGCTGAGGGACTAATGGAGGAAATATATAACATCTACCTGGCAGGGAATAGCTGGGGTTCTGGGTTATTGCAAATGGCTTCACTTCTCCCTCCTTGCTCTGTTCTCAGAATCTAGTGAACACAATCTTCTATAAACCTTGTCATTAGGGAAACTCTTTGGAAGCTGGCCAGCCCAAAGGCCTAGGGTCAAGCAGACACCGTAACTATCAGCAACAAGAACCTTCAGGGACCTGGAAAGAGGTGGCTGCAGGTGGAAAGGCATTTAGTAAACTGAGCAGTACTGCTGGGCCAGGGGAGACAGCTTGGGCTGCTGCTGTTGCTGCTGCTGCCGGAAAGGTTTATCTACTGATCAACACAGTGTGCCAGAGGGCTGATGGGATCCCCCTCCTTTGGCAGGAGGTGCCAGTTGTAGCCTGCAACTAGATGGCAGGAGAGAACAGGAGAGAACAGGAGAGGAAGCCCAATGCCAAAGCAGCAGGAACAGCTCCTCAGAGCATGCATACTAGGTCCAGACCTTTGCCACTGCTTCCCCCACTCTGTATGTAACCTGGGCCTGGAAGTCATGGCTGCCTGCTTGCATTAATTACCTCTCTTTCTCAGACATATTTATTCCAAACTACCTTTAGGGTTCAAAGTGCAGGAACCAAATGACTAGGCTTGAAAGTAATTAGGAAACAGGTTATTTTAAATTAACAAACATGGTTTACCAGCTGGCCAAACCAGCCTGTTTATTTCATAGGTTAGCAAAGCAACAGCCCAGAGTGGAAGAACAGTATTCAGATACACCTTTACGAATAAAATATATTCATATTTTATTGTATGTTGATATTATATAATACACACATGTATATATAAGACATGTATGTATACACACATACTCTTCTATACCTGTGACTTCTTTCATCTGGAGAACCCTGGGTATTCAAACAGCCTCCTACTGATACAGATAGTGAACATTTTTTTTTATAACTTTTGGTTTCAGACAGTTGCCTTGGGGCACCAAATCATAGGATCATTGATTTAGATGAGGAAGGGACTTTAGGGGTCATTTAGTCAACCCCTTGATTTTACAGATGAGCAAGCTATATTTAGAGAGGTTAAGTGGGCAAACAGGTTATATGTAGAAGAGCTCACATGTGAACCTAGGTCCCCTGAAGTTCAAACCCAGCACTCTTTGCACCATCTGATACTTTTTCCCACTGAGAAGTTAAGTGACTTTTTCATAGTCACATAAGTTTCAGAAGTAGGACTAAAACCCAAAACTTGGAGTCGGGAAGACTACATATACCATATGCATTCGGACATGTTACATGGTAATGTTTGTTGTTGTTGAGTCATTTTAGTCATGTTCTACTTTTCCTTACTCTATTTTGGGGTTTTCTTGGCAAAGATATCGGAGTGGTTTGACATTTCTTTCTCTAGCTCATTTTATAAATGAGGAAACTGAGGCAAACAGGGTTAAGTGACTTGCTGAGGGTCACAAAGCTAGTAAGTGTTCAAGGTCAGAGTCTTCCTAGTTCAAGCCCAGTGTTCTAGCCACTGTACCACCTAGCTAGTAATACATAAGCATATATAAGTGAGTGTAGATGGATTCTTGCCAATGGACTGTTCAACAGTTTTGCTCTGTGACTGACTTTATATTAAGAGGTATTACACAGTGGAAATAAATAAAACTATAAGTGGAAAAACAAGACTAAACAAAAAACAAAAGATACATTTCTCTCTAAAATGTCTTATCTTTTTATAGGACAGGAAAGATTTGAGTTTCTTCATACATGCTATCAATTTCCTATGCCTTCTTTTTCCCTTGAACATGGATTCAAGCTTCTTAAAATGTATCCCATCAGGTAGCTGAATTCTGTTATGAAAAGCAAGGTTTGATGGACTCTTTCCTAAGGACATTGAAATAGAATTCCATAGCCTTAATCGAATTTCTAATTAAGTTAATAACATTTCATGTTGAAGATTCTCTATAGTTTCATTATGCTACCATATTCATATTCATTTCCTAGGGAAGATTATAATATGTAGACCCACTCTGCTTTAAGAAAATCATGTAGAACATATAAAATTGATATGTTAGAGGCTGCCAAGTCTCGCAGTAGATAGTGTACTAGACCAGGTGTCAGGAAGACCTGAGTTCAAATGTGACCGTGGACACTGACTAGCTTTGTGACCTGGACAAGTGACCTAACTTCTGTCTGCCTTAGTGTCCTTATCTTGTAAATGGGCATAACAATAGTACCTACTTTCCACAGATGTTGCGATGATGGAATGCAATAAAATTTGTAAAATGAAAACTTTATATATATATATACGTATATATATATGTGTATATATATATATATTTATATACAGATACACACACACACATATGTATATATATATATGAATCCTATTAGTTTTTGCCAAATATACTCTTACTCTCCCAAAGGATTCACCATAATCATTCTTTAAATCAGGGGGTTCTTAAATCTCAAATTGGGATTGTGGACACCTTTGGCAAACTGGTGAAGTTGGTGGACCCCTTTCTCTGAACAATGTTTTCAAATACATGAAAGAAAATACATAGAATTACAAGGGAAACAAATAATTTTGAAATAAAGTTATAAAATACGTTTTTAAAAATAACCAATTTCATGACACTAACCTTCTTGCCTCTACCTTAAATTGTAAAGTCTTTGGAATAAGATTGCATCCCAAAAACGTCACAATTATAAGTAACTCAGAGAAATATGAGAAAATTTATATGAACAGATTCAGTGAAGTAAGCAGAAGCAACAGAATATGGTTTGGTAAGGAAAGGTTTAGTAGTAGCAGGGATAAATTAGGAAATGAATGTGGTATAAGAATAAAAGTTGTAGATAGACCATTTGTAACTCTGCATGGGATGGCTACTTACAATGTAGGATGTCATATCTTTCACAGAGAGTGTGTGGATACCTATTTACTTTCTGGGCTGTCTTGATCATTTCTACTTCTCCTTATATTGACAGGTTTGTGTTCCCAGAGAAGGACCACTGTCATGAAATTGTACTGTAACTTTCTCAGGGTCCTAAGACTAACCCTGTTGAGGGGTTACATTACCCATACTTACTACTGTAGCTCTTGAGCCCCCATCAGTGTGCTTCCATTTATACAGAGTCAGGTACTAGTGAAAATGAAACTTTAATATAACTAACTGCAAGGCAAAAGAAAAAACCCATGAATATTAATATATTTAAGCAAATGTAGAAATAATAAATGTATTACTGTTGTTGTTCATCCTTCATTTTCAAAGAGGACCAATGACATCACAGGGTAATGTCTTGACTTGCTCATGAATTGGATTTGTGAGGCAGAGTTACAGTCATCAGCCTCACTTTCTCTTCCAGAATCATCAAAGTCTAGTCGCAAGACAAAAGTCAAAATGACTGGTGATGGCCTGGGAGGCAGTGGAACAAATTATTCTTATCCACCCATTCCGCCAGGGGAAGTCTTCACGTGCTTGAAGTAGACATCCCTCTAACTCAACAATGGTTTTGAGGCCTATTGGTTACCCTTAACCTGGTTTAGCCTGTCAGCTGAGATGGTTTTACCAGGGTGTGACCGTTGTTCATGCTACAATTTTTTAGGGACACAGGTGAGAGTTGGGTGGCAGATGGATACCAAAGCAGGATGAGCAGCTCTGAAAAAGAGGCTTGGTAAGACCTCACACCAAAGGTGCTAGTCCTTCCTGAACACCCCAGTTCCAATGCACACATAAACCTATGTTACACTCTCTAACCAATACACTCAGTATTTGTGGGGAAGAATAGGCCCATATTTAGAGAAAGCTGCTGAGGAGGCACCTGAGTGAAAAAAACTCACATATTTTATATATCTTTGGAATCATAAACTATGAGATTCTCTTTCTGTTTCAAGAATTCTCCAAAAAAATTTTCCATGATGAATGTAGCTTCTGCATTAAACAGAGGCATCCACTGATAATCTGAATTGTTACATATTGTGTGGCTGGACAGATCTCGGCCTCAATGGTCAGTCTGCTGGATGACTTCTCTGATTCTCTGTTTCCAAGCTCTTCCTCTGCTCAGTTGGATTTGATCCTTAACAGAGAGTGTCAAGTATATCCATCACTTCCAGCTTCCAAGTTCGTTGATACTTTTACTTCTTTCTCTTCCTTTCTCTTTTTTGGTTTCAGATTTTGGGTTCTCTATGTGAACAACCACATATTAGCTTACTGTAGTAAGCAGATTCCCAACTTCTATCTATAATAAGGTATATTGCATTTGTTCCCTAATTATAGAACAATTATGGTGCCCATATTTCTCTAGTATACTACAGTTTGTCACATTCAAAATGAGAAATACTACTTCAGGGCTCCAAGCCAGAAAACAAAACAAAACAAAAAACCCCCAAACCAAAATGGTTTTTCCTAAAAGTCTGAGCATATAGACCCATGCCCCACATAAGTGAATGGTCGAAGCAGACAACTCAAAAACAAACTGCTCCGGCATCTTTTAAGGCAGTGTCTTAAGGGGAAATTACCTTATACTTTAAAATGAATAAATTGATAAGTAGATTTCCTCATGCATTTAGAAGAATTTGATGTACAGAAATTTGCTTTATATATAACTTTTAAAGGAACATCTCAACTATGTACTATAGTAATATAGCTATTGTCTTCTTGTGGGCTGTAATGGTACCTCAGCAGCAATTATGTTTCATTATTAACTAAAAATCATTTGTAGTTATTGAACATATGTATGATATATATATATACACACACATGCATGGTGTACATATGCATTAATGTGTGTATATATGTATATACAATACCATTAAATACATATAGATGGATTATATACATGCATATATGCCCATCCACACCCACATAATGTATTTATAATACACATGCAACAATACATATGTGTATATTACAACATATACTGTAACATCATATATGCACATATAGATACATATATTTATTGTTTTGTATATATAAATATATGTATATATAATGGTATATTATTATATGTATATGTCCACATATCTTAATAATAGATTGAGGAGTAGACTATATATACACATATATTTGTATGCGTGTATATATAAGTGTGTGTGTGTGTATAATATATGTATGTATGTATGTATTTCCTACCTAGAAGTCTAAGATCTTAGTAATAGATTTAAGAGCCTGCTCATTAAGATCCTAGACTTCTATGTAGGAAACAGGTGGGAGTGGTTAGAAAATTGCCTAGTGTACCATTGGCATGCATTAAAAGTTGACATAGTAATGTTATTGTTATCCCACAATTCTACAATTTAATTTTAAGAATCACTAAACAAAAGAAGGGTAGGAAATGTCATGCAAATTACTTGAAGATGTTTCACAGGAGATCTAATTATGTCTGAAGTCTGATGAAAAAATGTTAAGTATGTTCTACCTACTTTTTTCTTTCACAGTCTCTCTTCAATATGGACCTCCTTCATCTATCATAAAAGATCCGATGTATCACTATTCAAGAAAAAAGGTCTACATGGTCATGAATCCATATTGCTTACCA
Organism: Trichosurus vulpecula; assembly: GCF_011100635.1. Lineage (NCBI taxonomy): Eukaryota > Metazoa > Chordata > Mammalia > Diprotodontia > Phalangeridae > Trichosurus > Trichosurus vulpecula. The sequence continues at coordinate 176,744,763 of NC_050573.1, read as the reverse complement.
AGTTAAAAGCAGTTGGACAATTTAAAAAATAGAGTAAGATAAAGTTCTCTTACAAATAAATTAAGAGGGAATGAAGAAGAGACTTGAAAGTAGAAAATATTTAGCAAGTCATTTAATTTGCCTAGAACTAAATGCACTCTCTGCTATTGCCCTACTTTTTAAAGAGTATTTGTTGAATGATCTAGTTGCCTTCCAAAAGAAGTTTACACTTCATTACCAAGCTTGGAGGAGGTGAAAATGTTGAAATTAATGAAATTAAATGAATTAATAATTAATATTCTGAAAAAAGTAGAGTGATAGAGAAGTTGATCCAATTTATCAGACAGAGTATACAGAAACCACACTAGATTGGGAAAATTGGAAAAGATTTCAGTGGTTATCTAGTCCAGCTCATTCTTGGGAAATGGTCCCTTCTACAATGTCCATCACAAGTGGTTATAGAGTGGCCAGATAAAGAATTCCAATGATGATGGAGAACATTACCTCACAAGGCAGCTTATTTAGCTCTCAAACAATTGTGATTTTTAGAAAGTTCTTTGCATGGAGTGTGACCATGGTCAAGACAGTTCATCTCTGTGGACTTTAGTTCCTTTGTTTGTAAAATGAAAGGGAAATGGACTAGCTGATCTCTTATTTTTTTTTTTTTAGTTCCAGTTTCAATTCCAGTTAGACAGCTAGGTGGCTCAGTAGATAGGGTGCTGGGTCTGGAGTCAGGAAGGGAAGAAGTAAGGAAAGGAGGAAGAAGGAAGGGAGGGAGAGAGGGATGAAGGAAGGAAGGGAGGGAGGAAGAAGAAAAGGAAGAAGAAAGGAAAGGGTGAAAGGAGGAAGGAAAGAAGGAAGAGAAGGTGGAAGGGAGGGACAGAGGAAGGAAGGGAGGAAGGAAGAAAGGAAAGAAGGAAGGAAGGAAGCTTTTGTTTTTCAGTCATTTCCAACTCTTTGTGATCCCATGTGGGGAGTTTTCAGCTAAGATGCTAGAGTTTGCCATTTCCTTCTCCAACTCATTTTACAGATGAGAAAACTGAGGCTAAAAGAGTTAAGTGACTTGCCTAGGGTGACACAGTTAGTAAGTATCTGAGGCCACATTTGAACTCAGGAAGATGAGTCTTCCTGACTTCAGCCCTGAGTTCAACTCTAGCCTGATGCTTACTAGCTGTGTGACCCTGTGCAAATCACCTATCCTTTGTTTGCTTCAATTTCTTCAACATAAAATAGGGATAATAATAGCACCTACCTCCCAGGGTTGTTTCGAGAATCAAATGAGATAATGTTTGGAAAGTGCTTAAAATCCTGGAATATAGTAGGTGCTATGTAGATGCTTAGTCCCTTCCCCTTCCCCACTTTTGACCTTCTATTATTCTGTAAAGTACATGCTGTGTTATGGAAAGACCAATGAACTGAGATATCAAGAGACTTAGGTTTTCACGCCAGGTCAATTACTTATAGTGATTTGGGTCTCTGCTTTTTCATCTGTAAAATGGGAGAGTTAGATTAGATGATTTCTTTCATCTCTAACATCCTATGATTTTATGGTATCACTGCTCTATTTGGCTTCGGCAAATTCTGAGTAGAGTATAGCCTTTTGCTCTGTACCTCCCTAATGTACTTATTTTGTATTATTTTGTTTTAGAGCTAAAGATCTATATCTCATATCCTTTCCCCATTAGAATGTAAACTCCACAGTTTGGATCTATGCCCAAAGGGCTATAGAAATGTTCATACCCTTTGACCCAGCAATACCACTTCTAGGGTTGTATCCCAAAGAAATCACTCAAGTGGGAAAAGGACCCATATGTACAAGGATATTTATAGTGGCTCTTTTTGTGGTAGCCAAGAATTGGAAATCAAAGGGATGCCCATCAATTGGGGAATGGCTGAACAAGCTGTGGTATATGAAGGTGATGGAATACTATTGTGCCATAAGAAATGGGGATGATGCAGACTTCGTAACAACCTGGAAAAACCTACACGACATAATGCTGAGTGAGCGGAGCAGAGCCAGGAGAATGTTGTGCACAGCCACAGATATATGGATTCCGTGAGGACCAACCCTGACATGCTTCAGTCTTCTCAGCAACCTAAGGTGCAAGGACAACTCCAGGGGACTCACGATGGAGAATGCTATCTTCATCCAGAGAAAGAACTGTGAAGTTTGAATACAGATTGAGGCGCACTACATGCTCGCCTTTTTTGCTTCTCTTTTGTTTTTGTTTTTGGGTTGTTTTTTTTTTTTGTTCTGTTTCTTCTTTCTCATGATTGTTCTTCTCCACAACTTGACTAGTGTATAAATTAATTCAATGTGAAATTATACATGATAGTTATATGAGAGTCCATGCCGTCTTGGGGAGGGAGGGGAGAAAATCTGGAACTCAAAATTATGTAGAACCATGTGTGGTAAACTAAAAATAAATAAATAAATTTATTAAAAAAAAAAGAATGTAAGCTCCATGAATGAGGGACTACGACTTAACAAAATTTCTCTCTCCAGCATCTAGCACAGGAGCTGCTTAATGAATATTTGTTGAATTTAATAAGTTTATGGGGTAGATGTCTGAAATCTAGAGATTCTCACAGGAAAGACGGATTTATTAAGGACTTAAAATGTGCCAAGGACTGTGCAAAGGGCTTTACAAATATCTCATCTGATCTTCAAAACAGCCCTCTGAGGTGTTATTATCATCCTCCTTTTACAGTGGTTAGGTGACTTGCCCAGGGTCACACAGCTAGTCATTGTCTGAAACTAGATTCCAGGCCTGGCCCTCTATCCACTGTACCCCCTAGCTGCATTAATAGAAGGAGTTTCAACTTATTCCAGATGTAACTCTGTTCTAATTATCTCCACGAACTGCTGAGAGTTAGGAAAATCTGAGACGATCATTATCAAACTTTGAGGAGGTGAAAATGTTGAAATGAATAAAATTAAATGAAATAATCATTTTTGACCCTGTAAGCCAGGAGATCTCCACCCTATTAAAAATCATAATCATAAGCCAATTGTCACTGCTTTCCCGCTATCTTCACTATTATTATATTTATATTATTTATTTATCATATTCATTATTTTCCTACCAAAATAACCCAACCCCCTCATTGCTGAAACCAAACGGAGCTCCTTCTCAGGTAGCATGAAAGATCCCTATTCTGGCTATTCGGAGAAACTGTCTTGATTTAAGTCAAGCAGTTAACCAACCTTAGGATTGGTAGTATCTATTATTTTTTACAAGGTGAACTCCTTGCTAGACACCTACACAAAACCAAACTACTCCTACCCATTAAGCTAATGAAAAATGCAATCGTATATAATTTCATAATTCTGAAAAGGGTTGTGATTTTTCCAGTCATCCTTTTCCTAGAAGGTTCCCTTTAATGCCTGATATTCTGGATTCTAGTCCTCCAGGTGCATCTATTTTGCTCTAGGGTACAGATTTAGTGTTGGAAAGGACCTTTGAGATCATCTATTTTTAACTCTCTCACTTTAGAGTTGAGGAAACTGGGGCCCAGAGAAGTTAAAAGACCTGGCCCAAGGTCATAGAGGTAGTAGGTGGCAGAGCAGAGATTTGAACCTAGGTTTTCTAGGGCCAAATTCCCTTATACAGACAGTCTTAAAGAAACACAAATTATATACTTAATCAAGTAGAATTTCATAAGTTAAAATGCCACCTTTCTCCTACCCCAACCAGGGGCTGTTGTCCACTTTGTTCCACCAGAAGATCAATTCTGCTCAGGTTGATCCCTCAGAGCCAAGAAGCATCACTTTAAAAGTATATAAACATCAGCTACCATGATATACACTTAAACACAATGTAATTCAGAAGCTCTAACTCAGTGTTATTAGTAGTTTTAAACATTCTATAGCATTAGTAGGTGGTGCTGGGATTAAAAACCACAAGACTGCAAATTACTAATGCTTTGTGCTTGAAATGTCAGTTATGAAATTAATTTGCCTGGTGTTAAAACATTGGTACTAATTGTAGGCTCGGTGGGCAGAATAAGTTTTATTAGCACAAAATATAGCATTATGTAATTATTATTTACTTGTATTATAATCATCCTATCAATTTACCACAGATTTTTTCCCCCTTGGTGATTATTTTTTCTACCACCCCATCAATATCAGTTTGGAAGGAGAGTTGTAAATAATACACCATTATTAAGGAGGACAAATAAGAGGTGAGGGAGAAAACGCAGTGTTAAAAATCAGGGCAGAACTTTTGTTCCATAGTTTAGAGGAAGAATAAAACAAAACAGCAACTCTGAAGCATTGCAAGCAAAATTTTGCTGTTTAAGGTGGATTTTAGAGAATTCATCTTGTTAGTGCTTCTAGACTCTTAATTGAAAAAACATGAGACTGCATGTCATTGAGTACAGAGTGACATGAGCTGCAATGGACAATGTGATTGGTTCCACCAATGTCTTTAACTATTGGTCAAGAACAGCCTTGGTGAGCTAAATAGCTTTCCATCTAAAATAATTCTCTATATGTATGTTGGTACAAATGACAAGGACCACTAACAAGCAATGAGACTGACTGGCAGAAAGTACAGTATAAGGGAAATCAATTCTAACTGACATAAGGAAGATGAATTTGAAATCAGGTATAGATCTGGCTGCTCAACCTTTTTTTTTTTTACTTTCCTCTGGGGTAAGGGAAGATGGGGTCCATATCTGTGATTTCATTAGTGCGGGGAGTTTCCAATGTAAGGTGCAGGTCACAACCGTTCTTCAACTTTATATTCTTGGGACACTTTCTTGGGCTCATTGGGAGGTTGACTTGTCCAGAATCACAAAGCTTTTTTTTTTTAGATGAAACATTTGCTTTTATTGAATATCTCAGATACTACTAGAAAAAACCCTGTGTTCTGGGAAATTGAAGTGAGCTAGTTGAGGAAAACCACTGGATTAGATGGTATTCTAGTCCTTGTTTTGATGCCGGTTAAGCTGTATGATCTTGGGTTATTTTGCTATTTAGCTCAGTGCTGGACACATAATAGGTGTTTAATAAATGCTTGTTTCCCTCTTCCTTTTCTTTCTTCTTCCCTCCCTTCCTTCCTCTGTCCCTCCCTTCCTTCCTTCCTCCCTCCCTCCCTTCCTTCTTCCCTCCCTTCCTTCCTCTGTCCCTCCCTTCCTTCCTTCCTCCCTCCCTCCCTTCCTTCTTCCCTCCCTTCCTTCCTCTGTCCCTCCCTTCCTTCCTTCCTCCCTCCCTCCCTTCCTTCTTCCCTCCCTTCCTTCCTTCCTCTGTCCCTCCCTTCCTTCCTTCCTTCCTTCCTTCCATCCTTTCTTTCCTTCTTTCTTTTCTTCTTCCTCCCTCCCTTCCTTCATCCCTCTCTCTCCCTCCCTTCCTTCCTTCCTCCCTTCTTCCTCCTTCCCTTCCTTCTTCCCTTCTCTTCCTTTCTTCCTTCCTTCCTCCCTCCCTTCCTTCCTCTGTCCCTCCCTTCCACCCTCTCTTCCTTCCATCCTTTCTTTCCTTCTTCATTTTCTTCTTCCTCCCTCCCTTCCTTCATCCCTCTTTCTCTCCCTCCCTTCCTTTCTCCCTTCTTCCTCCTTCCCTTCCTTCTTCCCTTCCCTTCCTTCCTTCCTTCCTTCCTTCCTTCCTTCCTTCCTTCCTTCCTTCCTTCCTCCCTTCCTCCCTTCCTTCCTTTTCTTCTTCCCTTCTTTCCTGTACCTTTATGTTTGAATGTATGTATATCTCTCTGATTGAGATTATAGACCTAGGATGAAAAACACACCAACAGAGATTTAGTGTTAGAAGGGACACTAGAAGTTGTCCAGTCCCAAACCTTCATTTTTATAGATGAGGCAACTGAGGCCCCAGAGATATGAAGTGACTTGGCCACACACAGGTAGAATGTCACAGAACTAGGATAGGAACCCAGGCCTATGACGCTGGATTCACCACTTTTTGCATTACAACATAATGGCAGCTTGAAAAGTGATACATCAGCTATCTTAATTATCCAATTAAATTTACTTAATGCCTCCTTTCTCCTTTGATTATTTCAATACTTGGGAGATTTCTGTTTTTGTCAGTAGGGGAATTGAGAATTGTTGTGCCTGACAAGTCCATCACTTTGTGGCCAACTTGTTGATGGACTTAGGCAGGCTGGTCCTTAGACAACAGATGCCTCCATTGCCAGATGGTTCTAGAAGCATTTCTAGAAGAAAGCACAGCCTTCAAGTATTCAGGATCACCTCACTGCCACGTTGAGGCATTGGAGGAGGATATTAATTGAAACTCCTCTTAATTAGCATGGCTAATTGAGAGTTAACTCTATGGACAATTGCATCTTCTTGTCTCCGGAATTTATTGTACATCATTGAGAGAGTCAGTGTGGCATGATGGATTCAAGGACTGGCCTTTCTGCCTCCAAACATTAGCTGGGTGACAATGGCAAGTTTTTTTTTTAATTTCTCATTGCCCCCGCTAACTAGCTGAGATTTTAAATGGCAGAATTGTTTGCTGATCTTCATTGGTGCAAGGAATTTCCTATGCTAATGAAATCATAGGTTTGCATCCCCCCCACTTCCCACACCCCCAAATGCATTGTAGACACATTTACAAAAATCCACTGCTATATGTGTTACAGGAGCAAAGTTGTATATAAAATTTTAGAAGTCCCATTAAGTATGTGGGATCTCACTCTTAATGAAGCAGATCATAAATTACCCTAAATTATACCAGCGTTCTCTTTACCAAACTACAAAATCAAATCATCATCAAAATTTAATTACACTCAGGGCTGAGAAATACATTTTGCAATTTAGTGTTTTGTCTGTGGCCAAAAAGTTTAGCAAGAACCTCCCTTAAGAACAAGAATGCTTAGCCACAGTCCCGAGCACAACTAGTCAGATGACTAATATATCTGAAGTGAGAGTCGTCTAGGGGAATACACAGCAGTACTTTTGAAGCCGACTGGGAGCAGTGTATAACTGTGCCAGAACTTAGAAATATTTTCAAGCCCTAGACTCCATCTCCCACACCAAATTCCTAAAGGCAGGCTTTTTTCAAAATGCCAATAGTCACAAACAGAGCAGAAGAAAACAAGGGGCCAGACAATAAAATGAAATGTTAGAATATGGAGCTAAAGGTAAGTCTGTTATTATTTCTCCCCATTGAGTTTGAAAATATAACTTATAGCCTGAGAATTTTGAGTTTAGAAGCTAGAAGAAATGACCTATATGATGGCACATAGCATTCAATGGTTTTATTTGTTATTGTTTAAAAACTAGAAATACACACAACAGAAACACATGCATGCACATATATGTATATATACACATACAAAATATATGTACACTTATGTACATAGATATAAGTGTATATACAAGATGTCCCAAAAGTCGTAATGCAGTTTTAAGCTACTAAAGCTTAGAACTGTACTAAGATTTTTGGGATATCCTGTCTATATTTCTGGGTTTTATTCTGGTTTTAGTTCTCCTCAGTGAGTTTGAAAATATAACCTATTGCCCAAGAATTTTGGCTTTAGATGCTAGAAGAAATAACTGATGTAATGGCCCATAACATTTGATACAGTTTTATTTGTTATGATTTTTAAAACCATATATATGGAGTGGTCCTGTGATTTCATTTCTATAAGGAACTCTCAGGTGAGGAAACTTGCTTCATCAATGTAGGTCAACACCTTCTATGCAGTTTGCAATCTGAGAGAGTTACCTGGAGCACTGAGAGGTTAAGGGATTTGCCCAGAGTCATTCAGTCAGGATGTGTCAGAGGGAGAGCTTGAACGCAGGTCTTCCTGATATCTTACCCTATTCTCTAGCTGCATCTCACGAATAATAACTAATTTTGAGTCTGTTCAATAATCTTGTTATGTGTATGTATGTATGTATGTGTGTATATATATGTATATATACACACACAGAAGTATGTATGTATGTATGTATGTATTGTATTGGTTGGTTGTTCTCCTTCATTCTCTAAGAGGACCAAAATGATATCACTATGTTAGAGTCAAATTACATTGTGTCTGCCTGTGGCTCATTAGACCAATATGAGCTTGGAATGTTCTACCAAAATTCTCTAAAATTGCACATCTTGCATTTCTTTTGAACTACTTCAATTCTGCTTTGCTAATAGAGCACAGCACCTTCTCTTATGTGGCCATGTCAGTGTCTCTCACGTTGCAAATCAATGCCCAAGTTCTTAAGAGAGACCTTGAGAGTATTCTCGTATCACTTCTTCTGACCACCATAGTGTATATATCATATATTTATCTATATGTGTGTATAGAGTTCCATCTCTATCTCTATTCATGTCATAGGCATGTATGGAGTGTACCCAGTACAAGGTGTACTAGGCACTCTACCAACTTTGTGCACTCCTATGGACTTTTTATACCAAATCTGGAAATGATGCACTGGAACAAAGAAATGTTACTATTTTTTATTATCTGGAATTTTCAGTAGCTATTTTATCATGCATTGTGAAAACAAGAGTTAACTTCCTGTAGTATTTTTTTGTGTAAGTGGGAAAATATAGCCATGGTCTAATTATTACAAAATACTTTTCCAGAAATTGTTATTATTATTTTACTTATTAATTTCATCAAATTACATTGGCTGATCCTCTTTTAGGGTCCTATTCTAGGGCTTCCATGGCATGGGAGTGACCTTGTTCTCAAAGGCTATGCATTGGAGTACAGTACAAGTTTTAGCAGGTCCTACCATGCTACAAAGACTTTAAGCAGGGGCATAGTCAGAATCATAACTAGGGTGGGGTTAACTGGGGCTTTGCCTAAAAATACAAAGTCTAGGGGCTCATCCCTGTGTTCCACTGGTCTGTGCTATAGACTGTAATTTTAGTGTATTCAGACTAGCATTCATAGGATCCTAGCAGAATAGCACTCCTTTCCCAGAGCTTGTCTTTCCCCTAACCCTGTGAGGATATGGGCTAGAAGCACCAGAGAATACTCATAATACTCCTCTCCTGGTGCTAATGAACCAATGATAGGACTATATTCTGTACCACAACTGTGTGTCTCCTTCCCTTCACTGTCAGAGTGTTCTCTGAATTTCTCCCCACTTCTCATCCCCTCCTCCAACTAAATTCCCCCAGGTAAAAAAAATTCCAAGTTACAACTCTGGCCCCAGCGACCAACTTTGTGTGTGTCCACTTAACACCAATCAAGTTGAATTCAGAGAAGCTCATTATGTAAGTGTTGGCTATGAGGTATAGCATAGCAACTAAATCCATGAATGGGTTGCCATTGGCATTGGTGGAGGCCATATTACCAAAAAACCAAAACAAAGAAACAAACAAAAAGGGATCTTTTCGAGTTTCAAAAATTATGTTTGTTGGTATACTTTTCTCCTGAAAATGTTGATATTAATTGTCTGCAGCATTTTACCAGAGTCTTCAAAAGAACATCAAGGCAGTTTGAACCCAAGCCAAATCATATATGAAGCAATGAAGGCCAACATACTTTGGAGTACTAACTCACTTCCTTTTGAAGAGCTTGTGCTGTCAGGATTATATATACTCCCCACCCATGTATTCACATGTGATAACTTTTAAGTAAATTATCACAAGCCTCTCCTTTATTCAAATTCATCTTTCCTTATTGCAATTTCCTAACCAATTATGTGCCTAGAAAAATACTCATATACCAGATCACTCCTTTCTGCCAAAGGGGTGGGGTGTGTGTGTGTGGGGGAAGCATTTAATGGCTTATTGAGTAACCCTTTGTGGGCTTTCAAAGTTAACTCCTTCCCACAGATTCTAATTTTTTATGAGAAAAATGAGCCATGGAAAAGACAGAGTACAGTATAGTGGAAAGGGTTCTGGATTTTTGGTAAAGAAGGCCCGTATTTGAATCCTGAGTCTGCCAAGGTGTTGGGCAAATCACTTCATCTCCTGGGACATCACTTTCATCAGAGAATGGACAGGATGACCTCTAAGGGTCTTTCCAGCATGAAGATCTGATGGTTCTGTGAATTGCATGCATTGCTCATGGCTCCCAAAAGATAGTAGAGGAAATAATACTGGAGAAATTTATGCACAAGGTAGCCCCTTTAAGGAAGGAAGGAAGGAAACAAGCTTTTATCAAGTGTCTAGTCTGTGCCAAGCGCTATGCAAGAGCACTTTACAAACATTGCCTCATTTGATGCTGTGGAAGTACCCCTGAGATCAATATGTCTCTTTTCTGAGTTACCTAACCAGGCAGATGCACTGGATACAGAGTAAGCCTGTTTGCTGAAAGGAGCCAAAGTCTTGCTCACTCCCAGATGCTTTTGCTGGTATTTGCTGGCTGAGCTTGTTGAACTGTGCCTCCCCCAAACTGGCCCAAAGCAGCCTTTCGGTCAAACGTTTCTATAAAACATCCTGCTTCTATGTCCATCTCTTCCTGGGAAAGATTGTCCATTCTTTTTCCCAACTCCTTCCTGAATCTCCTCTTTGTGGTTTTCAAGCATAAATTTCCCCTGCCCCTCCTGGGCTGTGGGCTCCTTTGTACTTTGTACTGGGGGCCTCACCACTAGTGTCTGATTTTCCTCCTAATAAACTTTTCTGATTTTAACCCAGCTTGGATAACTTTGCATTTTGAGGGGTGGGCTTCACCTGGTTGACAATCATTACAACCTTAGGAGGTAGGTTCTCTTATTCTCTCCACTTTACAGATGAGGAAACTGAGGCATACAGTGTTTAAGTGATCTGCCCAGGACCACTCAGCTAGTAAGTGTTGGAAGTTATGTTTGATCTTAAGTATTTTTTGACTCAGGGCTCAGCATTCTGTACACTGGGCCACCTTACTGTTTTTAGGCATTTTTCCTTAAGGAAAATGAAGTGGTGATCTTAGCTGGAATCCTTCCTGCCTGTCAGTCAGTCATGGTCTAATAAGTCTCAGGAAGTAAATCAATGGGGAGAGGGAAATTTTTGTTTCATTCATCCAATAACTTAACAGTAGAACTAATCTATATCATTCCCTTCCCCCCTTACTGACTTCTACCTGCATATTTTATAGACAGGTACCTTACCCTTACCTGGAGCTTTCCAATCTAATTATGGGCAGGGTCTGAGCAGGTGAGTATGTGTACAAATTGTAGTGATCCTTTGGGGCTTCCAAGAGTTTGCTTCAGTCAGTTACCGCCATACTCTTTGGATTCCTGAATGGTGCCGTTCTTTGAGTCAGAAGTATCCTTATGTCCTAGAGCTCTGCTGATGTGGGCAGAACTGCTGGAATTCTGATCTTTCCAACTTGCTTTCCTCTCAAGGATTGCCTTACTTTGTTGATCCCTAACTGTCTCTAGAGGAGAACTCAAAATTCTGCCTCTCATAAAGGGACTAATCTCCTTAACAAATTGACTTTTAGATTGAGAGAGTACTTTAGAGATTGTAGGATCACATTCCTAGAACTGAAAGGGTCCTTAAAAAAATGTAGTCCGTTCCCCTCATTTGACAGATGCAGAAACTGAGGTCCAGGGAGGTTGTGATTTGCCTAGCGTGACACAGGTAGTAAATGTTAGAGGTGGAATCTGAACCTTGGTCTTGTGTCTTCAGAGCTAATATTCTTTCTACTGGACCACATTGCATTTCTTCATGTAGTACAGCTCCTTTATTTTCAAAGAAAGAAACTGAGGCCCAGAGAGGTAAATTGATTTTGCCAAAGGTCAGAGGTAGAAATAGCACAGCCTGATTTTAACTCTGGTCTTTTGATTTTAAATACGACATTTTTACTACCACATTGGGCTATATCTCTTTGTTCAACTAAATGAAATTCAACGAGCCTCTCTTAAATGACTAATATGTGCAAAGTATTAAGCTAATCAATGGGAGATACAAGATTAAATTTATACTTAGAGAAGCGAGCTAGTATTTTCTTTTTATGTGAGCTGCCCAAAAAGGAGTCTGAGGTCATAGTGGGAGCTGTGTTAGATTTTGAATCAGGAAACCCTGAATTCTAGTATGGCTTCAGATACTGACTAGCTGTGTAACCTAGAAGAAGTCATTTAACTTCATTAGGCCTTAGTTTCTTTATCTATAAAATGGTTAGGGTTGTTGTGACAATCAAGTGAGATGATATATATGCAAAGCACTTTTCAAATCTTCAAGTACTTTTATTATTCTTATCAGTTGTTGTTAACCCAAATTTCTATAGGAAAGATGATTGGAAGAGAAGTAAGGAGAAAAGATCCAAGAAGTTCACCTACTTCAAAGGAAAGGAGAAAGGATGATTATGCTAATGGGAAGAAATACCTTTCAATACTTCTAACAAATCAGCTATTAAATAAATTTCTCTTCATAAAATCAAAAGGCAGAGATGAAGGAACAAGTGAAAGAAACTAAGATGCTCAGATTTATTCTGAAGGAACTGAGGTATTCTGAAATCTATGAGGACTTGAAGGTCTGTATTTCCATACCGTGTGAAGCAGCCAACAGAGTGTAGGTAGGTAGAAAATTCTGATGTAAAATGATGGTCTCTTTTTGAAAGTACATACCTATTAGTAAAATATATTTGAGCACACAATACATGTTTATTTTGTTGTTCAGTTAGTTGTTCAGTCTTGTCTTGCTCTTTGTGACCCCATGGACAAAGGATGGTGAACCTGTGGCCTCAAGGCCACATGTGGCCTTCTAGGTCCTTGGGTATGGCCTTTTGACTGAGCCCAAAGTTTACTGAAAAAATCCTTTTTTTATTAAGGGGATTTTTCCTGTGAAGTTTGGATTCAGTTAAAGCACTGCATTTGAGGACCTAGAGGGCCACATGTGGCCTTGAGACTGCAGGTTCCCCACCCCTGCCATGGACCATAGCATTCCAAACCCTTCTGTCCTCCATTATCTCTTGAAGTCTGTATAAGTTCATCCAGGACACTGTCTCTCCATCTCTTTTTCTGCCATCCCCTTTTCCTTTTGCCTTCAATCTTTTACAACATCAGTCTTTTCAAAAGAATCCTGTCTTCTCATTATGTGGCCTAAGTTTTTAAGCTTTAACTTCTAGGGAATAATCTGAATTAATTTCTTTAAATACTGAACAATTTGATCTTGCTGTCCAAGTGATTCTCAAAAGTCTTCTCCAGAACCACAATTTAAGAATGTCAATTCTGCGGTGATCACTTGCCAACTCTCACAGCCATACATTGCTACTGGAAGAAACATAGCTTTGACTATATGGATCTTTGTTGGCAAGGTGATGTCTTGGCTTTTTATAGTATGGTGTCCAGATTTGCCATAGCTTTCCTCCCAAGGAGCAAGCATCTTTTAATTTCAAGGCTGTAGTTGCTATGTGCAGTGATCTTTGAGTCCAAGAGTATAAAATCTGATACTGCTTCTATTTCTTCTCCCTCTATTTGCCAGGAAGTGATGGGACAAGTTGCCAAGATCTTAGGTTTTTTTTTTACGTTGAGTTTCAAGCCAGCTTTTACACTCTCCTGTTTTACCCTTATCAAGAGACTTCTTAATTCCTCTTCACCTTCTGCCATCAGAGTGGTATCATCTGCATATCTGAAATTGTTAGTATAGCTCCCAGCAAATTTAATTCTGACTTTTCATTCATCTAACCTATCATTTTTCATGATGTACTTAGCATATAAGTTAAATAAATAAGGTAACATTATATAGCCTTCCTTTTCCAACCTTAAACCAATCAGTTGTTCCATGATGGGTTCTAACTGTTGCTTCTTGGCCTGCATACAGGTTCCTTACACTTCTGATAATTCTCAGTTCATATGTTGCTGAAGTCTGGCTTGCAGAATCTTGAGTATAACCTTCCTGGTATGTGAAAGTAGTGCAACTGTTTGGTAATTTGAACATTCTTTGGCATTATCCTTCTTTAGAACTGATACGTAACCTGATCTTTTCCAATCCGCTATCACTGCTGCCTTCCAGATTTGTAGCACTTTAGCAGTATCATCTTTTAGGATTTTAAATAGCTCAGCTAGATTTCTACCACCTCTAACTAGTCTTTTTGTTGGTAATGTTTCCTAAGGCCCACTTGACTTCATTCTCCAGGATGTCTGGCCCTAGATAAGTAATCACACCTTCATGGTTATCGGTAATGTCGATCTTCCTTATATAGTTCTTTTGTGTATTCTTACCACCTCTTCTTAATCTCTTCTGCATCTGTTAAGTCCCTACTATTTTTTGTCTTTTATCACACCCATTTTTGCAGGAAACTTCCCTTGATATCTCTAGTTTTCTTGAAGAGATCTCTTATCTTTCCCATCCTATAGTTTTCTTCCATTTTTTGCATTGCTCATTTAAGAAAACCTTATCTCTCTTTTCTGTTCTCTGGATTTCTGTATTCAGTTTGGTATAGCTTTCCCTTTCTCCTTCACCTTTTGCTTTCCTTCTTTCCTCATCTATTTGTAAAGTCTCATCGGACAGAGTTCATATCCAGCCTTAGAGGTTTACTAGCTATGGGACCTTGGGCAAGACACTTAACCACTGTCTGCCTCAGTTTCTTCATCTATAAAATGGAGACAATAATAGGCCTTACCTCCTAGGATTGTTGTTAGAATCAAATGACACAATATTTGTAAAATGCTTAGCACAGTGCCTGGGCACATGGTAGTTGTTTAATAAATGCCTGCTTATTTTCTTCCTTCTTCTTCCTAGGGTTGTTATGTGGATAAATTGAGAGATTTGCAAAGTGCTTTCCAAACTTTAAAATGCTATATAAATAATAGCTATTGGTATCTATTATTGTATAATAAAACTTATATGAAAATAGAAATTTCAAAAGAATTATGTATACATATATACACAAATATATCTACATATGCACATATACACTCTATGTATCCATCTATCTGTATCTGTATGCCTATCTCTCTATCTATCTGTCTGTCTGTCTATTTATCTATGAATTTGACCCTAGAGTTAGTAAGAAGCCGCAGGAGATTATTGGACAGGAGAGTGCAAGAGTCAGACCTGTGTGAAAGAGGGACTGATGAGGGGAGAAAACAGGCAGGGAGATCAATTAGGATGCTATTACAGCATTCTAAATGAGATATGGTAAGGGTTTGAACTAAGGTGGTGGCTGATTTAGGAGAGAGAAGGGGACAGATGTGAGAGATGTAGAGATATAAGAAATGACAAGATTTGGTAACTCTTTGGTTAAGTGGGGTGAGGGAGACTTAAGAGTTGCAGGTGATATCTGGTAATCTGAGTGAAAGGATGGTAATAGGGAGTTTTGGAAGAAGAGAGGCCCGGGGATGGGGGGATATTAAGTAATGGGATCTTTGTGGCAAATAACAGCCCATCCTTGCCTTTTCCACTCACTCTGTCCTGCTCAAAATGAAAAGGGGAGGAGAGGAGCAAGGCTCTTACTCCCCCAGAGCACAGAATCCTCCCTTTGAGAGTACATTATATAGCTACAAGGTGATGTTGGTTATCTTTGGGAGTGTGTGTGTGTGTGTGTGTGTGTGTGTGTGTGTGTGTATGATTTTCCCACTGTTGCTGTGAGTGCCTGTGTTCCAGTTAGATAATAATTGCAGGGCTGACGCAAGGAGGGAGGTTAAGATCTCATATAGGGGAGGGAGAGGATGGAGTTGAGGAGTTGAGGGGATAAAGTTAAGTTGGACTATGTTGAAGACAAGCCTTATGGTTGGCTATCACTGAGATAATAGGATGTGATCACTTTCCTACTTTCAGATTGATTCACCACATACTCCTTGGGGCAATGATAAGGCCTTGGTAAGAGTCTTCACAACGGTGCAGAAGAAAGAACTCAGAATTATGAATCAGTGCCTCTAGGTTCTAATCCAAGCTCTGCAACTACCTAGCTATGTGACTGTGGTAAATCACTTAGCATCCCTGGATCTTAGTTTTATGATCTTTAAGCTGAAACAATTGTATTATATGATTTCTAAGGCCCCATTCAGTTTCTGGGAGATATGACTGCTAAGACACAATTAGTAATATTTAAAAGATTGTGGGAAATAGTAGCGATACCACAAGATTATAGAAGAGCAAATGTCCCACTTCAAAAAATTGGGGGAAGAGAACACTCTGTAAACTATAGGCTGGTGAACATGATGTCTAACTCCAGGAAAATTCTACGATGAGTTATTAAAGAGAGAGTTTGTAAACATTGTGAATGGGAAGGGGCAATTGCAAAGAGCTATCTTGACTACGTAAGGAATAGTTCATTCCAGATTAATCTCCTTTCCATTTTTGAAATGGTTACCAAACTGGTAAATAATGGGAATGCTTAAAGATTTCATTTACCTAGGTGTAAGTAAAGCTTTTCATAAAGTATCTCATATTCTTGTGGATGAGATGGAAGGACATGGGCTAGATGATCATTACAGAGCTGGTTAGGTAGCTGGATCCAAAGAATGGTTGTTAATGTTTCATTGTCAGCACGGCAGAAAGTCTCCAGTGAAGTACCCCAAGCATCTGTACTTGAATTATTTTTATCAATGACTTGGATAAGGATGTAGATGGCCTCGTCGCCAAATTTGCAGACGACACAAAGCTGGGAGAATAGCTAATACACTATTCAGAGTCAGGATCCAAAAAGATCCAGACAGGCTAAAGCATTGGGCCAAATCTAATAAGATGGCATTCAATAGGGATAAATATAAAATCTTACCACTGGGTACAAAATAATCAACTTCTCAAGTATGAGGTAAGGGAAAGAGGAAGCATAGTTAGGCAGCAGTTTGTCTGAAAAGTATCTGAGGGTTATAATGAACTACAAGTCAATATCAACCAGTAGTATGACATGGCAGCCCAGAAAACTAATACAATCTTGGGGTGTATTAACAGAGGAGGCAATCTTCTAGGAATAAGGAGGTAATAATCCCACTGAACTTTACCCTCATCAGGTCTTACCTGGAGTATTGGGTTCAGCCCCAGATGTCATGGTTTAAGAAGGACATTGACAAGCTGGAGAATGTCCACAAGAAGACAACTATCACAGTGAAGGACCTTGAGTCCATATCATCTGAGGACAGCTGAAGGAACAGAATGTTTAGCCAAATGAAGAGTCTTCTAAGTCAAGAAGTCATCAAGTCTAATATTTGAAAGGTTACCATATGGAAGTGCTAGTGTTGTTGTTCAGTAATGTCTGACTCTTTGTGACCCTGTGGGCCATACTATCCATGGGGTTTTCTTGGCAAACATATTGGAGTGGTTTGCCATTTGCTTCTCCAGTGGATTAAGACACTTACCCTGGGTCACACAACTAGAAAGTATCTGAAGCCAGATTTGAACTCAGGTCTTCCTGACTCCAGGCCCAGTGCTCTATCCAGTGAACCACATAACAGCTAGAAGAGGGGTAAGACCTATTCTACTTGGCCTTAGAAGGCAGAACCAGGAACAATGAGTAGAAATTGTAGAATCCTCTTTAGACTTGATGTGAGAAGGAACTTCCTAACAATTAGAGCTGTGAAAGTGGAGTGTACTGACTCAAGAGGAAGTGGGTCCCCTCTCCTTGGAGAGTTTCAAGCAGAGGCCGAATGATCAATTGTTGGGTATGATGCAGCAGGGATTCACTTTCTGTATGGGTTGAACTACATGGCCTCTCAGGTTTCTTCCACTTCTTAAGTTTTGTGGGTTTTAGAGTCAATGATGTTTTCAGACTAATTTGCTATATTTTTAAGGCAGGAACAGGATTGAATAGGGTTAGGTTAGATTCACAGGTAGATGAAAAGTAGAGTTAATCTTTAATTATATAGGTTAGGGATGATCTATACTCCTCCTACTCAGAGTTTCACTCTATGGCTTGGCAATTTAACCATTTAATGACCTTTATACTATAATATGACCAAGTGACAGAATGTCTGAATAAATGAAAAATTTTTTTTCTTCTCAATGTTGTAAAGTTTTGGTTGGCAAGTTACTAACAGGTGATGGTTATTGTTCATCTTTTGTTTTTGTAAAGGACCAATGACATCATGGAGTGATGTCTTGACTTGTGTGTGAATTGGATTTAAGTGAGGCAGAGTTGCACAGTCATCAGCCTCACTCTCTTTTCCTGAGTCATCAAAGTCCAGTGGCAGGACAAAAGTCAGGATGACTCGCAATGGCCCAGGATGCAGTGGATGACCTCGGCCTCTTCGATGTCTGACCAAGCTCTAAGCATTCCACAAGGCCTGCTTCTTCTGCCTTCATGGTTGTTGGAACAAGTTGTTCTCATCCATCCATTCTGTCAGAGGAAGTCTTCATATGCTTGGAGCAGACATTCCCTAACTCAATAATGGGTTTGAGACCTATTGGTTATCTTCTACCTGGTTTAGCCTGTCTGCTGAGACAGTTTTAACTGAGGTGTGGCTGCTGCACATGCTACAGTTTCTTGGAGCCACAGGTGAGAGTTGGGTGCCAGGTAGACACCAAAGATGGATGAACAGCCCTTGAAAAAGGCTCAGCAAGCCCTCACACCAGAGGTGCTAGTCCTCCCTAAACACCGCATACACTCCACCCTTTATTCTCTCCACCCCACTTCCGTTAGTAACAGAATATTAAGAAATATTTATATTTAAAAATATGACCTACTGATCATGTAGAGTAGAATGAATGTACAATCTTTTCTTCCTCTTGTTAAGTGAATTAAAGATGAGTTACCAGTAGAAAGATGAAATTGCCAGTCAATGATAAAGAATTGACTCATTCTGACATCTGAGTTTGTTGTTTCTTAATGGCTATGGTTTATTGCAGGAGGCTCTCATTAGCACCTAGGTGTGGCTGCTCTAAGTGGGCCTATCAGTAAATCAGGGCCCAAATAAGCACAGGTGATATAATTAGAGCTGTATGAGGAGCAAACTGCCTACTCTGCCCATTTAAAAGAAAAATACTCACTTTTTCTTGGCAGCCACACCTTCTAATTGCTTGCAAAGGTTTGAGACTAATTATCTTCAAAGTTTAGAGAAGGACAGGAAAAAAAATAGTTCTGATAGTGTATAACCCCCAAATGATCAAAGGCCTCTGGTTTAACCAGAGACCGAGTTATTTTGTTCAAGTCCTGAGAGGGCATCCCAGAGAGTGGGAGTTGACCATCCTTAACAATTCAGGTTTCTTTTAGACAAGTGCTTATTACTGAAGCACAGGATGGAATTCTTTGTGGAATTCTACAGACTGGATGGACCTATTTCCTTTGAAGTATTATGTACAGCTATAGGTGAGGGGAATGGAGGATGTTGCAGACCTCTAATGCTCTCCCTTTGACTTTCCTGTGCTTCATCATCCATGTTATCCCATGAAACTTGGCTGAAAATTTGAGACGAACATTTGTTGATCTCAGTACTTGGCGTTTCTTTGTATTAGTCAGGGAGGTGATTTCAAGCCTGAGTCATAACAGTGCTTCCACCTCACAGATGGTAACCCTGCTGGAGATTTTATTTATCCTGTTAGTGAGACATCTTAGGGTCTCTTCTCTAATCAGCTAAAGTGCTATACTTTACTCTTTATCAGGTTTGCAAGAACTGGAAGTGACCTGGTTCACCTTGTGAGTATACTCTAAGAGGGGACAAAGACAGGATTAGAACAAGGATCCCTTCAGTAGTTCAGACTGGGGTCTGTAAGTTGCTTAATTGTAACACTGGAAATAGTAAGAAAAAAGGAGATTGTGAGTAGTGAGGGTACTGCTGTGTCCACATCTAATCTTTTCTTGATATGTATGTGAGCCATCGACACAATAAAAGTTTTTCTTTTTGTTCCTGAATTTTGAGAGATTACATACTTTAAAAGGTAGACATTTACAGTCTTAAGGATACATGTGTATGTATGTATGTGTAATACATACAATATGCATACATACGTAATACACATGTGCACACCTATAAAATGTGTAAGTGCTTGCATGCATACATACATGTACATATACATACACACATGTATGTGAACAAGTAAACATTCCTGTTTGGTAATTCTGACTACTACCCTCAGGGTAGTCTTTTAAATTCTCTTAAAAGACTTTTATGACCTATGGATAGAGGTGTTGTATAGTCCTTTGCCAATCCTGTACTATTTAGCTATGTAAATGCCCCTAAAGGCTTAATGAGTATATTAAGTAGATAAAGGAAGAGGATGAAAGGGGATATGCTTTTCTGAAGTTAATTCACAGATGTAGCATTTCCTTTGACTTTAGTCTCATCCAGTCCCCTCCATTGTAAACCTGTAAACAAAGGGAAAATAATACAGTCTTAAGTAAATTCTGGTAATGCTTCCCAAACTTAAAAAAAAAAGAATTAGGGATAAACAATAAAAATGGAAAAGAGATTACACAACATTGTGCACTGATTTAGAGAAATTGCCTTTCAAAATGATTTCCCTTAAGGAAATATCAGTGAAATGGTACGTCCAGCACTTGTTTCCTTTTCCTCCCTTCCAAAAACATCAGTTGGTAACATCTCAGCTTCTACTTTTTGGTGTCTCAATTAATCATTAACATTCCTATTGTACATTTATGTGGCACCTCAAATTGTCTTGCAAAACAGATTGAATCTGTCAATTTGTTGCCGTCTCTCAAAGTTTTCTTTATAGCATCTGCCTAGAGTTCTTGTTGTACTTGCTATAAAACGCTGTGTTGAGAATTATACAAAACAAGGTCTTTTCTAACAGAGTTCACATTCAATTCAACAAATATTTATTGTGCTAACCATGTACATATTGTAAAAGGGGAGCAAGATACATTGTGATGCTCTAAATATACATGCATATGTGTGCATGCGTATATACAGAGACCTCTACACATAGGCAATATGGACATCATAGCTACAGCCTCTCTGAGTCTCAGCTTCTTCATCCGTAAAATCAAGACTCGCGTAATAATACTATTAATAATGCTTCCATTTCCTTTGTTATAGGGTTGCCTTGAGGAAAATGCTTTGTAAAACTTAAAGCAATGTGAAATTGTGAGTTGTCAGTTCAGGGTAATTTTCTACCTGCTGCAATTACCCTTTTTATGTTTGGAATGCAACTTTCCTACTGTAAATGTAAACTTATCTGTTATTTCAGTGTGTGTGTGTGTGTGTGTGTGTGTGTGAAACTCCTTCTATTAAAGTGCAAAGAGCTGCCTGGGACGTTGAGAGATTGTGTGTGTGTGGGGATGGGCAGTTAGGTGGTGCAGTGGATAGAACACTGGATCTGGAGTCAGGAAGGCCTGAGTTCAAACCCAGCCTCAGACACTAGCTGTGTGACTGGGGGCAAGTCATTTTACTCTGTTTGCCTCAGTTTCCTCATTTGTAAAATGAGCAGGAAAAGGAAATGGCAAGCCACTGAAGAGTTGGACATGACTGAAATGACTGAACAAAAGTCAGGGGATAGTGTGTCAGAGGCTGAATTTGAACCCAGATCTTCCCGGCTCCACTTCCTGGCTGGCTTTCTATCAACTGTTCCATTCTTTCTCTTATAATCATACATGGGATCAATAGCCTTATCTATATTTTTATTTATGAGAGATAGGATGGTATACTGGATAGAGAGCCAGCCATTGGCTCAAATATTGCCTATAACACACACTGGCTGTATGATTAGATAATCTATCAATAGTCTCCAAATTTTTTTTTGTGCGTCCCTATCAGTAAAATATTTTTTTTTTGTGCCCATAGCCCAGTGAATGTGTTATTTATAAATTATATGCATGTGCTACTATCTAATAATTATGTTCATTGTCAAACTTATTCAAAAATAGAAGTTTTAAAAGGATGAGATAAAGATGAAATGATATTTGATTCTAGAAGCAATAGGAAGTCAATATAGTAGAGGGGTGACACTGTGAGACCTATACTTTAGGAAAGTCACTTTGATATTTGTATGTGGAGCATGGGTTGGGAGTGAGGAGAGACTTGGGGCAGGGAGACCAGGTAGAAGGCTGCTTAGATATTATAAGTGATTAGGGTGATAAGGCTTGAGCTAGGGTGGTGGCCATGTGAGTAAAGAAAGGGGGGCAGTTGTGAGAGATGTGGAGAGGAAAATGACAACATTTGGAGACTGATTGGATATGTGAGGTGAAGGAAAATGAGGACTAAGGATAACTCCAAGGTTGAGAATCTGGGTAAGTGGAAGGACAGTGATGCCTTGACAGTAATTAGAAAGTTCAGAAGAGGAGTTGGTTTTGGGAGAAATGTACTGGGTAGTTTTTTTTGTTTGTTTGTTTATTTGTTTCAAGACATTTTGAATTTCAGCTACTTAAGGGACACACTAGTTCTCAATTGCCAATAATTAGTTTGTAATTAGGGGCTGAAGGTCACGACAGAGATTAAGAATGGATACACAGACTTCAGGGACATGTGCAAGATATAAATGATGATCGAGCAAAGGTGAAGGAACAGCCAGAAAGGTGGGAACCGAAAGAGAAGGTGCAAAGATAATAAGAGCAGAGAGGAGAAAGTATCCAGAAGAGAATTAACAGTCTCAAATTATCCAGAGAGACCAAGAAAAACGAACATTGAGAAAAGGCCATTCAATATGGCAGTTAAGAGTACAGTGGTAGCTTTGAAGAGAGCAGTTTTAAATCAAAGAAGAGTCAACGGTAAGGAGGAAGCTGAGAAACTGGAGAGTGGGAGGATGGCAGTGGCCTCTGCAGAAATAGGGAAATTTGGAACAAGGAGGGGTTTTCAGGGAAAGATGATGTAACTGTAACCCATTCATGCCTTATCATCCTGTCAGGTGTTATCCTGTCATCCTTATCACTCACTTTTTCACCTGAAAGAGTGAAAAATACGAGTATGTCTGGGAGAGGTGGGAAGCTTACTCACTGGTGTCTGCCTTGGTGCATGTATGTGCTGTGGTGATGGGAGATAGTGTATGGGGACGTGTGTGTGTGTGTGTGTGTGTGTGTGTGTGTGTGTGTGTGTGTGAGAGAGAGAGAGAGAGAGAGAGAGAGAGAGAGAGAGAAAGAGACAGAGAGACAGAGAGAGACAGAGAGAGAGACAGAGACAGAGGCAGAGACAGAGGCAGAGAGATACAGAGAAAGAGACAGAGAGAAACAGAAACAGAGAGCCAAAGATAGAGACAGAGACAGAGAGAAACAGAGATTTATCTGTACAACTGTTGAAGTTGCCTAGATCAGCTAAGGTTACATCCTTCCAGCCCCAAGGGAAGGAAGGCCAACTTTGGGAGGAGGCAGAATGGAATAGAATTGAAGAGGGTGGTGTAGTTATGTTAGAATTAAGACTATGATTCACTGTTATGGAGAAGGTGGAATGTGATGCATCTAATCATCCACTTGGGGTCAAGTCGTGGTCCCCAATTTGGAGACCACTGTCCTAGGCAATTCTCTAAAACTATAAATTGCAAAGAAGATGCCAACCTGTATTGGTAGAGGGAATTTCCTCATCTTGGATGAGAATGGTTAAACCACTGAATTCACAGATCCAATTCTCTCTCTCCCTCCCTCCCTCTCTCCCTCTCTCTTTCTCCCTCTCACCCAACAACAGGGAAAAAATCCTCTGAAACTGGGAGGAATTTATAAACAATGTCATGTCCATGGCCTGTGTGGTCTTGTAGATGGGGAAGGCAAAGCAGCCGAGTTGTACCTGTGGTTGTTAATAACAGGCTTGGCTGATGGAGATCTCCTTTGATCCAAGATTGTATGAGCCAGTGATTTTGCTTTTCCTCCATTGAGGATGTCCATGACCTTCAGAGACTTGAAGGAAGGGAAAAATAATAGCAGCTCGTATTTATATGGCACTTGAGGGTTTGCAAAGTACTTCACATATGTTGCCACGGTTTTTTTCAGAACAACCCTATGTGAAGTAGTTGGTATTATTTTCCTTATTTTATAGATGAAGGACCTGATAGAAGTGAAGTGGCTTGCAGGGGATCCTCTAGCTAAGAAACTCCAGAAATAAGATCGGAGTTTAGGTTTTCCAAGTTGATTACAATTTCCCCAACTTCATTCTATCCCATCACTAGTGAGCTCAGGCTGGTTTTTTTTAAAGAACAATTTAACCATATTAAATTTCTTATTAGATTCAGTGCATGATATCTTTTAAAATTCAGACTCTGTCTTCAATGTGTTAACCATCTGTCACAGTTTCATATAACCTGCAAATTTGTAAAATATGTCGTCTCTGTTATTGACAAAAGTGTTAGACAAAACAGAGCCAAAGACAGACCCCTTGGGTACTCTATTTAATACCTTTTTCCAAATTGACATTGACCCATTAATAACCACTCTTTGATTCTAGCCATCCAACCAGTCTGAATCTACCTGCCACACATCTCTCTAGTTTGTCTACAGGAATAATATGACTGACTTCATCAAACAATTTGCTGAAATTTGGTTTTCTACAGTTACAACATTTTCTTTATCTACCAGTCTAGAGTGGCCCAGGGCTTCTTAAAAAGAAGCACTGAAGGGGTCATGAGTGGAAAAAATTTAAGCAGCCCTGGAGACAAGTGGTAGTTTTGCATGACCTGTTCTTGATGAAGCCATGCTAGCTTTTAGAAATCATTGCTTCTTTCTCTAAATTATCTTTAAACACTCACAAACTCGCTAGGCTGTGTAGTGGTTAGAATGTTGAACATGCAATCAGTTTGAATTCTGTCTCTTACCTGCTATTTATTATTTGTGTGATCTTGGGTAAGTTATCTCTAAGTTTTCTCATCTGTAAAATGGGGCTAATTTACATATATCAATTTATATATTTGTATGCATGTATATATGTATGTGTGTATATATGCAAACCTTAAACTGCTATGTAAATGTTAGCTATTGTAATTATTGAATAATTACTTCAATAATTTTGTTGAGAAGTATCGCAGCATAGTGTAAAGAAAGTGGACTTTGGAGTTAGAAAAACCTAGCAAGACTTGTCTTGGGCACATGTTGGATGTTTGTTCCTCAGGGAATCTCAGTGTTTCAGTGACTCTAGGCTATCAATTGTAGAAACTACCAACCTGCATTGGTACAGGGGCTTCCTCATCAGGAAATTCCTATAGTAGTGAAGTCTAAACAACAACCTCTTCTCCATAATAACTTCTCTTTTTTCTCTTCACCTTCCTACCCCACAAAAGAACTTTAATTAAGAGTGAAGTTTTCTAGTTTATACAGTTTGAAGATGCACACTCTTCTTATTTTAAAAATTTAGAACAGTATTTGTGCTACAAATCTCCCATTTGGAATTATCTTTCTTTTAAAAAAACTTGTTTTGCTTTTACATTACAAATATTACTCCTTCTTTATGAGAGGTCTCTTTTAACAAACTCATAACAGTTAAGAAAACTAGTATTACAGTGACCTCATTTGAAAGTATATATGTCATTCCACATCTGTAGCACTGCCCCACTCTTGATTAAAAAAAAATTAACAGAAATCTATTTTCTCTTCTCCCCATTTCAACCATATTGGAAAAAAGAAAAAAAAACCTAATTCCTTGTAACAAATATGCATAATCAAGCATAACAAATTCTCTCAAAGGTTGTATTGTATGTATGTCTGTATGTACATATATGTATGCATATATGTATGTATGTATCCATCTCATTCTGTACCTTAAATCATGAATAAATAAAACCAATGATCTCTCTATCATGGATAATATGTTTCCTCATTGGTCTTTTAGAATCATGGAAGGTCATTATGTTGATCATAGTTCTTACAGACTTCAAAGTTGTTTGTATAAATTGTTCTCCTGGTTCTATTTACTTCATTCTGAATCAGTTCATATAAGTCTTTCCATGTCTTGTTGAAATCATCCATTTTCTCATTTTTTTTTCTACCACACAATGTTGTAGCTCAGTCATTTTCAGTCATATTTGACTCTTTGTTGATCCCATTTGGAGTTTTCTTGGAAAAGATACTGCTATTTCATTCTCCAGCTCATTTTACAAATAAGGAACTGAGGCAAACGAGGATAAGTGACTTGCCCAGGGTCACACAGCTAGGAAGAGTCTGAGGTCACATTTGAACTCAGGAAAATGAGTCTTCATGACTCCAGAACTAGCACTGTGCCACCTAGCTGCCCCTGCAATAGTAAGCTATTATTTTGCTATCTTTCAAAGTTCATATACATATTTCAGCAATAATTGTGCTGAGATATAGATTTTCATCACCTGGTGACTCAAACTTGTTGAGTGCAGCGAGGTGCTCTTTTATTTCCATGTCAACCATTTTCACTCTACCCTTCTCAGTCCAAAAAAATATTTTTCTTGGCTGATTGAACAGAAGCAAAATGGGAGTTGTATTCTTTTATCATCCCATCTACCTGGACCAATACTTCTATCCCTTGTTTGAACTTCCTCTTTTCCTAACATAGCTAAATTGGTTTTTTTTTTTATTCATCACCAGCCCAGCTCATTCTGACTTTTAGCTCTTCTGGCCCCTCTTACAGAATTTTTCCATGATTTTATTTTCATGTTTTACTGTCGACTTTGCTTCCATCTTTCTTTTTTTTAAAAATTGAATTGTTGATGAGTTTTCCATCTTGCTATATCATTTTCTTTAGATAGCTCCCCCATTTTTTATCTGTGTCTTCACAATTTCATTTTAGAGATCTTCTCTCTCCAATCCATCTTCTCTATAGCTGCCAAATTGGTGTTCTTAAATCAGATCTGATCATCACAGAATCACAGTTGGAAGAGACTTCAGTGTCATATAGGACAATCCATACACAAAAGCAATATAACATGATGGTGTTTGAATATAACTGTGATGATCCAGTATGCACTTTCTAGGTTGTTATGAGTAAGGTAGTTTGTAAACTGTGAAATCTTATAATGTGAATTATTACTATTAATTTAATAATTGTAATTCATCATCATCTTCATCAGGCAAGGTGGTATATACCTGTAATCCCTGCATCTGGGGGGAGGATGAAGCTGCTGGATCAGTTGAATTCTGGAGTTCTGAGATGCAGTTGGGCTAAAATGAATTGGGCGCCTACATGGTCTGGCACTAATATGGTGAGCCTGTCAGGGGCAGAGGCCACCAGGCTGTTTAAGGAGAAGCAAAATGTCCCAGGTTAGAAAAAGGATCAGGTGAAAGCTTCTGTGCTGATCAGTGTTGGAATTGTGTCCACAGGTGACCATTGCACTTCCAGTCGTTGTGAGACATAAAGATTCAGTCTCAAAAAAATTCCATCAACTATATTTAGATTGGTCATCTCCAAGTTATACATGAATAAGACAGTGATGGCCCAATGACTTAATCATAGCATTACAGCATTATCTATTGGAAGGCACCTGAGTTAAGACACTCAGTTCTAATTCTGACTCTGCCTTTTAGTCACTGTGTGACCTTGGATTTAATGGTCCCAAACTTCAGCTTCCCTTCCTGTAAAACAGAGGTAATAATACCTGTTTTCCTTAACTCATAAGATTGCTGTAAGATAAAATGAAGTCATAGAATCTTTGAGTCTTAAAGCTGGAAGGGGCCTCAGAGACCATATAGTTAAGCTTACTTTTTACAGGCTCGCAAATGATACAGATGATAAAATGATAGGTGTTGAAGTATTTTGACAAAAACAAAAGGAACCATGTACTTGCAAGTTTGATTATGACTACAGAACCATGGCAGACCTTATGTTGGCACAGACAGACCAATTTTTCCATCAATAGTTGTGGCAAAATCAGGATCTCTCCCTTTTCCTGTCTGTGAAATATTGAAAAAGCTAGGATATTCAGTGATAATGTATTACTGTAGAAAGAGTACTGACCCTGCAAGCAGAGAACCTTTATTCAAATATCATCTCTGACACTACCTTTATGTTCTTTGACCTTACCCCATAGTACTCAATTTCCTCATATGTATGATGTGCAGCTTGGACCAAATGGGATCTAGAGTACCATCTAGCTCTAGATCTATGATCCTATAAACTGAGGGAAATTGATTATTTTCTCTCTGTAAACTGTTTGGAATGTGGAAAATGCACATTCAAGAGGGGAGTTCTAGAATACAGTTGGAGAATAATTAGTAATAATAATGAACATTTAAATAGTACCTACTGTGTGCCAGGTACTGTGCTAAACACTTTTTGTTTAATATTTTATTTTTCCCAATGACATGTAAAAGCAATTTTTAACATTAATTTTATGCAATTATGAGTTCCAAATTCTTTCCCTCTCGCCCCCCTCCTTTCCTGAGACAACAATTTAATATAGGTTATACATGTGCAGTCATGCAGAACAAATTTCCATATTAGTTAGGTTGTGAAAGAAAACACAGACCAAAAAACAAACACACAAACAAGAAAAATAAGGTTTTAAAAAGTATGCTTTGATCCGCCCTCAGGCTCCATCAGGTCTCTCTCTGGGAATGAATAACATTTCATCATAAATCCTTTGGAATTGTCCTGGATCACCAAATGTAGACTCTTACACAAATTAGTTCTCAGCCTTTGCCAGGGCTCTTCTTACTAATAATCCCCACGCATTAATTGCCCAACTCTGTGCTAAATACTTTAAAATTATTATCTCACTTGATCTTCACAATAACACTATGAAGTAGTTGCTGTTAATTTGCAGGTGAAGAAATGGAATCAAACAGAAGGTAAGTGACTTACTCAGGGTCATAAAGCTAGTAATAATCTGAGGTCAGATCTGAACTCAAGTTAGTACTCTATTTACTGTACCACTTAGGGGCCCCATGGTGGTGTCACCATTATTTAACCATGGTTACCTTGAATCGTTCCTGTACAATTTCCCAATTTTTTAGTGAATTACTTTCCCCCCCTTTGCCTGTGGATATTAGGACTGTCATTTTATTACATGCCCAGGTTGGGAACATTGTTCTGCTCAATAATATTGAGAATCCCTGCAGTGTCGTAAACTTTAGAAAAGAATTATTGTCGTCTGTGAAGCACGGGGATTATAAATCTTGGGTCCTGTGACAATAGATAGCTTCACTGTGTTCTCCTCACTGAATATGCTCCATATTGCTTATGTGTATGACGCTAGCCTATATAAATCTGATCGTCCATTGAGATGTGGGGGTGTTAATGGAGCAATATGCATGAGTGAAATAAACTTTGAGGCTCCTCATTCCATTGTATCACAGAATGATCTATGAGAAGGTGGTTCTAGGGATAGAAATAATATTTGATGAAAGTCCGTTTTGGCCAAATTTTTGCATTGAGAGTTTTCTCAAAGATCTAGAACAAGTGTGAGAT
Organism: Trichosurus vulpecula; assembly: GCF_011100635.1. NCBI lineage: Eukaryota > Metazoa > Chordata > Mammalia > Diprotodontia > Phalangeridae > Trichosurus > Trichosurus vulpecula. The sequence continues at coordinate 176,715,759 of NC_050573.1, read as the reverse complement.
AAAAATAATAAGGAATTTATATGAAAAAAGGGATTATTTCCCTATTGCCTTGAGGCTAAAATATAAAATCCTCAGCCTGGCATTCTTAGCCTTTCTCCTGCCAGCTACCTTTGTAGTCTCAATTCCTATTCCTCCTGACCCCACATTCTTTGTTTTAGTTAAATGACTTGCTGGTTGTTTCCATCTTACACAATATTCCATCTTTTGCCTCTATGTCTTGTTTTTGTTCAGTTGTGTACAATTCTTTGTGACCCCGTGTGGGGTTTTCTTGGCAAAGATATTGGAGTGGTTTACTATTTCCTTTTTCTGAGGACTAAGGCAAATGGAGGGTAAATGATTTGCCTGGGGTCACATAGCTAGTGAGCATCTGAGTCTAGATTTGAACTCAGGTTTTACTTACTCCAGGCCCAGTGATCTATCCACTGAGCCACCTAGCTGCCTTACTAACTAGACACTTATTAGGTGTGCAACCTTGGGTAAGTCATTTAAATTCTGTTTACCTCAGTTTGCTTATCTACAAAAATGAGGAAAATAATACCACCTACCTCCTATGAGTGTTGTGAGGAGCAAAAGAGATAATATTTATAAAGTGCCTTGCACTGTGTCTGGCACACAGTAGTTATTATAAAAATGCTATAATTCTTCTTCTTCCCTTGCCAGGTGGCCTCCAATGTCTTGGAAACACATCTTCCTCCCATGCACCTTTCAGAACCCCTTGCTTCCTTTAAAGTACAGCTGAGCTGACTATTCCCACAGGGATCTTTCCTGCTTACACTCTTCCTTTTGAAATTACTTTGCATTAATTTTTACATTAAAAAATTATATATCTGTGTATCCCCCAGGAGAATGTAGGCTCCTTTAGCCCAGGGTTTGTTTTATTTTTGTTTTTGTATTTTTTCCAGATAATTAATTAGCTCTTAATGAATGTTAGTTGGATGAATGAATATGTGAATAAAAGCATTTATTGAGCACCTTCTACATGAATGATTGTTTGAATCAAAGGCATTTATTAAGCATCATCTATATGGATAAATCAATGAATGAAAAGTATTTATTAAATACAAACTATATGTGCCAAGCACTGTGCTAATTTCTGGGGATACAAATACAATTTAAATACAAAAATGAATCTGTCCCTGCACTCAAGGACCTTACATTCTAATGGGGGAGAGAATACACATAATTCGCCAATCAATCAATCAATATTTATTAATCAATCAATATTTATTAATTAATTAAGCCTTTCAAATGGAGCTGTCCTTTCACTCCAAGAGCTTAAATTTGAATGTGAGGGACAAGAGTCATGCTTCTGGGTATCAATAAAAAAAAATATATATATATATATATAGATAGATAGATAGATAGATAGATAGATATATACATATATATGTATATATCTATATATATAAACAGGGATCTCTCATTTTATTGAGCTTTGCTTTATTGTGCTTCACAGATATTGTTTTTTTTTTACAATGCAGAGGTTTATGGTAATCTTGTATCAAGTCTATCAGTGCCATTTTCCAACAGCATGTTGTGCTCACATAGTCTCTCTCTTTGCCACATTTTGAAATTCTCAAATATTTCAAACTTTTTTGTTATTATTATATCTGTTATGGTGATCTGTGATCAGTGATCTTTGATATTGCTATTATAATTGTTTTGGGGCACCACAAACAGCATCCATATAAGATGGTGAACTTAATCAGTGAATGTTGCATATATTTTGACTGCTCCGCCACTGCCTTCCACTCTCCTCTCCTCTTCCTCTCCCCCACTCCCCACCTCTCCTTCCCCACCCTCACATCCCAGGCCTCTCTCTTCCCTGAGTCACAAACAGTATTGAAATCAGGGTAAATAATAACCCTACAATGTCTTCTGATCAAGTGAAAGGAAGAGTCGATCTATGTGGCAAACTTTATTGTTGTCTTATTTTAAGAAATTGCCACAGCCATCCCAACCTTCAGCTGCCATCACCCTTATTAGTTAGCAGCCATCAGCATCAAGGCAAGACTCTCACCAGCAAAGATTAAAATTTGCTGAAGGCTCAGATTTTTGGCATTCTTAGCAATAAAGTATTTTTTAATTAAGGTATTTAAATTTTTTTAGACATAATACTATTATATACTTAATAGACTACAGCATAGCATAAACATAACTTTTATATGCACTGGGAAACCAAAAAATTCATGTGACTGACTTTACTGCAATATTCACTTTATTGAGATAGTCTGGAACTGAACTCACAATATGTCTGAGGTATGCCTGTGTAAGGTTGCTTTGAGTAGGGCTGTACTTAACAGCTGAGGGGACAAGGATAGGCTTCATGAAGAAGATGGTACTTGAACTGTTTTCAGGAAAAGCATGGATTCCAAGAAGCAGAGGTAAGGAGGGAAAGTATTCCAGGAAAGGGGGCAGCCAGGGCAAAGGCATAGAGCAGAGGGCAGGAGGGTCAGAGTTGTAGAATAATGAGCTGGCCTGTGTGGCTGAGATACTATGCAAAGAGTGAAGATCAGAGTAAAGTACAAGATCAGAAAGGTAGGAACGAGTCAGATTGTGAAGATATTTAAATGGCTAGCAGAAGATTTTCTATTTAATCCTAGAGGCAATAAGGAACCACTGAATTTTGTGGAGGAGAATGAGTAGTGACATTATGAAACTTTTTTTTTAAGGAAAATAACTTTGATTGGAGGATAGATTTGAATAGACTGAGACATGAGTTAGGGGGACCAAAAAATGAGGCTATTCAGTAGTATAAATGAGAGGAGATGAGGTTCTGAACTAGGGTGAGGGCTGTGGAAATAGATAGAGGAGAAGCCATATGTGAGAGATGTTGTAAGGTAGAAATGGCAAAATAAAAATTATTAATAATAATAGCTTGCATTTATATAGTACTTACTGTATGTCAGATACTGGGCTAAACACTTTGCCAACATTATCTTATATGATTCTTACCACAGCTTTGGGATGGAAATACTATTATTATCCCTATTTTATGACAGAGGAAACAGGCAAACAGAAGCTAAGTGATTTACCCAAAGTCACATGGCTGGTAAGTATCTGAGGATGGATTGGAAATCAGGCCTTCCTGACTTCAGGCCAACCACTCTATCCACTGAGACTTGGAAACTGATCAAATATATGGACTGAGTGACAGTAAAGATACAGGAATGACACTGAGGTGAATTGGAAGGATAGTGGTGTTCTCATTAATAGGAGAAAAGATAATAGGTTCTGTTCTGGACAAGTTGAGTTTGAATTTCCTCAAGGACTTCCAGTTGGAAATGTCTAATAGTCAGCTGTTAATACAGGACCAGAGCTCAGGATAGAGACTATGCCTGGATATGTAGATCAAGGAGTCATCTTTGTTGAGATAATTGAACCCATCAATGAAAACCATGATAAAATAATCAAGAAAGAGTTTAAAGGGAAAAAAAGGAGAAAACTCATTACAAAACCTTGTGATATACCTAAGATACCCAGTTGGCATGATATAAGTGAGGATCTAGCAAACGAGCCTGATAAAGAACAGTCAGACAGGTAGGAGGAGAACCAGGAGAGAGTAGTATCCCAAAAACCCAGAAAGGAGAGAGGAGGAGGAAAGAGTGATAAGTTATGTCAAGAAGTAGTGAAAAAAAGAAGTGAATGTGGAAGAAGAATGAAAAGAGGTCAATAGATTTGACATATAAATTATGGTAACTTTGGAAAGAGCAATTTCAGTTGAGCCATGAGGTCAAAAGCCAGATCCAAGGGATTAAGAAGAAGGAAAGAAGTTGTTTTTAGGAAGTTTGGCTGAGAAAAGGTTAAAAGACATGATACAGTAGATGGTGGGGCTGGTAGTTAGTAGTGTGCTAGGGAGGCTTTTTTGAGGTTGGGAAGGACTTATGAGTGTTTGCAGAAAGCAGGTAAAAAACCAGTAGATGGGAGAGATTGAAGAAGAGAGAGAGGAGATGGTTGAGGAGCAATGTACTGGAGAAGACAGGAGGGAACAGGGTTGAGAAAACATGTTGGCCTTGGTGAAGAGTCGTCGCCTCATTCTTGGAGATTGGAGAAAAAGAAGAACAGTTTTTTTTCATTAGCAAAGTAGGAAATAAAATAAAGGCCTTTGCTAAAGAAGGGGAGGGATGTAATTAAAAGTTTGAGGAGAGATTTGGAATGGTGTTGTGAAAAATGGGATTAGATAATCTGGGAGGACTGCCTTGCTGCAGTGGGGACTCAGTTGAGATTAGATAACATAAATCTGCAGTGGATCTAGTTAACATAATTGTTTTACTTTCTCCAGCTCTGTTCCTTAGCACCTGAGTCGGAACAGAGGAGGTAGATGGAAGGAATAATCCAGGTTTGGGGTTTGGTGATGTATGAGCAGTGATAGGATGGATAAGGGAGCAAGGAATTTGAGAATAAATGAGAATGAAGAGTTGAACTGGTTTGCTAAGTGATTGAAATTGTGAAGGGAAGACAGTACAGCTAAAGCAGGGGTAATGACCTAGAAAAAATTCTGAGGGAAAAGCGAGCAGGCCATTTTGACTAGAACACCAGTCTTGTGCTGGGCAGTGGGGTATAGAAAAAAATGTAAATAAAAGTCTGACTCCAAAGAGCTTACACTCTACTGGGAAGAAGCAGCATGTACACATATAAGTTAATTTAAATTATATTAACTATAAATAAATATCAATTTGGTGTAGTACTGTCCAATATGTTGGAAAGGTTGACTGTAGCCAGATTTTGAAGGCATTTAAATGCCAAGCTGAGGGATTTCTATATTATTTTGTAAACAGTAGGGAGCTGTTTCTGGAGCAGGTAGCTGATGTGGTCAGACAGAAAGATAATTTACACAGTTATGCAGAAGATGGACCAAAGGACAAGATTTAGGAGTGCAATGGAAGGGCTTTTGCAATAACAAAGTGAGAGATGAGGGTCTACTCTAGGGTTTTTTTTTGTTGTGCTCCAAACAAAAAGTAAAATGAGGAAAAAATGAGCTTTGCTCAAAATAAATAATAAATATCATGGAGACATGACCAGAGTCTCTCTCTCTCTCTCTCTCTCTCTCTCTCTCTCTCTCTCTCTCTCTCTCTCTCTCTCTTTCTCTCTCTCTGTGTGTGTGTGTGTGTGTACACATATTCCTCTGAATGTGAGAGGAAGACAGAGAAACTTGGTATGAGTTCAACAAATAGCAGAGATGTGCCAGAATTCATATTATGTCAATTTTGTGAAGTCAGCTAGTGCATCAATGTTAGTGTGATGTCTTTAGGACAAGAATACATTATAATAATGATGTGATTGAGAAGACATCAGATATTTTTCTCCAAAGAGATAGCTGCCAAAAAGGAATCATGACTAGAGTTAGGAAAGCTTTAAGTTAAAGGTTTGTAGTTTTAACTATATTGAGAAAGCTATTATACTGTGCTCAACAAATTATCAAAATAGTATTGAGTTCTGACAATTGCAGACAGCTCTACATGCACAACGGTTGTTTTAATAATCAATATGAATGGTTTTGCTAATTGCTTTCCTAGATGCATGAATATAATTTCAATTAACATTAATTGAAAATAGGTACATGCATTGGGTGAGAATATACTCTGGGCTTTTATTAAAAAGGCAGCCTTATGATTTCTATAAATTCCATTGTAAGTAGACTATATTCTACTTTGATTTAAAAGAATATATTTCTGGAAGCGGAAAAATGAAATAATTTCTGTTTTGAATTGATAATTCCAACAATATGCATAATGGTGACACTTCATTTTTATTGACCTATTGGGTTATGATAATAATACTGATAATAATTTTGATAGCTGACATTTCTATAGATATAAACTCTCTGGTCAAGGTCTAATGGCTTTTGTCTCTGTATACTCAGCACCTAACACAGTGCCTAGCACATAGCAGGTGCTTCATAAATGTTTATTGAATAAATGAATAGTGCTTTAAAATTTGCAATACACTATCCTTACAAAATCCTGTGAGGATGAATGAATGAAGAAAAATTGACTAAGCACCTACTATGTGCTGTGCTAGGTGCCAAGGATGGAAATATAAGCAAGCCAGACAGACCTTGACCTCACATGTGTCATCATGGTTTGGAAATGGCTGGAAAGTGGTTTGATACCTTGGCCCTGGACAAGAGAAGGTGAATGTTCACCTGCCAGAGTTCAGAGTCCCAGAGTCAGAGTCTGAGTTTTGGTGGGAAGAAGATGAGGAGGATAGCCAGAATGAAGGTGATCTATTTCCAGGGTTGTTCTGAGAAAGGGCATAGCTGTGAGCTAGTAACAACATCTCTGAGAACTCAATTTCTTCATCTGAATATTTTTTTCCTTTTGTCCAGACCTGTAATTTCATTCTTGTGGGGGTAACACTGGTTGTAGAAACTGTTTCCAGTAATATAGATCAGAAACTCCCCTGTCTTTGTAACTTGAGTGCTAAAACCCTTTAGTATGATACTCTCTCTTCTTGGTAGAGATTGATGCCTTGTATCTTCTTGAGGGGCTGGTCAGTTAGTGAGAGATCTCTCTAATTCACCAGTTCATTCACTAGTCCCATCCCACTGGCATCAATCTCCACCAATAAGGAGATAGTCCCATACTAATAGGCTTTGGGATTTGGGTTATATCATAGAAAGTTGTCTGGGGGAACTATATGAACACAATTACAAAACATTTTTCAGACAAATAAAGTCAGATCTAAATAACTGGAAAAACATCAGTTGCTCATGAGTAGGCCGAGCTAATATAATAAAATGACAATACTAACTAAATCAATTTGCTTATGCAGTGCCATACTAATCAAACTACAAAAGAATTATTTTTATGAGATAGAAAAAATAATAACAAAATTCATTTGGAAGAACAAAAGGTCCAGAATATTAAGGGAATTAAGGATAAGAAATGCAAGGGACAGGTCGCCTAGCCATACTAGTTCTTAAATTGTATTATAAAGCAGCAATCATCAAAACTACATGGTACTGGCTAAGAAATAAAGTAGTGGAACAATGGAATAGGTTAGGTATACAAGACACAGTAGATAATGACCATAGTAATCTACTGTTTGGTAAACCCAAAGACTCCAGCTTCTGGGACAAGAACTCACTATTTAACAGAAAGTTCTGGGAAAACTGGAAAATAGTAATGGCAGAAACTAGACATAGACCAACATCTTACATCCTATCCCAAGATAAAGTCAAAATGGGTACACGATTTAGATATAAAGGCTCATACTATAAGCAAGCTAAGAGAGCAGGGAATAGTTTATCTGTCAGATTTATGGAGAACAGAAGAATTTATGACCAAACAAGAGATAGAGAACATTATGAAATGCAAAATGGATGATTTTGATTACATTATATTGAAAAGTTTTTGTACAAACAAAGCCAATGCAACCGAGATTAGGAGAAAAGCAGAAATCTGGGAAACAATTTTTATAGCCAGTGTCTCTGATAAAGGCCTCATTTCTAAAATATATAGAGAACTGAGTCAAATTTATAAGTTGATAAATGGTCAAAGGACATGAACAGGTAGTTTTCAGATGAAGAAATTAAATCTATCTGCAATCATGAAAAATGTTCTAAATCACTATTGATTAGAGAAATGTAAACCAAAACAACTCTGAGGTACCATATCGTACCTATCAGATTGGCTAACATGACAAAACAAGAAAATGATGAATGTTGGAGATGTGGGAAAATTAGAACACTAATGCATTGTTGGTGGAATTGTGAACTGATCCAACCATTCTGGAGAGAAGTTTGAAACTATGCCCAAAGGGCTATAAAACAGTGCATACCCTTTGACCTAGCAATACCATGTCTAGGTCTTTATCACAAAGAGATCATAAAAATGTAAAAAGGACCCACATGTACAAAAATATAGCAGTTTTTTTTTGTGGTGGTCAAGAATTGGAAATTGAGGGGATGTCTATCAATTGGGGAATGGCTGATTGGTATATGAATTGTAATGGAATACTATTGTTCCATAAGAAATGATGAGCAGGTGGACTTCAGAAAAACCTGGAAAGACTTACATGAACGGATACTGAGTGAAATGAGCAGAACCAGTAGAAAACAGTACATGGTAACTCTTGTCTTCTGGATGATCCTTGATATTTGAATGGCTAGCTTTCTCCCCACTTGGCAACCTTTTTTTTGGCGGTTTCTAGGTTCAAGGCTATTTTTAGAATAGTGGATGTTCCCATGAGATCCAACCAGTGGGTTTGTGGGTGTTATTGCTTATTCTTTTAAATTAATAGGTCTACTTTTGTATATTCATAACCTACCTTGCCAGGACCATTATGTTTTGGGGAGGAGGAAACTTCAGTTACTGGATCCATATTGATTTTAACTACTGAAAACTCAGAGACTGTGAGCCTGAATTCTTTTAACCACTCGGGATATAGGTTTGGTAATTTTTAAGCACTTACTTTTTCTTAATTAGACGGCATTATGGCACTCACTATAATAGATAATAGCTGACGTTAATCAAAACAACCAAGTTTCTAATTGAATTGATAAACTAATCCATCCCCCAAGGCACTTATAGCATTTTATGTAGAGTGAGAATAATTAGATATATTTATACAATATGGTGAAAATTAAAAGTTAAAAAAAAGCATGATTTGTAACTGTAATTTAAAGTGTTAGGATTTTTCCAGTGATGAGTATCATCAATGAATCTCTGGAGTAATTCTGAGTATAGTTTCCTTGGATATTAACAAACTATGGGATATATGCCAAATACAAACAATAACAACAATGAAAAAATATAAATATTTTATTTTTTATACTAATATGTATTGGTAATGTTCCAGAGGGGATTCTTGATAAGGTATGAGTGGAGCCAGGCAGCTAGGTGGTGCAGTAGATAGGGCACTAGGCCTGGAGTCAGGAAGACTTATCTTAATGAATTCAAATCCAGCCTCAGACACTAGCTGTGTGACCCTGGGCAAGTCACTTAACCCTGTTTGCCTCAGTTCCTCATTTGTCAGTTGAGGTGGAGAAGGAAATGGCAAACTGGTTCAGTATCTTTGCCAAGAAAACCCCAAATGGGGTTACACAGAGTGAGAAATGACTGAAGTGACTGAACAACAATAGGAAGAGCATGAGTGGAATTAGAAAGCTTTGAAATTTAAATCATAGCTCATAGATATAGAGCTGGAAAGTACTTTAGAGGCCATAAAAGCACCACATAGTCCTAGCCTTCATTTTATAGATGTGACTGAAGCCAGGAGAGTTTGAATGATTTGCTCCGTCACATAGGTGATAAGCTTAGATCCTCATCCCCTACCCCTTTTCATTACGTTATATTGTCTACTCCTTCCAACTCTGAAATTTTGTGATTTTGCATTCGTACAAGCTAAGTTGGTCTTTCAAAGCTGGGTCTGCTAGAGCTATATCAAACCAGCTTATGAGAGCCTAATAAAATCGGCAAACACTGCAAATCAGGGCATGGTTTATTGTTTTGCTGAAGTGATAAATAAAAAAAAAGATAGAGAAAATGTTAATAAAATCAGATTAAACTTAGAAGTGTGCCTTGTGTAAATTCTTTCTTTTTTTTGAAAGACAATTGCTAAAATGTTACCCAAGATGCCCCTGGTCTTACTCACTGGTAGAATCAGGAACTATGTCTAAACAGTTTGTTTTAAATGTTGTTGTACTGAGCTTTGGTTCCATCAGTTTCTAGTAGTAGTTCTGTGAGAAGAACTTAATACTAATGATTTTTTCTCTTCAAAATAATAAATTACATTGCCTTTGCTTAAAAATACTTTGTATGGCAAATTTTCTATATTAAAAACAGGTTATTTTGTTTTGATATTTCCTTTCCTCTCCTTTTTGCCCATGACCTCCAACTAGCATTAATAGCTCTTGTCAATATATTTCACACTCAAGAGTGCTTTATGGTTAAATTAGTCTGGAAAATGCTGGCTTCAGAGATTTAAAGGACTGAGAAAGGACCAGGGTTTCCTCAGTTTCCCTCATCTCACAGAATAATGCCTGAAATTCTTATGATATTATCAACATGAAGCATCCTGGCCAAATTAAATGCTATCCTGGCCACAGGGTATAGCCAACCTGAAATTTTTAGCAATTAAACAAACAAACAAAACTAATTTGCTGGCACACATGGTTATTAGGGTCTAACTAACCAAGTGAAATTTCTTGCTATAGGAATGGCCCACCTCTTTTTCTGGTCCTATAACTCCTGGATGCTATGGACTTTAATAGAATATTTCAAAGATTCATTCAGATCCTGAGCAATATTTGGGTACTCTTGTCACAAGAGCCTAGAAGGGATCTGCATCTGCAAAAGGACATGCAATTCTTTAAATTGGAGCTGAAAGCCACCCCCAGTGGTGTAAGCCTGTTGTCAGAGCTGAGGTATCCTCTGTCTGGATGTATTGCACACATTTCTGGAATTCTGGAGTACAGGTAAATCTGTTAAGTAGGAAGATTCTCATTTATTTGATTGAAATTGATCTAGTGCATTTTTATGCAATTAAAATTTGTTAATTAAATGCAACTCAATTCAATTCAACCAGCACTTATGGAGCATCTCCTATGAGTATGGTGCTGTGTTAAGTTTTGGGATGAAAAACACAAAAATGAAACAGACTTCTTTCAAGGAGCCCACGTCCTTTGGGGAAAGCAATGTGTGCAGAGATAAGTCAGTACAAAGCAAATGGAAAGAAAAATTTTAAAATGTAAAGTAATTTCTTTGGGGAAAATACTAACAATTTTTGTAGGACTAAGGATCAGATGTTGAAAGTTTAGACAAACCTATGTGAACCAAAAACATACGCAAAGCACATTAGGATGCATCTGAAATTGTGAAAAGTTTAACACAAAACCAAATGGCATAGTGGATAGTGTTAGACCTGGAGTGTGGAAGACCTGTAATCAAGTCCTGCCTCAGATGCTTGGTTGCTGTGTGACCCCGGGCAAGTCACAACCTCTCTGAGCCTCAGTTTTCCAATCTACAAATGGGGAAGGGAAGGGAACAAGCATTTACTAAGTACCCGCTATGTGCCAGGCACTCTGCTAAGCACTTTACAAGTATTTCATTTGATCCTCACAACAGTGCTGTGAAATAGGTCCCCATTCTACAATTAAGGAAACTGAGGCATACAGCAATTAAGTGACTTATCCAGGATCCCACAGCTAGGAAACATCTGAGTTCAAATCTGAACACAAGTCTTTCTGACTTTAGGTCCAGTGCTTTATCACCTGTACCATTTAGCTGGGAATAAGAATAGAACCAACCTCACAGGGTTGTAGGGATCAGATGAGTTAACATTTATATAGTGCTTTGCAAATCTTAGAGCACCATATCTATGCTAGTTAGCTATCATTACTAAGATGCCAAGTTTGCTCCTTCTTGTTATCCTATTGCTTGGTATTTATGGACTATTAAAAAGCCCAAAGGGATTAAGATGGGATTTCTTATAAGAGATGGCACTTGAGGTGAGCTTTATTAGGGAACCTATGAGGTATAGGTAAGAACTTGCAATCTGGGAATGAGACAGTTTATGCAAGGGCAGCAATCCTGATCCCAGACAAAGCAAAAGCAAAAATAAATCTAATTAAAAGGAATAAGAAAAGGAACTATCTTGCTGAAAGCTACCAAATAGTATGGCGTCTAAATTTTTGAAGGAGAAGTTGAATGAGTTACAGGAAGAAATAGATAAGAAAACTATTCTAGAGGGGGGCCTCAACTTTCTCCTCTCAGAACTAAATAAATCTAACTAAAAATAAACAAGAAAGAAATTAAGGAGTTGGATGAAATCTGGAAAAGTTAGTTACGATAGATCCCTAGAGAAAACTGAATGGGAGTAGAAAAGAATATACCTTTTTCTAAGCAGTATATGGCACTTTCACAAAAATTGACCATGTATTAGGACATAATAACCTCGCAACTGAATGCAGAAAAGCAGAGATAGTAAATGCTTCCTTTCCAGCAATAAAAATTACATTCAATAATGGACAATAGAAAGAGACATTAAAGATTAACTGGAAATTAAACAATCTAATCCTAAAAAACAAGTGAGCCAAAGAACAAATCATAGGAATAATTGATAATTTCATTAAAGAAAATGACAATGAGACAACATAGCAAAATTTATGGGATGCAGCCAAAGTGGTATTTAGGGGAAAATTTATATCACTAATTACTTATGTCAATAAAATAGAGAAAAAACAGATTAATGAATTGGGCATGCAAGTAAAAAAAATCTAGAAGAAGAGCAAATTTAAAATCCCCAATTAAACATCAAATTGGAAATCCTGAAAATCAAAAGAGAGATTAATAATATCAAAATAAAACCATTGAACTGATAAAACTAGAAGCTGGTCTTATGAAAAAAAAAACAATAAAATATATAAACCCTTGGTTAATTTGATTTAAATTAATTGCATAAAATTAACTAAATAAATTTATTAAAATTATTATTTAATTATTACAAATTAAATTGATTAAAATATACCATTGGTTAATTTGACTAAAAAAAAGGAAAGAAGAAAACCAAATCACTAGTATCAGAAATGAAAGGGGATTCATTACCAATGAAGAGGAAATTAAGATAATAGTTAGGAACTATTTTGCCCAATTATATGCCAATAAATCTGACAATCTAAATGAAATGGATTAATATCTATAAAAATATAAATTACCCAGATTAACAGAAGAAGAAATAAAATACTTAACTCAATCTTGGAAAAAGAAATTGAGCATGTCATCAATAAACTCCCTAAGAAAAAATCCCCAGGACCAGATGAACTCACAAATCTACCAAACATTTAAAGAACAATTAATTTCAATACTATATAAACTACTTGGAAAAATTTTCAAAGAAAGAGTTCTACCAAATTCCTTTTCTGATACATATATGAGATTGAGCCTAAACCAGGAAGAGCCAAAAAAGAGGAAGAAAATTATAGACCATGTTCCCTAATGGATACTAGTGCAAAAATTTTAAGTAAAATACTAGAAAAGAGATTACATCAATATATCAAAAGGATTATGCACCAGGAATGCAGAGCTGGTTCAATATTAGGAAAACTATCAGCAATAACAAAACCAACAGAAATCATATGATTACCTCAATATGTACAGAAAAAGGCATTGACAAAATACAACACCTATTCCTATTAGAAGCATAGGAATAAATGGAGCTTAACTTAAAATGATAAGTACTATTTATCTAAAACCATCAGCAAGTATTATCTGTAATAGGGATAAGCTAGAAGCTTTCCCAATACAATTAGAGATGAAGCAAGGATGCCCATTATCACCTCTATTATTTAATCTTGTAGTAGAAATGTTAGCTATAGCAATAAGAGAAGAAAAAGAAATAAAAGGAACTAGAAAAGGCAATGAGGAAACAAAACTATCACTTCTTGCAGATGACATGATGTTATACTTAGAAAATCCTAGAGAACCAACTGAAAAAACTACTTCAAATTATTAACAACTTTAGCACAGTTGCAGGATAGAAAATAAACTCATGTAAATCATCAGCATTTCTAAATATTACCAAGTCCAGCAGCAAGAGATAGAAAGAGAAATTCCATTTAAACTAACTGTAGACAATATAAAATACTTGGGAGTCTACCTGCCAAAACAAATTTTTCACACAAATAAAGTCAGATCTAAACAATCAGAAAAAATTAATTGCTCATAGGTAGGCTGAGCCAATATAATAAAATGATAATTTTACCTAAAATAATCAATCTATTTACTCAGTGCCATACCAATCAAATTATCAAAAATTATAGAGCTAGAAAAAATAACAACAAAATTCATCTTGAAGAACAAAAGGTCAAGGAAATTAAGGGAATCAATGAAAAAAAATTTCCAAAGATGGTGGTTTAGCCATCCCAGATCTCAATCTGTATTACAAATCAGTAATTATCAAAACAATCTGGTCTTGGCTAAGAAATAGTGTAGTGGATCAGTGGAATAGATTAGGTACAAATTACATTATAAATTGACCATAGTAATCTAGTATATGATAAACACAAAGATCCAAGCTTTTGGAACAAAAACTCATTATTTGCCAAAAATTCCTGGGAAATCTGGTAAACAGTATGACAAAAACTAGACATAGACCAACATTTCACAGCATAAACCAAAATAAGGTCAAAAAGAGAATGTGATTTAAATATAGAGGATGACACCCTAAGTAAATTAAAAGAGCATGGAATAGTTTATCTGTCAGATTTATGAACAAGGGAAGAATTTAGGACCAAAGAAGATATAGAGAGCTTTACAAAATATAAAATAGATAATTTTGATTACATAGAATTAAATATTTTTTTTTTGCAGAAACAAAACCAATTCAACCAAAATTATAAGGAAAGCAGAAAACTGGGAATCTTTTTTTTTTTTTGCAATAAAATATCTCTAAGGCCTCATTTTTCAAATATATAGAGAACTGACTCAAATTTACAAAAATACAAGTCATTACCCATTTTGTACATGGTCAAAGGATATGAACAGGCAGTTTTCAGACAAAGAAATCAAGGCTATCTATAGTCATATGAGAAAATGCTCTAAATCACTACTGATCAGAGAAATGCAAATTAAAATAACTCTGAGGTGCCACTTCACACCTATCAGAGTGTCTAATATGACAAAAAGGATAATATTAGGTGTTGGAGGGGATTTGGAAAAACTGGGACACTAACGCACTGTTGGTGGAGTTGTGAACTGATCCAGCCTTTCTGGAGAGCAATTTGGAATTCTACTCAAAGGGCTATAAAACTGTGCATATCCTTTAATCTAGTAATACCAATGCTAGGTCTGCATCCCAATGACAGCCAACAAAAGGGAAAAGGACCTATTTATACAAAAATACTCACAGCAGCTCTTTTTGTGGTGGCTCAGAATTGGAAATCAAAGGGATGCCCATCAATTGGGGAATGGCTAAACAAGCTGTGGTATCTGATTGTAATGGAATATTATTGTGCTGTAAGAAATGACAAGCAGGATGATTTCAGAAAAACCTGGAAAGACTTACATGAACTGATGCATAGTGAAGTGAACAGAACAAAGAGAATGTTGTATGTAGTAACAGCAATATTGTTCAGTGAAGAATTTTGAATGATTTAGCTATTCTCAGCAATACAATGATCCAAGACAACCCCAAAGGACTAATGATGAAGCCTGCTATCTGCCTCCAGAGAAAGAACTGATATTGTTTGAATACAGACTGAAGTATGCTATTTTTTACTCTTTCTCCTCTTCCCCCTTTTATTGGAGCCTTCTTATACAAAATGACTAATATGAAAATGTTATACATAGTTGCACATGTATAAACTATATCTGATTGCTTACCATCTCAGGGAGGGGTAGGGGAGTGAGAGAGGAAAGGATAGAATCTCAAAACTTAAAATAAAAATGTTAAAAAAAATATCCCACACAATTCTTTATAAAACCTGTTTATCTGATTTCCCTTTTGCCTGAAGGGAGAGCAAGGGAGAATAGATGGACAGCTCAAGAGCTCCGCTTGCCTAGGAAATGTTCAGAGCCCTAGAGGAAGTCCTTCAGTGTGTTGGGAAGATCCCCTATGGAAAAGTTATGGGAGAACAAGTACATTACTCACACAGGATGAGAAGGGATGGATTGGCCATTGGAGAGAGATTACCCATATGGGTAGGATAATAGATCCATTGAAGTATGCCTCAAGGCTCTATGATTAAATACACCTTTTAAATTTTTAGGAATTAAATACTTATATTAATTAAGAACTGTTTAATGCTGCTACTTGTAGGATGATTACATTTATTGTCCACATCACAAAATAATTTATTAGAAATAGATCTGTGCACGGTGCTTTGCTTTGTGTTATGCAGAGGAATTTAAAATGCCAGAGTCATTATGCTCTTGGAACTTACATGCTTAGATAGTTAACTTTGGTGGAGAAAGGTATATAAAGGAATATATAGGATAAACAAGGAACCAATATAGAATCCCAGGAACAAATTGGGCGTTTGCATTGTAGACAAACAAAGGTGCAACTATAGTTTTGGTGCACACTGAGGAGTCATAGGAGC
This sequence comes from Trichosurus vulpecula, assembly GCF_011100635.1. NCBI lineage: Eukaryota > Metazoa > Chordata > Mammalia > Diprotodontia > Phalangeridae > Trichosurus > Trichosurus vulpecula. The sequence goes on along the minus strand of NC_050573.1, from coordinate 176,699,717 downwards.
TGCATGTACAGACAAGCAAATGTGGGGAAGAAATCACCACCTCCCTTCCAGTTAGTCAGGAAAAGCTCTGTGAATTAGATGCAGTTGAACATTTTTTTCATTCTCCCCACCCCTCTCACAGACAAAAGAGTCCTCAGATGCTTTGTTAATTTGATTGAGTCTGGTTATATGCAAATGAAAGATATTTAAATGTTTGATTTTTTGATTCAGGGACATATTTGAATTGAAGATTTTCAACCAAAAATTAAAATGTTCATAAATTTCAAATAATGCTATGTACATTTATGTAGAATATGGCTTTGAGCTCAATGCTGGAATCTCAAAATAATGATAGTCACAACAAAGGGGGGCTTAATTACTGAAGCATCAAAAGGGTCCCATAGGTAGCAATCCCATGGAATTTATCCAAAGGACAGTATTGTGCCCTCCCCCATAGTTTTGCTCTGAGCCCATAGCTTCCTTACTTGAGTAATACCTAGTATTAAAATAGCCACTTGATTTAATAATAACCAACAGATTTGTTGGTGAAAAAGATGTGTAGAGCACTGTGCTCTTTATTGTGGGAGATATAACTATAAATAATAAACTAACAATCGTTCTTAAGTGCTACTATGTGTCAGATGCTGAGAATACAAAAATGAAACCATCCCTGTCCTCAGGAAGTTTACATTCTACCAGGGTAAATAACATAGGAGATTAGCTAGCTAGCTAGCTAGCTAAGTAATATTGGAGGGAGTTTTGCCTAGTAGGGGGAGGGAATAAATAAAGGCCTCATCTAGAAGGCATTGCTTGAGCTGAACTTTGGGGAGAACTAAGATTCTAAGGGGTAGAGGTAAGGATTGAATGCATTTCAGGCATGGGAAGGGGGCGGGGACAGCCTTTGCAAAGTAACACAGATGTGAGGAATGTCATGTGTGAGGAAGAGCAGAGGGGTCATTTGATTGGATTGCAGAGCATCTGAAGGAGAGTTAAGTCATTTTCAGTCATGTCTGATTCTTCACGACCCCATTTGAGTTTTTCTTGGTAGAGATACTGAAGCAGTCTGCCCTTCCCTTCTTCAGCTCATTTTACAGTAGAGGAAACTGAAGTAGACAGGGTTAAGTGACTTGCCCAGGGTCATACAGCTAGTATGTGAGGCCCAATTTGAACTCAGGAAGATGAATCTTCCTGACTCAAGACCTGATACTCTATCCACTGTGCCACCCAACTGCCCCTGAGGGGGAGTAGTATATAAAAATATTGGAAAAATAGGTTGGGGCTAGTCTATGAAGTACTTTAAATGCCAGACAAAGGAGTCTGTATTTGATCCTAGAGGCAATAAACAGGGAGCCACTGGAGCTCATTAAGCCAGGGAGTGACAGTTAGACCTATGCTTTAGTTAAAACATTTTGGAAATTGTGTGGGGAATGGATTAGATGTGGAGTAAGATTGGGTCCCTCTTCTTGAGGAGCTTAAATCTAGCAGGGGAGATAAGACACATACACAAAGATCAGTAATAGGAAATAACATGTGGCAATTGCTCAGAAAATGCACAAAATGGTATGAGAGGTCTGAGGAAAGAAGCATCATTTCTAAGTGTGGGGGTAAGGATTCAGGGAAGCTTTATGGAGGAAGATGTCTTTAAGCTGGGTCTGGGTGGGTATATAGAATTTTAGCAAGAGGAGACCAAGTGTGAGGACATTTGAGGAATGCCATGAGCAAAAGTCCAGAGAAGCAGAAAAATGTGAGATGTGCATTTAATTTGAAATTAATTAATTAATTTCATTGCATTTCTGTAGGGACGACAGAGACAGGACTATTAAAAACTGTAGACTGTTTCCTTGTGAAAGCTTTCCTGCTTTATATAGTCTTTCCTCTTTGCATGTTTTGCATGTGCAATACATTTTAAGAAATAAACAGGAAGTAGATGTCATTGCCTGGCAGTGTTTTGTGGGCTGGGATGTTATTCCTAATTGGAAATCATTGGAGTGGGATGTTATCCCCTAGATTGGCGAGCAGCCCTCCGGGGGATGTTTGTACACTCTGATGTTTGGGGAATATGTTATTTACCACCTGTAAGTCGCCTATCTCGTTATTTTTGTTGTGAATAAAGCTGTAGCCTTTACCTCCATTAAGTAGTGTGGTTTGGTTAATGGATGGGTAACAGGAAAGAGTGTAAGGGGAAGCCATTGTTAATGTGAACTCCTGCAGTTTTTATTATAGTGGCACCCGCAATAGTTAAGGTTGAGCAGCTGTTTCCATTATGAACTCCTATTTCAGGGGTTTATAACTCAGCTGTAAAAATTGGCTCTAGGCTAAAACTCTGCTTACAGGGTCTTAGCCCAGGAGCATTTTTCCCCAACAATTTTTTAAGAAAAGAAAATATTAATTTACTTGTTTCAAATTATAAGTAAAGTAAAAATAGTACAATTTTGAAAAAATGTTTAATTTTCATTTGCTTAAATTGTAGTGCTGGATTTCTGATATTAGAGGTAATTATTTTGATATAATTCATGTAAGATCAGCATATCTTAAGACTGAAGTCCAATGTATTGCCTGATGCCCTTGGATGCTTCATTTTATTGTTTTTTTTTAAGGGTGTAGAGTTGACTGTTGGATTTTAAAAATACTGACCTGTAGTTCAGACTAGGCAGCTAGTCTGAACTACAAAAATGGGAAGGGATCTTCAAGATTATCCAGTCCAAATCCCTGACTTTTCTAAATCAGCAAAAAGAGGGGCAGAGAAGTTAAATGACTTACCCAAGGTAATACAAGCAGTATATCATGGAGCTAGAATTTGAACAAAGACTTTGGAGGTCAAAACTAGCATTCTTTTTGGTGTACCATGTTGTTCCATCATACCACACTGAGGACCATGGTCTATGATATGGCATACTTTCCAGGAAGACCCATGAACAGGAAGCTAGTTGCCTTACAGGAGTGGGGAACCTGTGGCCTCAAGGCCACATGTAGCCTTTTAGGTCCTTGAGTGAAGCCTTTTGACTTTGTCCAAGTTTTATAGGAAAAATCCTTTTATTAACTATTAATAATTTTATTAAATTATTATTACTTTTATTAAGTAGTATGGGAGGGAGGATGAGCCTGGACCAGCTGGTTGTACTGGTTGGGGTCTTTGAAATAGACAAGCCCTCCTTATTCTTAGTGCCTTCCCTCTGAGGTTATCTTCAATTTATCCTGTATCTATCTTGTTTGTGCATAGTTGTTGCCTGTTGTCTCCCTCGTTGAACTGTGAGGTCAATGAGAGCAGAGGCTATTGTTCTGTTCTATTTTTTTTGTATTCCCAACCCTTAGTACAGTTATCTGGAACTAGTAGGTACTCAATATATGCTTGATGACTGATCAAATAATTATTCCTCTCCTACCTTAGTCTTTACCTCTATCCCCCATTCAAGAGGACAAAAAATGGCCTTCATGAATTGTTCAGTTGCTGGTCCCCTCAACCCTTATCCAGAGGAGCAAATGCGGTATAGAAGGGGTTCACTATCCCTACTATTGCCACCACCAACTGTTGACTAACTGCCACCAGTGGGGCAAACAAGGCTACCTAGATTAAAGAGCACACATGCCTTGTGGGTCAAACCATTGCTATCACCTTGAACATCATTTTTCACTGGGACAGGCCCATCCCTAATGGAGATAGCAGAGGATTCAGAGCCCAAGGGCCCTAGGAATTGCAGTCCCCTTCCCTATGCCCCTCCCCCACCATAATCAGATCTCATTAAGAGGAACAGCTTTAGTAGAGAAGGTTCCCACCATCCCTGTCACTATCAACATCAATTGTCCAACCTATCTGGTGGGGAATCAATGAGCCCTAGGGTTCTGGGAATTGCAGTGCCTCAGACCACCAGCTCTGCTATCAGACTAGCACCTGCAGTTATTTTCCAAGGGAGTGACCCTTCTGAAAACAGAACCTATCAAATGTTCCCACAGGTGACACTACTTCTACCTCCTCAGCTACTGAAGACTGGGGGAAAATTCTAACTATCAATATCCTTGGCACTTTGAGGTGGTTCAACATCAGAAACAATATGGTTTGATCATTGGAAATAACATTTAATATGCTGCATTTGTATCTGCTTCGATTCAGCGTCCTAAGGATTACCGGACCTTTTGACATGACCTTAAGCTAAAACTGTAGAATAATAAGGTCCTGGGGAAGTTTTGTCTTCTTTTAGGTAGAGCTTCCCCATGTGGTAGGTGGGAGGAAAGAAGGTGAGCCAGGGAAATGTTGGTCCATAGCTCCTTAAAATGGAGGATCTGGGAAGAACCCAGAAACGGGAAAAGGAACCCACAGGAGTAAAGAAGAAGGAAGCAGAATCATGGTGGCAAAGTTCAAAGAATGAAAGGTGGCTAGTCTAGACCATTCCCCAAAATGGAGGTTCTGGGAAGAAGTTTTAACATTTTCTCCCCACAGTTTATGAAGTAATTTCTCATAGATAGAAGGACGAGCTATGGGAGATATTAATATTTGGTTTAGATGATATAATCAAATGGGTTCAATACTGGTTGAATGACTAAATTTAAAGAATAGTTTGTACAGCTGAACCAACTGTAGAGTGCTGGGCCTGGAGTTGAATAGATCTTAGTCCAAACCTTTCTCAGACACATACTAGTTGGGTGACCCTGAGAAATTCACGTACTCTCCATCAACCTCAGTTTCGTTGTCTATAAAATAGGGATAATAATATCTATCTCCCATGGTTGTTTTGAGGGTCAAATGAGATAATATAAATAATGTGCTTTGCAAACCTTAAAGCACTATATAAATACTAGCTATTATATTAGGTATTATTAATGGTTCAATGATAATGTGGCAAGAGGTTTACAGCTGAGTACTCCCAGCACCTATGCTTTTTTCAGTGACATTTAACATTTTTATCAATGACTTGGATAAAGTTATGGAATGCTCATCAAATTTGCTGATGACAAAGTTGGGAAGTACTGATGATAGAGTCAAGAGCTAAAAGAATCCTGCCAGACTAAAGCACTAGACTGAACTCATAAGATTAAAGTCAATAGAGATAAATGTGAAGTTTTGTACTTGGATAAAAAAAAAAATCATTGTCGCATCCGAGATGAGGGGAAGTATGGTTAGACAGCAATTCAGAAAAAGATCTGGGGTTTTAGTATTCAACGGTACAGTCAACCAAAAAATTAATGCAATTTTGTGTTGCATTAAAGAATGCTCAACTTCCAGGAATAGGGAGTGGATAATTCCACTGTAGTATTCTCTTGTCAAACCTCACCTGAAGTATTGTGTTCAGTTTCTAATGTCACAGTTTAAGAAGACCATTGATAAGCCAAGTGTCCACAGGATGGAAACTGGGATTAGAATTTATAGTCCATGTATTAATAACAACAATAATAATTATTATTAATATTTATGTGGTACCTACTATGTGTTAAATATTATGCTAAGCATTTTACCAATATTATCTCTTTTGATCCTCACAATAACATTGGGAAGTAGGAACTATTATTATTCTCATTTTATAGTTGAGAAACTGAGGCAAACAGAAGTTAAGTGATTGATCTAGGGTCACACAGCTAATAGTATCTTATTAGGATCATTTAAAGGAGCTGGGCCTATTTAGACCACAGAGGACTCACACGGGACATGATAGCTTTAGAAGTTTGCCTCATGGAGGAGAGGTTCAGAGTTGATCTGTTTGTCTGTCTGCCCTGAGAGGGCAAAGCAAAGAACTGAGAGTGGAAGTTATAATGAGGAAAATTTAGGTTTAGTATCAGGACAAACTTCCTAACAATTAGAGCATTTTTTAGAAAATAAATTTATTTTTTATTTTTTGTTTACAACACTCAGTTTCACAAGTTTTTGTGTTCCGAATTTTCTATTCCTCCCTCTTTTCCCCCTCCGCATCAAGACGGCATGTAATCCAATGTAGGTTCTACATATACCTTCATATTGAACTTATTTACATAATAGCCCAGTTGTAAAGAAGAATTATAACCAATGGAAAGAATCATGAGAAAGAAGAAATGAAATCAAAAAAAGCAGGAAAAAAGGGAGCAAATCGTTTGCCTCAATCTGCATTCAGACTCCATAATTCTTTCTCTGGATGTGCATAGCTTTTTCCATCATGAATCTTTTGGAGCTGTTTTTGAACCTTGCATTGATGAAAGGAGTCAAGTTATATGTATTGATGCTGAGTGAGGGGAGCAGAACCAGGAGATCATTATACATGATTACAGACACATGGTATCTAGAGCTGTTTTAAAGTAAGGTGGGCTGCCTCCAAGAGACTGGATTCTCCCTTCTTGGAGATCTTTGAGCAAAGACTGAAATAACACTTATTGAGCACCTTACAGTGAGGATTCCTTTCTTGCACGAATTGGGCTAGAGAGCCTCTGAAATCTCTTCCAATTTCTACCATTCTTCTGCAATTCTTCTCTTCCTTCAGATACTTTAGAAATGGATTCCTTCAGTACTCTCTCATCCTTGTGCCACTTCCAGCATGGAACCACTCAGTGTATATTTTTAGTCTTTCCAATTTTTCTCTGTATTTTTTCCAGTATCATTTCTATTTATTTTTTTCTGAGCACACATTTGGTTTTGCAATATTGGAGTCCAAATGTAGTGGTTCCATTGTCCTTGACGATGAAGAGAGTTAGGAAGATCCTTAGAGACCTCTTTCCCCTGTTTGTTGTCTTCTTGTTTCATCCTTCAATACCACCAGGATGAATGTGCTTAGTGGCCTTATTGCCAAACTTTCTTTAAATTATTTTTTCCCTCTATTGTTGTCTATTGTTTTTTAAGTTGCTTACTTTTCATTATCTTCTATCATCTGTTAGATTTTTTTTAATATGGTCAATATTCTTAACTTTTGCCATCTTTTACTATCATGTCTTTCTGCTTGGCAACTTGATCAAATATTTGCCAATTAAAGCATTTTTTTATGTTTCCTTTTTGTGTGTGTGTGTGTTTCCCTGCTACTGCAATTGATTTCCATTGTCTACAATTCTTTATAGAATTGTTTATAATAATTGTGGATGTATTTTCGTTCCCCATTTTCAATGTTAATAACTCAGTTTGAAGCTGTTTTAATTACATGTCAAATCTTTTTCTTATTTTTGTTCTTTCTTCCTGCTTTGTATCAATTTTGATCTTTGTTCTAACATGTGGATAGCCTGATTGTACACAGACAGTTGATTCACAGATGATTGCCATTTCAGTAGTGACTCATTTCCTGTGTGTAAAATATGATCAATTTCTGATGATGTTATTCAGTGCTCATCAGGTTTAGTGACTCCCAGTCTTTCCTCAAAGGAAGTATTCCCTGAATATAAGCATGAGGTTTCTGTGTAGCATCCAAGGTTTTGGCTTCTCTTGTGCCTTATTCTTTAACTATCTATTCCAGTGTATTTTTTTTGACAGGTTTGCCTAAATCCATCTAAAATCCACTGAGATCAGTAAGTTCCAAAGTATAGGCTCATATAATATGGAGGGTCTTATCAAGTTCTTCATATAATTTCTCTACTTCTTCATCCTCTACAAAAGAAACTGGTACATAAGTTGTGGAAATATTTTATCACTTGCACTGTAACACAAGATGGCCAAATATCCAATGAAATGATGTTTCTTGTTTTCTTTGGACGCATCATAAAACTAGTTTTGCCAATTTTTAAATTCACCTTTCCTAGAAGAAACTGTCTTCCATTTAGCTGAATTCTTTCATTTTGCTGTAAAGTCTTTCCTCCTTCCCCCCTTTGATTTATAGTGACAGTGTCAATATTGATGTAATTCAGATTCTTTAATGGTAGTTTTGCTGGTCACTGGAATGGACAGAGATCTCACATTTGGAGTAACAATGACTAAACTGCTGTTTATAGATGATCTAAAAGTGGTGTGATTTTTAACACCCTTTAATACCCTTGTTGCCCCTCTAACAAGATTGAAGACCCTAAAATGGGTCGCACAGCATGTCCTATTATTTTTTTAATAGGTTGCCATGGCCAAAGAATTATCAAGTGACCCACTCATTGGCAATGAGCCTTTCAGTAGTTAGCATGATTACTGCTTATGTTCTTAAGATTGTGCTTGAAGTCTTTCTGCTTTTTTTTTTTTTGTAGAATATTCCACACCTTTTGCTATACATAGCCTTCAAGAAGCCAGGGTCACTTCAGTACCACAATGAAGACCAGAGTAGGCCTTTATGGAGGTTAGAAATATATTTTTTCAATTTCCTATATATTTTGCATATCAGATTTTAATCAGGGGCATTTAATGCAAAGATTGTTTTCCCTAGTCAACAGCTTCTCAAATCATTCTAATGATATTGATTTTATTCATATAGACAATTGGTTACTCAATAATTTTCTCTAGGTTTGGACAACATAAAATAGAAAAACCTAATAAATCCTAAAATGCTACATAAAACTGTTGTGCAAATTCAGGGCGGAATTTGGGTAAATGACATGCAGCTATGCTTGAATGGATTCCAATGGTTTATTAATATTCACTGCCAAGTACAACATAGGAGAATATGGATAGGTGAATAGCAGTTCAATCAGGGATGGAATCATATGTGGCCTCTTTCACCCTCACTATTCAACTATCTTACTACCTGGGGCACTATGTTAAGTGGTAGACCAGTGGAGCAATGGGATATGCCCTCTGGTTGAAGGCACAAAGGTGTTGGGGCCCTGGGTTTATGCAGGGCTTTCAGATGAAGAATCTTCTTTGGCAGGTGTCAAATTACCTATGGGGCTGATATGGGAACACGAACCAGCAGCAAAAATGTGGTCTCTACAAAGCCAAGAAGGCCTACTCAGGATGAGGAAGGTAGAATTATAACTGTTTCACATCAGCAAGCTTACTGGAGAATTTCAATGGCTAATTCCAACCAGAACTGGGCTCAGTTTAAACCTTAAATGTTACCCACCCCTGTACCAGAGTTATATAATAAGGGGCAGATTTAGGGGAGTGGGGCCATAGACTTCTCTGACTATACCACAGGTAAGTTAATATTACCAGGGGCAGCACTGTATAATGCCAAGACAATTAGCCTCTAAGTCAAGTTGACCTGGGTTTGAGTCCTATCTCTGACATATACTGGCTGATGGCCTTGGGAATATCACTTCAACTCTCAGTGCCGTACATAACTTTCTAAGACTATAAATGACAGAACAGTTGCTGATTTGCTTTGATACAGGAACTTTCTTCATTGAAGAACTCCATACACCAGTATTATAATCACAGATCTTGACCCTTTCTTCCCCACCTTCCCCTGATATAGATATGATGTAGATATATGATATAGATAGACACTTGCCTTGGGCTGTGATGTATAAAATGTAGACAGTAGAGGATCAGGGTAGCAGGAGAGAGAAGGAAGGAAGAAGAAGGGAAAGCATGTTGTAGGAGGAGGAATCACAATAAAACTAGTGACTTATAGCCAGTCAGCAGCTCTTTAGATCTCTCCAAGGAAGGGGAAGTTTCTCTAAAGCAGTTACATAACAAAATTGTGAATTGCTTTTGCCCCCCAGAATTCTGGTGAGGTTAGAGGTCACAAAATTATGGTAGTAAAGAGATCCATTCCTCACTGTGGGAGGGGGATGGGGGAAATAATAAAGCCCCTTGTGTTCCCTGTTTGACAGTTATTTATTTTTTTATATTTGATGTAAACTTATCCTGATGCCTATGAAGTAAATCTGCATCTTACAAATTAGAATCTATGCAAATGAACCAAAGTTTTATAAACATGTAGGTATAATACAGCACTACTTCAATTTAAAGTTTATGAAATATGAAATATTTTTGGCTCCTATAAGCTCTTCCATCTGAGTGAGCCTCACTGTGCTTTCCCACCTCAGGCCTTAGTCATGACTGCTTTCTATGTTTAATATATCCTACCTCCATTTTTGACTAGTAAAATCCAACCACTCTTTCAAGGCCTAGCTCAACTTTTACCTCCTCCATGCAGTCTTCCATGACAGTCATGCTCACTACTGGCTTTACTGTGCTCTGTCTAACCTGCCCTTATGTAATTAAAGCTAATTTGCAAAATGCTGGTTTTTTTAAAAATGTATACATGTTTTATCATTTTTACTAGATTGGAAACCTCTCGAGAACAGGGACCAAATCTCATTTATCATGGCATCTTCTTTGGAAAAACAGATTGCAAATGAGGATAAAGATGATGAACTTATTTATAATAGTACCTTACAATTTGCAAAGCATTTGCCTATATTATCTTATTTGATCATGTAGGTTTTAAATAAATGTACATTGAATAAATGAATCTTGATAATTGGCGCTCTGGGATATAATTTTTTTTCCTGGAGACTTTAATACTTTCACTAAAGTGGATGTATGCCATGAATTTAGAACATAAATGTGTCTAGGGAAAACATAAGAAACTTGCTTTCATTTTTTTAAACAAAAATATTCTAAAATATATTTTAAAGCTAGACATATAGATGTTTAAAGATAGCGCTAACAAAGTTAACATAATATTTATTAAATATAAGCATTTTAATATTTTGTATATGCATTTAAAATACTTTGAAGTGCCTTAGTGAATTGAGAAGTTATGAAATTCCATGTATGATACCCCACTTATGTGGTATGTTAAATTTATCAAGTAGATAAACATGACTTTGCTCCTTGTTCCATTATTAAATAAGATGTTTTCCTGTGGGGGAAAAAAATCTCCAGAAGAATTAATAACTTGTGGCCAGAGGGCAGCAATTAAGGTGATATGATGCTCATCCCAGGTGTGCTAGTCCATCTTCAGCTCTCTGACTCCTGGGAGAGCTTTAGCACTTTTAAAACTTTGTGGTACTTTTCTTAGTGTTAACAGTGTCCTCACTGCCAGGTGTGCTTTTCCACTTTCCACCCTACCCAGATGCACAGGAATGTCTTCCACGTTTAGCCATCCTATCTCCTGACTCCAAGCTTGTAGGTCTTTCACACTTTCTCCTCATCTCTTTTTATCACAGAATGGAGGTACACCAAAATGGTAAGCTTAGTTTAACCTGACCTGATTCCTGAGTTGGCCTAACATTCAGTGTTCCTGGGAGCCCAGTGGTAACACTTAGGATATTGTTATCCTCATTGGGTTATTTGTTTGTTTGTTTTTGGCAAATGACATTACAAATAAATGGGCAAAGGGATATGAGATTGTGCAAGTGCAAGTGCAAAAAGACATGCTGGTATGATTTTGATTTTGTCCTGATTTTATCTATGAAAAAATCATCTTGCTTTGTCTTAGTACCTCGAAACAATGTAATTTTACAAGCTAGTATGGGTAAAATTGTTGGTGCCAGAACAAATCAGAACCAGAATTAGACATTTAGGAGCCAATGAGGGTTTATTGAGTTTGCCAGCAAAGGAGCTCCACCAAGCACAGAGACTCTTGAAGGAAGAAAAGGGCAAAGCTTATATAAGTTTCAACCTAGGCAGGAGGTAAATTGGGTATGGGGTATCTCTAGATTAGACTGGGCTTATTGCTGGGGGCTTTCAGGGTAGGAACAGGGCATGTGGCATCCCTTGATTAGAGAGGACCTGTTGCTGAAGTTAGTAATAGGAAAAGTTCTTCTTCAGGTTAGCTATCTCTTGTAACACAGCCTAATTGTTGTTCAGTTGTGTCTGACTCTTTGTGACCCTGTATGAGGTTTTCTTGGCAAAGATACCGGAGTAGTTTGCCATTTCCTTCTCCAGTACCCTAACAAATAGAACTATTTCAGATATTTGCTGTTTCAGCAGTAAGGAAGGTTGTAAGCAAGGGCAGGAGCTACAATACAAACAGGATGGGAGAGAAGATTGAGAAACTGTAGACAAAATGGAGAGTGACTTTAGTTTTCTTGGCTACCCATACTCATCTCTAATTTCAAGGGGTTAACATTTTAATCTTATCTGTGCCTGTCTTTGGTGATTATAATTTTTTCATTTATATAACCCTGGTTTCTTTATAGATTAACCCTGATAGACTTTGCTCTTCTCAGCAATAGAAGATGCAAAGACAACTCCAAAGGACTCATGATGGAGAGAGCTATCTATATCCAGAGAAAGAACTATGGATTCTGAATGCAGATTGAGGCACACTTTATGCTCGCCTTTTTTTCCTTTGTTTTTTTTTCTCTTTTGTTTTTGCTTTATTTTTTGTTTTTGTTTGTTCTTTCTCCTGATTCATTCCATTGGTCATAATTCTTCTTTACAACTTGACTATTGTGTAAATAAGTTCAATGCAAAGTTATATGTAGAAGATATCCTGGATTCCATGCTGTCTTGGGGAGGGAGGAGGGAGGGGAGGAAGAAAATCTGGAACTCAAATTTATGTGGAACTGAGTGTTGTAAACTAAAAATAAAAAATCTCAAAAAAATTAAAAGTTTTCACAGTCAGAAGAAAAAAGAATCCCATGGAGGTAATAAAAAAAATAGGAGATTGAGAATCCAAGGTACAGTTGCACTAAAATGTACGTAAACTTTGCAGATCACTTGAGGATGTCTTAATAATTCATTATTGATTCTAAAACTATCAAATTAAATATCACGTTAACTTGATTTCATGTTAGCTATCAAGTTAAATGGTTATTGCTATTATTAAGATTACCCTTGGTTTTCTCTTTGCTATTCATGATTATCAGCATTGCTGCTATCATTGCTAACAGAGTTCCTACTATATAAAAGACTATTTGGGAACTAAGAATGATGAAAAGCAAAAGTCTCTGCCTTCAAGGAGCTAGTATAGAAGATGCACTCAAAAAGATGACTCGTGTATTTTGAATACCAAATGCATGATATAGTCATGGCATCTTTCCCATTTGCATGGCTGATCTAATTCTTCAGCACTAGTAATTCTGTTCTTGTGTAGGAGATGTGTTGGTGAGGCTAGTGCAGGACATGTAACTTTCTAGAGATAATGAAGGATGGTGGGGAGAGCCAGGGGAAGTGTCAGAGATGAGAGAACCAAAGCTGAGGTAAGAGCCAGAGAGAGCCAGTGCAGAAACAAGCCTTGCTCCCCACTGGGCAGTCATTCTGAGTCTTCAGGTAGCATTTACATAAGGGATATTTTTATTTGCATATTCATAAAGCTCTGTGATATGTCATGAATGAACTAATAACCAAAAAAATTCTTCTCTTTGTCTTAAGAGAAATGGCAGGACTTCCAAGTAAAAGAGAACTGGCCTTGGAGTTGGGAAAGATCTGTTTTTGAGTCCATTAGCTCATTATTTATATTTATTTATTTATTTATTGGTTGGCAAGTCAATGTCCTTCTCTGTAAAATGGGGGTAGGTACCTCAAATGGCTGTTGTTGGGATCAAATGAGAAAATATGCATCAAGCTCTGTGTACACCTTGAAGTGCCATATACGTGTCAGACATTATTATGACTATTATTTTGTTCTCTTCCTTTTTGATGGAATTTAGGTAGAAAGAGCCCAAGGACAAGTTGTTAACTGTCATAACCTGTTATTCCATAATATTTAATGTTCTGTGCTTACCATGCAGGTGAATAAAATGAGTGGATTTATAACTGAATATGAGTATTAGGATGTAAGCTTATTCTTTATAGACTCAGTGAAAGCATCCTCAGAACAACTCCAGCAGCAGACAGGACAATTTAAATGATTTAGAACCTCCCATTTGCACATAGCTTTAATTTCTTCTAGTAGGTCTGTATGTTTTGAAAACTTTTCATTCCATGTAGTTTGGAGATTTTGAATATTTGGTTTGGCGACATCAATTAAAGCATCATTCTTATAATTTTTACGGATCAATGTTATATCCTGGACATTGTGGGCAACAATTTTATCTAAAATAATGTTCTAGTCTCAGGCCAGTAAAGCAGTGAGGGGCATAGTCGATAGAGTGCTAGATCTGGAGTCAGAAAGACCTGAGTTCAAATATGGACTCAGATGCTTAATAGTTGTGTGACCCCGGGCAAGTCACTGTACCTCTTTGCCTCAGTTTCCTCATCTGTAAAATGTGGATAATAATAGCACCTCTCCCCAAGGTTGTTTTAGGATCAAATGAAATAACAGTTGTAAAGTGCTTTAGTACAGTGTCTGGTACATAGTAAACGCCATACAAATAGTAGCTGTTATTATTATTGTAGTAGTAGTAGTAGTAGCAGCAGCAGTAGTGGTAGTTGATTTGTTGAATATTGAAGGATATTTTCAGATTTATATTTGTAGTGTGAGGACTTTACACTTCTTATATAAAATTCTAGCAACCTGATTGTATCTTTTCAAGTATCTGGTAGATAAAAGATTCTGGCAACCTGCAATGATATATTGCATAGTTTCTACCATTTCATTGCCTAATCTTAATTAATCAAGAACTTTGGACACTTTAAGGTTTAAGCTACTTCATTCTGTGTATTGTCTGGCATATTCTCAACTATATACCTTCTCTGATTTCTCTTTGTTATCAGATTGGATTAAATGGGTTTATTTGCTATTTACTACATGTGTTCTTTGTGTAACTGGCATTTGGTGGGAAATGAGTCAAGACTTGGATAAACAGCTTGGGCACTCTTTTCCTCTTAAGGGACAGTGATCAGGAGCTCAGCTCGAACCTAAAAATTGTCTTACCTGTATTAATAGGTAGATATAATTCAAGCCTACTACTCTTTTTTTTTCCTGAGGAAAACAGAGTGGTCAGCCTCTGGTCCCAAACTCTTATTTCTCCAGCTAAGAACCAAAACATCTCTTTGGAGAAGGGTGCAAGGAGGAGACACTGGAGATATCTGTTCATGCCTCCCCGTTAGCCACATCTAGACAGATTCATATGAATAATATACTAGGCTCAATGTACCACCATTATGATAAACCACCTCCGTTTCGCTAAAAAAAAGCTCTATGACCCAATCATTTTTTCTATGCTTCTTTCAATATATTTGACATATTATTGGTTGAATTCATGGGGATGCTGCCCTTAAAAGGTAGTAGTAATAATAATAATGGCAATAATAATAATTAATAATAATAATAATGCCTACTATGACTATTGCTACTACTGCTGCTACTCCTCCTCTTGTCACAACTACACCATCACCACCACCATCACCACCATCACCATTACTACTATTACTACTGCTGCTGCTGCTATTACTACTACTACCACTACCACTACTACCACGACCACCACCTCCATCACTACCACCACCACCACCACCACCACCACCACCGCCATCACTATCACCACCACCACCACTGTCACCACTACCACCGTTACCACCTTCCACAAATATTTCATGAGAAGAAGAAATTCCCACCTCCCTCTCATACCACCAAACTGAAGAAAAATGCTACTGGAGTTCCAAGTCAAAAATTCAGAAGACAGAAGAGAAAGATCCAAAATTGTGTGTCCCTTTAAAGTTTACTGATTAAGTAAGCTTTGTTGCTCAGTCCCCAATCCTCTTTGATGCTTCCCAGTGTTGGAGGTAGGAGGGGATCACAAGAGGATTATCTAGAGGTCTCTGGTTTAGCATATCCCTTATCAAGAGATGTTATAAGAGCCCTTATCAGAAGGGGTCAAGCTTTATGTTTACCTTTTGGGGAAGTGCTCCAGTGTCATATGATAGCGGTTGTGATTTCCACTAATAACTCTCCCATTGCACATGAGATGATTTTCTTACAAGTCTCAATCCCGTGTGTGTGTGTGTGTGTGTGTGTGTGTGTGTGTGTGTGTGTGTTTCCATGGACCTGGATTATGGTAGTTTTGAAATAGTCTCCTAAATCCAGGAACAGAGCTTTCCTGATCCTATCCAAGGCATGCAGTTGGCACTTGTTTAGCTTGTTTCTCATCTCTTTTTGTGTGTGGCTGTGTCTCTACCACTAACAGAGCTCCTATGGCACAGGCCAGAATAGCAGCTGCCCTGAGGGGATGCAGATGGGTGATTGTCCCCATTGTTCTTTTGTCTCAGGATTGGACTGGAGTCCCTGATCAATGCCATTCCTTAATTGACTGCAGAGGCCATTGCTGCTGATGCAAATTCATTCTTCACATAGGTAGATATAACCAAGAGAAATTCATATCTATGCTAAATCTAGAGCAATTTCCTTCAAAGAAGAAAGAGAACCTTATTTTGCCTTACATAAAAAATCCTTACCCCCAAAGGAATCCAAGAGAGAGAGAGAGAGAGAGAGAGAGAGAGAGAGAGAGAGAGAGAGAGAGAGAGAGAGAGGAAAAAAAAAATTGCAAATGCCAAGAGCATAGCAAAACAAAATCCCATTGCCACCATGTCCAAAGGACCTCCCTAGTTTTTTCAGGATCTGCCTGAGTCCAGAACATTTCCTAATTGGGAACAATAGCAGCTGATGTAAAGCTTATGTTTCTACTGAAAGACCAACGTCTAAATGAACAGTCTACAAATAAATGAGGCAACCGAAGATAATTTGCTTGGGGTACATTGCTGTGGCTTTGTTCATCATTTCCTATCTATTTTTCCTTGTAATATGTGGTTTGATTATTTAAAAAATGATTGCCTGTTATTTCTTTTTTAGGGGTGGTGTGAGGCTAATGGGACAAATGGATGTTACTTTTTGTGGGAAACCATGACAGAAGAAATCAAGTCATATGTTTCCAGTCATTGAAGCTGGATGGGTATAACTCTTTTTAATGGATAGGAGAACCGTGGGACTTCATGGAGCAATTGAGGATGAGAACTTTGAGGTAGGAGGTTCCATTAGAATAGAGTTTGACATATATATGAAGAAACTAGCTCAGTCCTGCAGCCTGGTCTTGATTGTTCCATGTTTCTAGGTATTAAAGAACATGGATTCTAATTAAATAAACTTATTGCATAAGTATTTTGTGGTCTTAAACAATGTACTAACACACTACTTATCTAGTTGCTATCCTGCCTACAGTTTCAATCCTTTGGAAAACAGAGCCCTTTCAGGAAATAAGTGGAAAAGGGTACTTGTCACAAAGTCCTTTCACTAAAGCTAGACCTTAATTACTGATATACTCATTAGGAGCCTTATTGACTACTTATTTTTAGTAAGCCTGATTATTTGAATGAATTAATGAAAACACATTTCTTAAGTGCTTACTGTGGGCCAAACACTGTGCTAAATGCTGGAGATAGCCAGAAAACTGCATTTGCTCTCAAGGAACTCATATTTTAATTCAGGAAAACAACACATATAGGTGAGTTTAGCTAAAGGATCAACTGAAAATCTGAGGGGTCCTAAGGATTCAGAGGCAGGGCAGATGGCAAGGCCTAGGAGTTTTTGCAATTCATGGAGTACATGCATCTGCCCTGCAAGGTGAGAAACCTGGAGGGGACTGGCCTACCACCCTTGGGAAGAGGGAGTTAGTCTAAAGGTCAGAGTAAAGCAGGTATTTTAGGTTCCCTCTGGCATGAGGGAGTGGGAGGATCAGGGAAAAGGGACTTGGGCAGAAAGATTAGTGATAGGTTCAGGGGCAACCTAGGATGGAGAAGGATGAGAGTGGTCTCCCATAATGCCAGCTTTGGCTGGAGCTTTTCAGGCACCCATGGGTTGGGTATGGGGCAGGGGAAGAAGTGATAGCATGTTGGTAGAAAACATGATAACTGATGGGTAGTCTAGGTACTGACCAGGAACCCAGGAAATGTTCCAAGACTTAGAGGAGGGCCTCTTGTATGATAGGAGAATTCTCCTCTCTGGAGAATTTATAAGTGGACATGATCAGGAATTGCACATGGATTGTTTGTGAGCTGCATGAGTGCTAGGGAGTATGGAAAAGGATACTCACATGAATGAGATCATGGAGACATTGACATAAGGAGTATATGATTTCTCAGTTCTCAGTAGATTAAAAACGGCAAAATAAGAGAGGCAAAGGGTAGAGGAGCTCTTAGAAGTTGGTTGACACCCAGCAGTCTGATATGGAGGGTAGATACAGAAATTTTTTTTTTAAATTAGTGAGTCAGTCAGTCAACAACAAGCATATATTAAGTGCTTACTATGTACCAGCCATTGTGCTAAACTCTGGGAATAGCAAGACCCCTGCTCTCAAGGAGCTAACATTCTAATGGTGGAGACAATTTTATATATATGAGATATATACAGATTAGATGGAAGGTAATCTCAGAAGGCAGGCACTAGTATAGTTATCCCTTCCACAATGTGGGGGCTAGGTGTGTGGTGCCTCCTCCCACCATGATCTGGAAAATGCATGTAAATTTTTTTGGTCCTCCCTTCATACCAGAGAAAAAGTCTAAATTATTATGATATTAAAAGAAAAAAAATGTTGGTGTTGTGCAATACTATACATATGTTTTATGTGTTTCTCAACTTTTTCTCTGTCATCTGTTGGCCTTCATGTGATGTCTACGACTTCAACAAAACTCCCAAAATATTCCCATTTAATTTCTTATGCGACCTTTGATATATCAAAACTGCAATGGGGAAAGTTGGGATGTGGAAGGAATAACTGTAGTCAGGAGGACTGGGAAAGAGCTCCTACAAAAAGTGGGTTTTGAGCTGGGTCTTCAAAGAAGCCATGGAATCTCTCCAGTGAGAGAGAAAGCATACTAGGCAAGGTGGACAGCCAGCGAGAAGGCACAAAATTGGGGGATAAAACAAAGAACAGTTAAATAAGTATATTTATTATAGTTTTATACATGTAAGTTCAGTTGTTTTTCAGTTGTGTTCTATTTCTCCTTCCCTTACCTCCCTCCCCCCTGAGATGGCAAGCAGTCTGATATAGGTTATACATGTGCAATCATGTAAAATATTTCCATATTACTCATTTTGTGCAAGAAGACTTGAACAAAGAAAGGAAGGAAGGACAGATGAAAAAGATAGCATGCTTCAGTATTTATTCAGACAACCTAAGTTCTTCCTCAGGAGGCCAATGACATTTTTTGTCATGAATCCTTTGGGATCATCTTGTATTGCTGAGAATAGTTCTTCATTATGCAATAATGCTGTTACTGTGCACATGTTCTCCTCTTTTTGCTCACTTCACTTTGTATTTGTTCATATAAGTCTTTCCAGGTTTTTCTGAAATCATCCTGTTTGTCATTTCTTAAAGCACAATAATATTTCTTTACAGTCATATACCACAACTTGTTCAGACATTCCCTGATTGATAGGTATCGCCTCAATTTCCAATTCTTAGCTACTACAAAAAGAGCTGCTATAAATATTTTTGTACAAATAGGTCCTTCTCCCCTTTTTTAATCCCTTTGGGATACAGGTTAAGCAGACCAACTTAGATTTTTACAAGATGTATATAGAATGGAAACCCGAGCAGGTTAACAAAAGGTGAATACATGATGATAAGAAGAGGGTCAGTAAGGGCTTAGGTGTTTGAGGTATTCAAAGGACACTAAAATATGGTTTTTAGAAGTTTCCTGGAGAAAATAAGACCAAAGAAGAGATATGATCATTGCTGGGAGTGAGACAATAACAGTCAGTGACAGAAGGACTCTGTTTTTTCTTCAAAAGAGAAAGTATGAAATAGTGGAAAGAAAACTTTTTCTGAACTCAGAAAACAAAGTGTCAAGCCATATTTCTGATGCTTTCCACTGGAGGGACTTGGGTCAAGTCATTAAACCTCCTTGGCCTTAGTTTCCTCCTCTGTAAAAGAAAGGAAGGAGAGAGGGAGTGTGATGAATGAGATCCCTTCCAGCTCTAGTTCTATGATCCAATTATTCTATGAGATTAATCTTTGGACTGAAATGGTCAGAATAAAAATGGTGGATAGAAAGTTGAAATCTAGGAGAAGATGTAGTAATATAGTCCTCACTTAATAATACCATCGAAGGAGGTAGAAATACTTGGGGGAAGAGCTTGATCTACTGGATGGACAGTGAGTGATTAAATTCTCAAGTTCAGCCCCTGCGCTCCAGACCTTTATTAAAGGGAGCTTTTGGACTTCTCTCAACTTTAGTTTGCTCTTCTGTAAAATAGAGATTGTAATAATTGCATGACCTACCTCATAGGGCTTTTGGAAGAATCAAGTATGATAGTTTAGATATCATTAAAATACCATATAAATGTGAGTTATTATTTATATACTTCATTCCTCCCCTGGAAAATATCACCTGATGACTCAATCTCTTCCCATTCTTTAAATCTACATCATTAAGGATTCTTGTTTGTATATGGGTTGGACTAAATCGCCACCGAGGATTCTTCCAACTCTGAAATTCTGTGATTCTAGATTGGTAGAAGGAGTACCCAGAGGGACAAAAACATGGATCATGAAAGTATATGGAAATTTCCAATCATGCCAGATAACCTATTTTATCAGACAATTTCTAAAAGCATGCCCTATAAATAATTGCATTAATAAATACTTAGCTGAATGAATGTCAAGTCATCCATTGTAAGTTTGTTGACACTTGCTTGACTATTACAAATTTGAAGAAGACTGAAGGTAAAAGATTCTGTAAGATGATGGAGTCTCATTGATATTTAACTCTAGGTCTCCTTAATCCAGATTCACTCAAAACTGTACTTATTTTTCAAATGAGAGAAGAATCAGCAAAGATTTTCTAGCTTGATTAGAAAGTAGGTAGGATAAACTCAGACAAGACAATTCTCTGGTAGAGAATTATGGAGAGTGATCTTCAGCTTGAAAACTTCTTCTATAGTAGAATGTAAGCATCCTAAAGGCATGGACCATCTTTATTTAGTATTATCATTTTAGCACAATGCCTGGCAGACAGTAAATGCTTAACAAATGCTTGTTGAATTTTGTAATTACACATGGAATTTTCCATTAAAGGCCAATGACAAGATCTCGTTGTGATGTACAGATCACTTTGGCTTCTCTAAAGCCTCTGCCAATGGAGCAAAAGTTTTGGCAGGACCTACAAAGCTAGGAAGGCTTCAAGTCTGAGTCAGAAATAGAATGGGGGTCTAAGGACCCATTGACTTGCTGCTGGTTTACTTTCGTGTGGGTCTGCAGTGTTGATATCTTATCTGTGCTCAGTTGCTAAATTATTTTTTTCTCATTTATATTAAAAAAAATCACCTCTAACAGAAATACTATAGAATTCAAATTTGTTAACTGGCTAATCAGATTTTCTGTTGAACTAAGGGATTAATCCCTTTAAAGCCTTCCCCTCCTCCCAAAAGACCTACTGCATGCCTTTTTGATCAATTTTTATTAAAAAAATATTTTATATGCAATAGTCCACTTTCCTGTTTTAGTAAGTGCTGTAAATTGAACTCTTTTTTCATTATTCAGTTCATACTTCTGTCTTAGTGTCATGGAAACTGGATAAAACTTAGAGTCAGAAGACCTGTTTTTGAATCCCAGTTTTGCCAGTTATTGCTGAGTGAACACAGAAAAATCTCTTTAGGCATCACACCCTTTCTTCCTTAATGGAACAGTTTTGTGTCAGTTTCATCACAATTTTGTTGCTGAGAATATTCCATCTCTCTCAGCCTGACATCCAAAGAAATTTAGCCTCTGCGGTCTTATCTATCTTTTTTCTCTGAACTCTTTAAAGGTTGCTCTTCCAAAATATAAAGTGCATATAAGACTGTTTTGGTTTTCCCTCTTCTATCACGGAGGCTAAGGAGGCACAATCACTCCACCCCAAGGTTTCCTATCATTTCTATTTATGTGACCTTCTTATTGATCAGAATCACATACAGAATAGCAGTTCTCTTCTTTATTCATAGTCTTCTATCTACTGATCATGAGCTGCATGAAGAAATCTATTTTACCTTGCTTAGTTTAAGAAGAACATTGAGAAGTTGGGTCCAGTGGAGGACAAACTGCGTGGTGAAAGACCATGAGCTTATGTCCTAAGAGTATTGGTTAAAGGAACAGGATCTATTTAACATGGAGAAGACTTGGGAAGGACATGATAGTTGGCTTTTGAGCATTTCAAGGGCTGTCATGTGAAAAGGGATTAAACATTCTAGGGATAGGAGGAATAAATTTATTCTGTTTGACCCCAGAGGGTAGAACAAGAATCAGAGTGGAAGTTGCAAACACCAATTTAGGCTTGATGCCGGAATAAAACCTTCCTAATAATTTGAGCCATCACAAAGAGGAATGGGTTGCCCTAATAGGTGATAGATTACCCCTTCTTGGAAATATTCAAGCAGAGATTGTGGATGATTTGTAACGTGCATTATAGTGGGGATTCCTTTCATGTATGGATTTGACTTGATATCCCAGAGACAGCTAGATGGCAAGGTGGATAGAACACTGGATCTGGAGTCAGGGGACCTGAGTTCCAATCCAGCCTCAGATGTGTACTAGCTGTGTGACCCCAGGCATGTCATTTAACTTTTGTCTACCTTAGTTTCCTTATCTGTAAAATGGGGATAATAAAAGCACCTACTTGCCAGGATTGCTGTGAGGATAAAATGTGATAATATTTATAAAGCATTTTGCAAACCTTTCAAAGCACTCTGTAACTGATAGCTATTGGTGGTGGTGTTTCCTCTAAGCTACCTTCTAACCTTCAGATTTTGTGAGTCTATTATCAGTTGCTCAGCTCATGGCAGAGAAAGATTCAGTCTAAATAGTTGAAATCCTCCATCACTAGCATAACATATTATTGCTTGCAAAATTCATAATTAAAATCTTTTAGCCTGATTCTCTGCAGGATAATTCCTCCATAATCCATAACACTTTTATTTCTACATCCATTGATCCTGAACCAAATAGTTCCTGCCTTACTTCTCTGCCAGTTTGTAAATTTGAATATACCTTCATAATGGAGCATTATTTCAATGGTTCCTTTACCTAGTCTGTTCTTTAAAATAGGATATTCTCCCACTTCCAAATGACTGTCATGTCCTACCAAGTCATAGTGACATCTCTAAGGCTAAATTTCCTTTCTTATGTAACATGGTTTGCTTTGGCCCCACTTTCTTAGGGCTAGGTCTGTTATAGTTTAGATTCCCCTTCAGGACCCTGAGAGAGCTGAGGAGTCTCACTTCTCCATTGGCTCAAGACTTCACTGACTGTATTCCCCCGTTTTTAGGGTCTCAACTGACTAGCATCTCTTTTCTGTTTAACCACTTAGAATCTGATTATCATTTACAAAAGACTACTTCAAAGATATAGCAAGAGTAAACACATACACTTTCCTACAACATCACAGTGGTGTAGTTCCCCCTACATCACCTCAGTCTTTAGAAAGGGGTGAGCGATTAGGCCCATTGCTTAACTAAGTTCCTACATGCATAATTCAAGTTCATAGTTCATCATCATACAGTTCCCAACAAATTCAAGTCCAAAACCTCATTAGGCTAGCTCACCTGACCTTTGCTCCTCAGGATTTCATTGTTGAATGCTGCAATGCCCAGCTTGGATTTCTGGACCCCCAGATCCTTGTGGCTTGAGGTCCCAGGTCAGACACGCCCCTCCCTAGAGCTGAAAAGAACAAAGAAAATGGACAGAAACCCAAGTACATTTCTTGGGATCATATTGATTAAAGGGGAGGAAAGATGGCTTCAGACCATCTTCCCCTTACAGCATGGTGTCACCTGCTAGGAGTAAAGGAGTCTTTTCCCTTAGAATTCAGAAAATAGGCTACTCCCAGTCACTTGACAAACAGCAGAATGTCCATACATGCTTCAGTTCTTCTATCTTCCAAAAATAGATCCATTTCAGGTTATCTGGGCTTATGCCAAACCTTCATTACACTTGGATTAAACCTCTATTATACTTGGATTAAAGTTTATAGTCTGCTTTGTTTATTTTCCAGTCTCCTGCAAACTTCTATATACGATGTTTTGGGGTGTATGTCTCTAATTTTAAGTTTGCTCTCAAGGAGGATAATTATCCCCTCTTTCCTCTCTTACTATCAACATGTCTTTTTTTGCTCATAATTATAGACTGGACCCTGGAATTGATGGACTTAGAGGTATGACTTTATTCAATACAGCAATTTTTCTGTTATGTTCTTTAGGATGGCGTGCCCTTCTGTACTCATTAAAGGGGAGTACAAGATCTCATTATGGTTCATGCTAGCACATGTCCTCTATGATAATAAGGAGAAATTTCTCTAAAGAAGAATTAGGCAGAACGCTTTTAAAATGAGGAAGCAACGATCTAGGTTTTATGCCATGGAATATACAACTGCAAGACTGTCTTGACAATCCAATAGCTATCTCACTTTCCTTCTACTTTTCCTTTGCTTCATTTACCACTTTGTTTGCCTTCCCTCTTGTTTCTTCCATCCATCCCAGAAGTTTTTCTGTCCCTTAGGCTGCTTCTCAGTGCCTGGCAGCTAGGCAGTGTAGCTCATAGAGTACTGGGCTTGGAGTCAGGAAGACCATTACTAAGTTGTGTGATCCTGGGCAAGACACTTTGCCTCAGTTTGCCCGAGTTTCCTCTCTGTAAAATGGGGATAATAACAGTACCACCTCCCAGGGTTGTTGTGAAAATCAAATGAGATAATAATTGTAAAGTGCTTAGCACAGTGCCTGGCACACAATAAATACTATCAAAACATTAGCTATTATTATAGCTGCTATTACTGCCAGTGTTCCTCTTTTCCTCTTCTTGATGCTTTTCTTCTTTAATCTTTTTTTCATTTTGCTTAAATTGCTTTTTATCCTTCAGGACTGGTAGAACCTTTTACTTATCATTAGCTAGCTGCCTGCCTGTTTTCTTGAACTTTAGATCTCAAATATTTCCAGTTAATAAATTGACCTATCCAGGGAAGTCCTTGAACTTTGAACTCCAGATATTCAGATCTTTTTAGATTATATCTACTAGGGTGTTCCAACATTCTCCAAGGGTAATGTGGGGCAGAGTAAGGGACAATTGTCTTATCAGAGATGCTACCCAAACTGTCTCAAAATGATCTTATCAAGATAGACTCAGCTCTTATGGCAACCAGACTCTCCCCAACGAGGGGAACAATATCAAAGGCTGTCATCTCCAGTCATCCTGGTGAATATCAGGCCACTGGACCCAGATGATTCTGGAGGAGAAAGTGAGGCTGGTGACCTTGCACAGACCTCCCTCCCTCAAATCAAAGTCAACTGCAAGTCATGTCGTCATTTCCCTGATGTCATGGTCCTCTTCGAGAACGAAGGACAAATACAACGAACAATCAATAGGACATGATAGCCAAAAAAAGGGGGAAATACAGATCCACATTGTTTTCCTAGGTGCCTTCCAATAGTTAATATACAGAGCCATATCCCAGATGTAGAGAAATGTCCTTTTTTTTTTTTGCAGGGCAATTGGGGTTAAGTGACTTGCCCAAGGTCACACAGCTAGTAAGTGTGTCAAGTATCTGAGGCTGGATTTGAACTCAGGTCCTTCTGACCCCAAGGCTGGTGCTCTACTCACTGTACCACCTAGCTGCCCGAGAAATGTCCTTTTAAAGGATACCCTCCACAAACCCCTCACACACTCCCAGCTATGTAGCATCTCCAAGCTTCAGAAATCTAGTTGGATCTGGCTCTCATTCTCTAAACAAATTAAACCATCTAAAGATGACAAGATTGTGGCCAACCTAAATATCTATCAGCAATGTGTGACAGTCCCTCCTACTCCTTGACTACTCCAGGTAACACAGCCTCTGTATACTTTTGGAAGACAGCACGATTACTAACAATATTTCTCTCTGTCCTTGCATCCCTATGGTTCTTACTTAATTACAACATTAACATCTGCCCATCTTCATTCCAGCCAAAGAAGTCAACCCTCAAAAAATATCATTACTCTATAGATTCTGTTCAGTTATCTTCCAGTTAACTTGGACTTTACCAAATTACAATATTTTATACTTGTATTGCTAAGGAAAAATAAAAGGGCAAATGGCAACATTTGAATACTATGTTTTTATTGATTCACCATTTTTGGAGGCTTTTTTTAGTAAATAAAAAATGACCACAAGCACAAAAGGATAGATAAAAGTAACTAATATAAAGACCTACAACCTAGAAGATTGCTAAAATAATTTAATAAAATTAATTAATTGACTGGTTGATAACAATCTTGCATAGGTATATGGAACTATTCATGTTACAAGTTGGAAATTTTTCTGAAAGGTTGAAAGCATTTCGCAATGCCATGCACCATCTAAGAAACCTTCACTAATATTTGTCAGTAATTCTTAATAAATGCTATCCTTTCAAGTTTAGTTGAAGTGTTCAAACAAGTTACGTAGATGAACCCAGACTGAACCCTTTGGAATTCTCTGGGACAAAGTATTATTATTGCCAAGTTGAAAAAGATCCTTTCTGTTACAGTTCATGGTAGATATGTCCTCCTTGATAATTAACAGTTACTTAAGGAATCGCTTAGAAGGGTGTTTTTTAAAATTAGGAAGAAAGCAATGATCTAAGTTTTGCCCTATGGCACAATATTAGTACACTCAGTTGTTTCCACACATCAAAATCACTAGTCAGTTTCTTGTGCATAGCTTCACTGGTGAGTGACTCCTAATTCAGTCAAATGAATCTGTATTGATTGTTTTTGCATTCATGTCACATCAAATTAAGCAATGGGACTGAAAATGTGAACTAAGCTTTTCAAAGAGTGTGTAGAAGATAGTTCATGGATTCTACTCCTTTACTTCTAGACTTACCATTCCTGTTGGAAGTATATTTTTATTTTTAAAAAATCTGGGGTCTGGATTTGTGATTTCATTAGCAAAGGGAACCCCTGGGGGTAGAAACTCTCTCTGTTGCAGACCAGTAATTTATAGTATTATTGTTGCCTGGGGGCACTGAGATGCTAAATGACTCATCTGTAATCTCAGAGCTAATTTGAG
The DNA here is from genome assembly GCF_011100635.1 of Trichosurus vulpecula. Lineage (NCBI taxonomy): Eukaryota > Metazoa > Chordata > Mammalia > Diprotodontia > Phalangeridae > Trichosurus > Trichosurus vulpecula. Next base: position 176,673,049 of record NC_050573.1, on the reverse strand, counting down.
TCTGAGGTAGGACTCAAGCCTAGGTCTTCCTGATTCCAGAGATAGTTTCCAGATCAAAACACTCTTCCCTGGTGACTGTTCAACTATATGTGTTGTCATTCCCTATTAGAGTATAAACCACCAAAGGGAAACGATTGTCTCACTTTTGTATTCTGCCTGTGGCACACAGAAAGTACTTAATAAATGCTGTTACATTCATTTATTCATCCATTCATTTGTTCATTCATTCATTCTGTCAACATTGTGGAATTTCTTTATTTCTACTTCTCTTTCCAATACTATTCCAAAATTACTAAACTGATAATGGATTTTGGAAATAGATGAAAATTCAATAAACACATGTTATCACAATCACTTATTAGATAAAATATTTATTTATTAAGTTTCTACTATGTGCCAGATACTGTGCTAGCAATGGGGGGATACATATAAAAGCAAACAAGACTGTCTTTGCCCTTAAGGATCTCATATTTTAATGGTGGAAGAAGACACATAAAGGGATTCTGGAAATCAAAGTAAAGAGGATTAGAGATAAATGACAGAGTGGGTAGGGAGAACTGCAGGAAGTGGTCTGATTTCCAGATAGACAAGGCAAAGTCTCACCTATCAGAGACTGGGAAGCCAGAGATGGAGTCTTAATTCCTACTGGGGAAGAGATGGTTGGAGAGAGTTTAGTTTGGTTTTTTGTTTTTACATCACAATCATTTCTGAGTGTACCTGTATGCTCTGTTCTTCAGTAAGCTTTGCCTTGTTATAAAGGAAGAAACACAAGCAAAACCAAGTGACATATCAACTCCATCTGACAGCATACACAACTTCCCATACCCATAGTCCCCTAGCTTGCAAGTGAAAAGAAGATGGTGTTTTTCATCTTCACCTTTCTGGTGCTAAGCTTAGTCATTACCATCATACAACATGAGGTCTTATTTCATTTTTCTTTTCATTTACCTTGTTGCAGTCTTTTTGAATATTGTTCTTGTTTTGTATACTTCATTCTGCATCAGTTCATATAAATCTTCTCAAGTTTGCTTTTATTTCTCATATTAGTCGTTTCTCAAGTGTAACAATATTTCATTACATTCATTTACTGTGGTTTGTTTAGCCAGTTCCTAACAGATGGATACCCTCCTTGTTTCTATGTTTTTACTACCACAAAAGTACTGTTATAAATATTCTGATACTTGAGGGACCTTTATCTCTTTCAGTTCCTTGAGATGCCCAAGCAATGGAATGAAAAGGTATGAACAGTTTAGAGTACTTCCACATACAATTCCCAAACTGTTTTCCATTAATGTTTAGGCCAATCCATAGGCTCACCAAGAGTAATCCCATGACCCTACAACTATTGACTATTGACGTCCTTGTTCACTTTTGCCACTTGCTGGTTATGAGGTAAAATCAGAATTGTTTTAGTTTGCATCTCTCTTATCATCAGTAATTTGAAGGAATCTCCCATGGCTGTTAATAATTTTCAATTCCAATAATTTGTTATTATGAAGGCTTTGGAACCTCAAAAATCTTAGTTTTTTGAGACAATACAATGAAAAGTAAGAAGTTAATGTACTGATGATAATAAGCGATTTTTGGCAATCCAAAAATGTTTCTTGACGTAAACATATTGCTAAATAATTTAAGAAAGGCTAGAAAATTCTGAGAGTTTCTGAACTTAAAAAAGAAAAGTAGCAGAATTTTGGAAATGTCTTTTTGAGAGTCTTTGGATAAATAATGATGATGGAAGAACAGTCATGTAGGCCTAACAGCCACAGTTAGTTAGTTAGTTAGTTCAGCCCAGCTGAAACAATTCAGTGAGGCAGCTCCAGGCTAGTTCTGGCCATGGCTTTTTTCATCATTTACTTCCCTGATTTGGGTACATGCTGTTTATTAGTTCAGAGGCAATATAAGCCATGGGCCCAGAGTAACAGAAATACCCATGAACTCCCCTGAGTATCAAGATGATGACACAAAGAGGAACTCAAAATGGTAGATGCCACTGCTACTTCTTGTCTCCTAGCCTCAACCAATCTCTTGCTCATATCCATCGTCCTGATTCTCATTTCAAGCTTTCTTACCACAGGCCAGCTTGCTCCCAGATACACCAGCTTCTTCCATTTATCTGGCTGCCTAAAATCCCTTGAGTACAGAGCTGGTAGAGTCGCCTGTCACTCAGTTCAGCTGCTTTCCATAGCCCTGGTGCTGTTCAGGTGGTCCATGGGGAATCTCTTCCAGGCACTGCACAAAAAAACCTGTGCTCTTTTCTACCGCCACACCTTACAGTGTTCATCCTCATGTATATACCAACAAAATAGATATGGTAAAGTTCATCTAATAACTATGAGAGTGGAGCAAAATTATCCTATCAAAGGAAGGGAATGATTGATTAATGGACTTTAGGGCCTTTACTTTATATGGAGTCCAGAAAAAACTATAAAATTTAATGCAGAAAATTGAAATAGTAACATAGTTATTTAGCATATAGTTGTTCTTTGAAAGGTTAAAATCAAAAGGATGTTAACTAAGTATCCACAGTCCCCAGGCTTTTTTTTTTTAATAAAATCTCTAGTTATCTTGGAAGCAGAAATAGAGACAAGTACATTATTGGGATATAAATACATTATTTAGTGATTATATTATCTGCTCAGGTAGGATGTAGCAGGAATGAACTCACCCCTAGTTAATGACCATAAATAATAGCGATGGCATTACTCTTTTGTCTTGTTCTTTTCAAGCACTAATCTGCTCTGACAGTTGGCTTTGCTCTTTTATTAACTCTCCCTCAGTTGTAATCGGTGATGGTGTAGTCAGGCGGCAAAATTCAGATGTGCCAACTTTCTCCCTCCCCGCCCCCCCACCTTCTGAGGCATTTCAGTCTTCAAACTTTGCCTCTCTAATAGTAACCATACTGTCTGGGCAAAAGGATGACTCTGATTCCTTTTATCCAGTCCTTACATATCTAGAACTAGCATGGTATGGGGGAAAGAATACTGGGCTGAGAATCAAAAGAGATATTCTAGCCCTGGTTCTGCCATTTTTTTTTTTTAGCTATAAGACTACGAACAAATCACTTATTTTCATTGTGCTTTTGTTTTCTTACTTGTAAAATCAAAGCAATGAGACTAGATAATTGCCAGGGTCCATTTCATCTCTGATATTCTACAATCCTATTGTCCAAGAAAAGAATGAGAAGTATAGCATATCCCCTAAAGGCTGCTACTTGTGCTTACACCAGCTGAAAGAATAATAGATTTAGAACTGGAACGGACCTTAGAGGTCATTTAATCCAGTCCCCTCATTTGCAAATGAAGGAACTAAGGCTTAGAAAGGGGTTAAGAGATTTGTCCAAGCTCAATCTAGATCTTGAATAGAGAGTGGAAGAAATTCAGAATCAGAGGGGTCCAACATTTTCAAAAGCAAAATGAGTCCTAGGACAGAGTTGAGTTGAATGATGGCGAGAATCTCAAACATTCCTCACTCCTTATAATCAACTTAGCCTTGATGGACAGGCAGGATCAGGGATTGGACTACTGTACTTTCCTTTCCCCCAACCCCACTAATTTCTCAGGGACTGATAGTCAAATAGACATTATCTTTGCCGCTATGAAGAGTGTGACAATCTAATGCTCTTTAACTGCACGCAGAATCACAGAGTGCCCAGGCTGAAGTTTTCTTTCCTGACCATCACTCCTGGCACTCTCATACCTGGTCATGTCACCCTCATTGCTTCTTACTTTTCCCTACCTTCCACTGTGTCCTGTGAAGCTTTGATTCTATAAATAACAAACTGCTCTTCAAATCAGATCAAGGCCCTTCTTGTGACAATCACTATATAAATCTATCATCTATCTATCTATCTATCTATCTATCTATCTATCTATCTATCTATCTATCTCTCATGCACGTTGTTGTTGTTTATCCTTTGTTTTCCAAGAGGACCAATGAAATCATGAGACGATGTCTTGGCTTGCATATGAATTTAGATTTAAGTGAGGCAGAATTGTACAAAATCATCAGCCTCACTCTCTCTTCCAGAGTCATTGAAGTCCAGTGGCAGGACAAAAGTCAAGATGACTGGCGATGGCCCAGGATACAGTGTATCGACCTTGGCATCTTCTATGTCTGACCAAGCTCTAAGCATTCCATAGCACTTACTGTTGCTGCTACTGCCTTCATGGCTGTTGGAGCAAATTGTTCTCATATGACCATTCCCCTAGGAGAAGTCTTCACATGTTTGGGATGGACATCCCCCTAATTCACTGCCAGGTTTGAGGCCTGTCAGTTGCCCTCTACCTGGTTTAGCCTATCTGCTGAGACAGTTTTATCAGGGTGTGGCTGCTGAACATGCTACAGCTTTTTGGAGCCACAGGTGAGAATCGAGTGAAGGTGATCACCAAAGGTAGATGAGCAGCCTTGAAAAGGGCTCGGCAAGCCCTCACACCAGAGGCGCTAGGTCTTGCTGCCCCATACACACACACACACACACACACACACACACACACACACACAGATACATATAGATGTTTCTCCCCAAGTATAGTGAGACAGTGCGGCAGCTAGGTGACACAGTGGGTAGAGCTTTGGGCCTGGAGTCAGGAAGACCTGAGTTCAAATTTTGCCTCAGAAACGTAGTAGCTATGTGACCCTGGGCAAGTCACTTAACCCTGTTTGCCTCAGTTTCCTCATCTATAAAATGAGCTGGAGGAGGAAACAGCAAACGGCTCCAGTGTCTTTGCCAAGAAAAGCCAAAATGGGGTCACAAAGGGTCAGACATGACTGTACAACAACACCACCACAAAGAGTCAGACAGAGGCTATTTTGTTTTGTCTTTGTATCATCAGAACCTAGCCTATAACATAGGTGCTAGGGATACTGTGATTGTTGTTGTCGTTTAGTCGTTTTAGTTGTTTTCAATTTTTTGTGACCCCATTTGGTTCTTGGGGTTTTTTTTGACAAAGGTTCTAGAGTGGTTTGCCATTTCCTTCTCTACATCATTTTACAGATGAGGAACTGAGGCAAACAGGGTGAAGTGACTTGCCCAGGGTCACACAGCTAGTAAATGTCTGAGGTTGGGTTTAGGAAGTTCAGAGGAGTGTTTCTGACTCTAGGCCTGGCACTCTATCCACTGCACCACCTAGCTGCCCTGATGGGCATATAATAGGTGTTAAATAAATGCTTGTTGAATTGAGTTGAATTGTGGTACTCTGAGGCCAGTCTTTCATTTTCTTCTTCTTTTTTTACCAGTACGTCACGCTACTTGTTACATATTTGCTCTTACCAGTTTGAGGAGCGTAGGAAGTATTTGACAGTGAGACATTTCTGGGGGGAAAACACATCTTGTGGGGATGAATATTTTATCCACTATTCAAAGATGCATTAAAGACAAGAGTAATAAAATATTGTTTCACAAAGATGAATTTCCTCTTCATCATTCATATTATGTACTGTGTGAAGTGGAGTCAATATGTATAGGTAAATCTCTGCAGGCAGGTAATGATTTCTCTGGCTTCTTTGAGCTCTTCCACCAATGTTAACTTTTTTTTATGGTAGAGGGATATATACTCTTGTTTATAACGGTTACAGAAAATTTTGTCCTCAATCTGACCACATTGTGAGTTTCAAAGGTGTTTCTAAATGTTTTAGAAATGATTTAGATTGGGAAGAAAAACAATATTCTGTAATGTATTTTTGCCTTTCCTTATTATGTTTTCAGGAATCTGTGATCTGTATGTTTCCAATCCATTAAAACAGTTCATTTAAAGCATAGAGAAACAGTGCTGGAAATGCCTTTCAATTAATGTTTCCAGGGCCTTTAAAACTCATTCAATGTAAAGTAAATAGAGTAAGTGACATCTGAATCTCAAAAAGTTTGAGTGAATGTAATCAAAATTTCCTACCAGTAAATACTAAAATTCCACCTCTTACATAAAGCCTTCCCTGACTAATTGAATGGAAGATGATAAATTTTATCAAGCACCTTCCTCTCCAAAATATAATATCTATGATTTCTTCTCAGTTGCCACCCTAGAACATGCACTTATTCTATTTGTACATATTATAGGATTATGTTCAATATTCCATATCTGAATTTGTCATTTTTACAACCTGAAGGAAAATCTACTGAATCATAGAATTAGGGAACCTATGCCATTTCCATTCTTGTTCAGATTATCAGATGACTGGATTATCCTCAGTTTTCTGATTAGCTATCATGCCCTGTCCAGTCTGTTCTGTATTCCTGATGATATAACCATTTTAAGTCTTATTCTTCTTTATTAGTCCCAGGCTTTTCACTGACATTTCTCTAATGCTAAAGATTTAGACCTTAGCTTTGACTTCTTTGAAAGAGTTGGCTTTTCAGGGCACTGCCTCTGATATTCTAAGAACCTATTGCATAGGAAAAAAGTAGGAAGTGTAATTTATCCACTGAGGCTGTCATTTGTACTTACACATGAAAACTGTCCTGAGGACCTTAGTTAGGCTTTGGCCCCAGGATTTTCCTGTTTCAATACTTTCTAAATTTCTGATCATGGGCCACACAACTTGGTCACACCATGCCTCCTGACTTTCCTGATCTATAAATGACCTCACTGGTTACTTGATTTAAGATCTGCCACATCTGATCCCTAATTATTTTCCCATTTCTTCTGTCATTGCCAATATAATTGTATGGCAGATTCTGAATTTTGCTCCCTTTTTCATCTTTTCCTTGTGCTACCTACATTCTGGACCAGGGGGTCAGAAAATTATAGCCTGAGGGTTGAATCTAGCCTGCCAACTGCTTTTGAATGGCTCATGAGCTAAGAATGATTTTTTGCATTTTTAAATAAAGTTTTATGTATTCAAAATGTAGAAACCATTGTTAGCTTGTAAGCCATACAAAAACAAGTGTCAGGCAGGATTTGGACCTTAGACCATAGTTTGGTGACCCCTTCCCTGCCCATAAGTGAGTTTCTAGTTTTTATTTTAAAGGGAAGAGTAAATATAACAATTCAGGAGTAACATATCAAAATAGGGTAATTATAAATACACTTAAAAGAAACTACGTGGTCCAAACTGTTCTATCTTGCTTGTTTTATTTCTGGACCTAATTTAGCTCATGACACTTTTGAAGCCCTGTGTTGTCTTCCAGGTTCTTCTTTGATTTGGAAAACCCTGACCATTTTATATTGTCCCACATAAGTGCTCTGAAACAAATTCATTGGTTCATTTTACAATATAATTGTGATTCATAAATAATAAGAAAGTCTTCTATTTGAAAGGTGGATTTGGGTTATTATAAGTTCATAATTACAAAATCATGTAGTTAACTGGTTATCTATCCTCTGGTGGGGAGAGAGGTAGAAAGAAGTATCATGTGCAACTCCACTCTCAAAAACAGAATATACCAACAGGTACACAAAGTGAAAGTACACAAAGTACACAAAGACAAGCCCCTTGATCACCAGCTACCCATTGAGTCACCCCAGCTTGTCATCCTAGGCACCTGCTATCACTTACAGGCACAATAATTTTGTCTCATTATAACACATTCCCTAATGCTGTTGTTTTGTCTAAAGTTGTACTTTCATAGGACTGATTAGTGGTAGTAGGTGGTGTATACATTTACTACTTTTTTCTCTTATTAATAAACTAAAAACAAAACAAAACAAAACATTGTTGTCATGTAGAGGAATGGCAAAGTCAAGATGAAAAAGATAGCTTTTGTGGGTTTATTTTATATCTTGCTACTTTATTGAAGGTCTAGGGTTCTTTAATAAACAATATCAACTATGAGTAGAAATAATTTTATCTTTTCTTTATCTATTATCATTTCCTCAATTTTGTTGTTTTATTGCTATAGTAAGCATTTATAGAACCAGGTCAAATAATCTTGGTGACAATGGGTATACTTCCTATATCCTGTTCCTCATGGAAAGGCTGGAAAGGCTTCTTGTGTTTCTCAATTTTAAATAATGCAGCTCTTGGCTTTAGATAGATACTCTCACATTAAGGAAAGGTCCATTTATTATTATGCTTTTTTAACATAAATGAACAGTATATTTTGTAAATGGCCTTTTTAGATTTATTGATTTGATGTGATTTTAATTATTTTATTAATATAGTCTATTTGTTTATAATTTTTTAATGTTTATCATCCTTTTGTTCTCATTCAAGTCCAAATTGAATAATTTTTCAAATATATTTATATAGCCTCTTTGCTAATATAGTCTTCAATATTTTTACATCAATATTTATTATTGATAGTAGTTTAAATTTTCTTTCTCTGATTTATTGCTGCCTGGTTTGTTTATCAAGGTCATATTTGCCTCAGACAAATCTTAATAAGGTGACTCCTACTTCTATTTTTGCAAACAATATACAATATAATTAGAATGTTATTAGAATTCTCTTGTCAAGTCAAGAGGCATTTAATAAATACCTTCTAGATGCCTGGCCTAATGCTAACCACAAGTCTTTATGGGTCTGTGTTTTGAAGGGGGGGAAGAGGGAGGAGTTTATTTATGGTTTATTAAGTTTCTGTTCCTGAGACTGGGTCATTTAAGTTCTCCATTTTTGGCGCTGGTAATCTATCATTTTTAATTTTTGTAAATATTCCTCAATTTATTTAATTTTTCAGTTTTGTTCATGAGAAACTATCAAATAATCACATATAATCTTAATAAATGTGTGAAAGAAACCTTGTTTGAAGAGATTCTTTAAGCCTATATTTCATTTTAAAGTGCCAAGTATGTGATTTAAAAAAATCGAAAATACTAGATGCAGTCTGATCTTACATTCTATTAATTTGTAAGCTTGTCGTGTGAATGTGAAGGCATGATCTGCTATAAAAAAGCATCTATAAAATGGATTATTTACTTTTTGTATTTACATCAGTGAATGCCTTAATGTGTGTAGAAACATTCTCACAAAGATTGTTATGGAAATGAGAAGAAAGCCCTGTGGACTGCTAGTTGTTGATATTTTCTTGAACACCATTTTTTGGAGGTAAAGTTGCTAGCTAGGGCCTTTCCTGGAAAATCAAATCCCTCAGTGAATTTATAATTCTATCAATTCCAGGACAGATTGCTTCATATGTATTTAGTTACACCATTGGCTATTCCAGACCTTACTCCTTAAACTCTTTTGCTACTTCAACATATGAAAGCCTAGGTACTAAGATAACAGTGGAGTTTACATTTGGTGATTCCATTTTTATTGCTAATGACTATAGATCAGTATAGAAATATTCATAGCGATGCTCTATTTGGTGTTTGTTGTTCTCTTTCTGGTTTCATTTTCAGGCGTTCTTAGGATGACCTGGCTTAACTAGGTCTCATTGCAAGCTTTTTGCTGGCTCATTTTCTCCTCATCTGCTTTTCACAACTTGGTGAGGTGATACTACTTATAATTATAACCTCCTATTATCCAACTCCATAATGTTTTGTAAATGAACTGGTACACTCAACCACTGTTGCCCTTTGCTGCCTCATCTCTCTGCTTGGCAAGAAGATCAAATGCTGGGTGGGGTTGCTTATGAGCTCTTTCAGCCTTCCAATTGTGACAAATAGTTTACATCAGTTAAACTTCTTTAAGAAATAGTGATAATCATCATCAGTGTCTTTTATATATATATATTTAGAGTTGACAGCTTGTTAAAACAGGTTGAGTTGGATTTGCTGTAAACTCATGCAGTGTCTTCTCATCTTTCTTTTTTCTTTTAATTTCACATTTATTTTGACTTTTGCTCTAGCCAGCCCAATTTCACTGTTGTCAGAGAAGTGACTCTGAAATGACTGCAGCATATGTAACTAGTTTTTTCTTCTCTTCTAAAATATAGCTGATTTCTTTTCTTTTTTCAAGATGCCATTAAGTGCTCACCAAGAAAGAATCATGTATAGACATAAGGCTTCTGAGTAATCTATAAGCCTTTGGCATCTTTCACCACTTGAACCTAAACCATATTTGAAGATCTGTGTGTGTGTGTGTGTGTGTGTGTGTGTGTGTGTGTGTTTGTGTAATGAATATTTTCTTCTAGAAAAGAAAAAGAAAGGCACTGAACATGGTGAACACTGGATAGCAACACAAACAATGAAATTGATTATAGTCTAACACACAGGAAATGACTCATTACTGATGTGGGAATCATTTCTGAATCAGCTATTTATTTATTATCTGACCACTGACTTGTTAGAACGAAGATCAAAACTAATACAAATTATGAGAGAATAAAAAGAAAAAAAAAGATCTAGCATGCAATTAAAAGTTGTCCATCTTGAGTTTAAACAAATTATTGTTGAAAATGGGATCTAGACATTAAGCCCTAGAACATTGCAGATCCTCTAGGAAGAGATCCATTAACTTCTCAATTAATTATCCACATTGGGGGAAAAATCCCAAGAATATAAAGAAATATTTTTTTTGTCCGGACTATAACTATGATGTGAAACCTGTATGTCTTGTCCATTGCTATAAAAACCTTGTAAGACACTCAAACAGTGAGTAAGCCCCAGAACTAAACAGGAAGAGTACAAGTTGGATTGCCTATGGAAAATTGCAGGGCTACTATAATGATACCAAATGTATCCCTTAAATAAGGCCTATGTTTTAAAAACTATTTTATCGATGTCGTTGCAGGGCAACGAGTCAAAAATAAGTATAATTCAGAAGGCAATGGAGAAGTGGTGGATGTAAGTGACTGGTAATATGGAACAAATAGAGACTACAAAGAAGAATCAGAATGAAGGGTATCATCAAAGACATGTATGAGTGAAAAAAGATGTTCTAGTAATGTGAAAAAATGGATGGATCATTATTGTGTGTATCACAAACATCCTTGTGAAGTTAAGAGAAAATGAGACAAGCTCTCAAAACACTGGGTGGACTCCCTGAAAAGAACTTATGGGAGGACATGGACAAGAGCTGCATGAATGGGAAGGCATGGATATGTTGTTATTTGCATCACTGGGCAAGCATCCATACTGCATTTGGATATTTGAATCAACTCCATCCTTTGCCATGCCCAGTTTCCCATTGAAGTCTACTAGTAAAGATACATGTTAACTTAGTTTGGATGTAGAATTTCTCGACCTCAGCTATTGCAGTGTACGTGGGCACATAAACTGTAATTGTCTTCATGGTGACCTGCTTATTTAAACTCATCATGAATATCATAAGGCAAGATGGACAAGTGTCCCATCAAATGATTATTCGTGTTTCTCTGGACAGAACACAAAATGAACACATTTATTCCATTCGCTTAGAAGAGGCTGGGAGTCATCCTTCCATTTATCCGCAGCTTCTTTATGCTTTCAGATTTCATTTATAGCAAGAAGATCAATATAGATATGGTTCAGTGCCTTCAGTAGTATCAACTCATTGGCTATTGCATGAAAATTGAACATATATCACCATAGGTGACAGATATTAAAGGAACAGTTCCTAATGTCTATGCTGTTCAGAAAACACAGGTATGGTTCTATTACCCAAAGCATCAGTACATAACACAAAGCATGCACTCTCCCTAATGTTTGCTAATCAGTTCAGACGCATTAACCCCCTCTGCTGAAGGCCATTAGCTGTCACAAACATATTCTGCTTAAAGGTTTAGAATGGGACATTCATAGTCTTCAGGAGGAAGGATCCCCTTGGTGAGTGAATGTCAAGCCATCCAGAGGATGCCCGGGAACTGTCATGATCATTTATGTTATGTATGATTCACTTCCATTGGTTGTTTACATGAAAGCATAATTCTTGAGTTACATCTGTTCAGAGGATGACTGCAAAAGATACTCCTAGATGCTTTAGTATTTGCAATATTATTACAAATAGCAGTGAGTAAGTACAAGGTGACATTTGTACTATATCGATATTCTATAAAGTTACTTTCTCTGATATTACTTTCAAGACATTCATTTTAAAAGTTGTTAAGGCAACCATTCATTCTTCAAGATTACAATAAATGTTGATTTGAGGTTGCTGGGGAGTGGTGCAATAGGATTCCTTCACGGAGAGAAGAACCCTCCTCGGAAGCACCTGGTTCCCATCACTGAAAAATCAGTGTCCAAGGCATTTATAACATTTAGAACAGGAAGTTGTCGACACATTGTCCAGGGTGACTTGAGAACAGCAGAACCATTAGAAGTATCCCCTCTAGAGCCATCTGGTGTTGATCTTTCACCTATATTTCCTGAGGACTGAACCAGAGGCACAAAGTGAAGGAAGCAATAATTCTTCTCTGGCCACCTCAACTGCTGAAATGAATGGAGGTGCTTAGTATTTCTACATTTACTAGCATATCTTAGAGATTAAAAAGAGGCACCTATTGGATGGTTACAATATTGTTAGCGTCTTAGTTTTTCTCATCCCTCCAATCTTTTCCTTCTCCAAACCACTGGTCAGACAGTCACAATTTTGAAATTCCTAAATTTGATTTGATCTTTGTGCTCCTCTACCTCCATTAAAAAAAATCTTCAATGGCTCCCTACTATTTTTTAGGACTAAATTAAAACTCTTCAGCCTGGAATTTTAAATTCCTCCACAATATAGCTCCCAGCAATCTTTTCACTTATATCAGTTTACTTCCTTTAATTGAATCTCTTTTCCAGTCAAACTCACCTGTTAGCTATACCCTATATATAAAATTTAATTTTTTTGCCACTCTGCCCTTGAACAAATGTCCTTACTTCTGTGGAAAGCCCTTCCTTCTCACCTCCTCATCATAAAATTACTAGCTTGTCCAGAGTAGCCAAAATGAAATGTGCTGACTGCCTTTTGCCAGAGAGGAGATGGACTTAAAATGCAGAATGAAACATATATTTTGAATATGTACAACATGGGAATTTGTTTTGCTTGACTACACATATTTGTTATGAGGGTTTACTTTTTATTGTTCAACTGAGAAGGAGTAAGAGGGAAAGAAAATAAATGCTTATTAATTAGAAAAAAACATTAAAAATAAAATAAAAAAGAAACATAGGCTTTTAAAAATTATTTTAAACTTATGGAATAAAACAAGCATTTTAATAACATAGTACAACAAATACAATACTTTTCATAGTACAGCCCAGGTACCATTTGTTATATGAGGATTTTCCTGATCTTTTCACTCTTGAAATTCCTTTGTGTTACTTTGTATATACTTTACATTTGCTTATATACATAGATATCCCCACAAAATAGAACATCACCTTCTTGAGGGAAGGGATTATATAATTTTTGACTTGGTATCCACAAAGCCTTAAATAAGGCCTTGAACACCATAGGTGCTTAATAAATGCTGGAGGAAGGCACTATGAATGTATGCCAATGGGGTATCGTAAAATGAAGCAATTTTGTCCTTGTGTGCTGTGGCATTTTGTTTCCTTGGTGTCCCTATATATCTTCATGGTGTCATTGACTGTAGATTAGTTTGTAGGGTACAGTATAGTTTTACTGCAACAGAATTCATCAGATTGAATTAGAAGAGATCCTGGGGGCTAGCCAGTCCAGCCCGTACCTGTGTCCCTTCTGCAACATCCCTGAGACCTGCTACCCCTTAACTATTCACTAATACCTGACTTGGTAATTTCCTTTTCTGTAATTTGAGGAGATAGCACTATCTAATCATAATAGCTCATATTTCTAAAACTCTATCAGATTAAGTTCTCCCCGCATAACAACCCTGTGAGGAAAATCTTATAAAATACCCTATTTCGCAGATGGGGGAAAAAGTTCAGTGAGGTCACCTCTTCTTGTACGCTAGAGCCAGCTCAAATAGAGAGCCTGTTGTTAAATTTTTAGGGTGAATGTTTGTACTTTGGGTATTGGCAAACTATATAAATTGAGGCTTGATTTGTTGTTTTGTTGATTGTATGGATTTAAGAAAGTGATGGAGAATTGGTAATGATGCAGATTAAACTTAAAATTGTGTCCTGTGTACATTTTTTTCCTGGAGAGTCATTTGTTGAACATTTACCAGAATAGTCCTAGAGGGGTGAACCAGCTTGCTCAACATTACACATCTTAAGAAATGATGCCACTAAGTTCTTTTCTTACTCATTTGTTCTATGGAATCTTAGGCATTGAAAATCTCTTTCTGATTCTTTTAAATTTGTTGTTGGAGAAGCAAGACATACATTTATCTTAGTATTTATTTGGGATCTCTAGTCACAGTTTTTTCCAGATTTTCTACTTACACGTTTCTCTGTCTTGTGCTATTTCAAGCTTGCATTTCAATGCCATGATGGGGCAGATGATTGCATGAACTTGCTGTTTGTTTACACCTGGGTATAGCTGAGGAAGGGATGGAATTCATTGTCTCTCTACAGGCATGCTCCCCACCAGACTATGTGCTGTTATAAATCACTTTACTAGGTTCTATTTCCTGAATGTTTCTTTTAGGGAGTGGGGGAGGCGGGAGATAGAATTTGAAACAGATTTATAGAAGGCTCTTCAGGAGCGAGCTGAAAAGAGACGCAGCTGCCCCAGCTCCTCTACAGCTCAAGGAGGGACTCCCAGTGAAAAATTCTAGTAATTAGTTTCATTTGTAGGTGAAAGAAGGTCTTTGAGGAGGTCTGGTATTAATTATAAGAGTGGTCACTGCTGCCATTTCCAAACCCTGCCTTTTGAGATTACACATTGCCAGCTTGGATATAACTTTGCATTTGTTTTAAGAGAGGGAAACACTTAATCCAAGAAGAAAAGGTTTTAAATAACTACAGTAAAGTAGTGGGAATAAGGTCAAACACAGATGTAGTGGGAAAGTCAGTCTCTATTTTTAATGATGGAGAGCAGAAACCCTTAGTTTATGTATATAAGTGACTTTTTTCCTTTAGTTTTTGTCTAACATTAAGCGAAATGTCATCATAGCACTCAGATGTAGTTGGACAGATGGAGGAATGTCTTACAGTGTTGCTTATCAGACAGAAGTGTTGAGGCAACCACATCGCAAAGGGGATACTGCTGCTTCTGCCTCCTGCCCAGCTGCCACCCTTACCACTACTCTATAATATAAAAACTGGGTAAAAACTTTGGTGGGCAAGCTGTTGTAGTTGTTCAGTTATTTTAGTCATGTCTGACTCTTTGTGACCCTATTGGGAGTTTTCTTGGCAAAGATACTGAGGTGGTTTGCCATTTCCTTCTCCAGTTCATTTTATAGATGAGGAAGCAAACAGGGTTAAGTGACTTGTTCAGTATCTGAAGCTATATTTGAACTCAAGAAGATGAGTCTTCCTGACTCCAGGCCTGGAACTCTATCCACTGCACCACCAAGCTGCCCCAACAGGCAAGCTAAGTATAGCTAATTATTTGCTAGTCCATTTCTATTGATCTGTAAATCAGACTTTCTTGGGTTTCTCCAGGTTTAATTTCTACTTTGCTGTCGCTTCCAGTTCTAACCACAGCTCATCTTTTCACTCAAGAAGCAAGACCTTTTGTTATTCTACCTAGGTACCAGGGCCTTCCCATGCTTCCCTAGCATGTCCTTAAGCATTCAAAAAGTTCCCAGAGCTAGACAAAACTTTTCCTGGAAACTTCCAGGAAAAATATTCAAAACAGATTCCTTTGTCCCTCTTTTTTGCTTTAAAATAGGGTTTTCCATTGGGGTATGTGTACTGTTAGTGGGGGTAGGATAAGCTTGCCAAAAAGGTAGATAGATGAAACATTTATTGATCACTTTCCATGGCCAGTGCTGTGATAAGCACTGGGGATAAAAATATAAGCAAGAAAATAATCCCTACCTTCCAGGGACTTACCTTGCATTGGGAGAACACAACACATAAAAGGGGAGTCGGAAAGTAGGGGTAGAGGAGGGATGAGACTGGGGAAAGATATCTATTTCAGTCAAGGTGGTGAGGCACAAGAGAAATCTGAAGAGTTTAGTCATGATAAAGTAAAAAATGATTGGATGTTCTCCTAAAATAGTGGTCTGGGCAGGGAGATTAGAACAAAGCCTTATCGGGGTGGTTTTGGGTAGGTGTGGAGGGGGAAGGCACCTGAAGAGGAAGTGAAAAAATCCGTAGAATCTATTTGTGAATGAAGCACTTGCATAATTTGGTAAATATCTACATGATTCTATTGGAATAATCCAGAAATTTCAAATAGATTTCCAATCAATAAAATCATTAAAAATTTGGCTGTACCCTTAGAGAAGAAAAATTAATTTCTCTCTTTTTTATTTCTTATGGGAACATGCATGGAAAACTCTATTTCCTTTCATATAGAATAGGGGATAGAGAAAATTTTATTGAAAAGCCAAGATATATGAGGATTGAAAAAGGTTGGGAGCCCCTGCTTTAAAGCTATCTTAACTGACTGCTTCATAAAGCAAGATTTCCTCTCTCACTTCTTATGATTTCTGAACCCTGTTTCTCTCAACATTTTAAGTATCTTCATAACTGTCCTTTGCGCTCTCTGAATATCCACAACCAGTCTGGCTTGCTTGGAGCTCTTAGCTCTATTTCTAGGGGCCTTGCTTCCTTAAAATAACCATTACTACATGTAAAATCCTATTATTTTTTTGGTTACTCTGGCTCTACTCAGAATGGGTTTCCTCTCAATCCAAATATTTTTTTCCTGGGGAGAATAGTATTTCTAAACAAGGAATGATGATGCCATCCTGTTTGTGGTAAGAGGAAGGGAGGTAGATAAGGTAGACATCATTGTGTTTGGAAGCATATACTATTGAGAGATTCTAATTTTTTTAAATGTAGCATTTATATAATTTAGAAATTTTAACTATTATCCGATTACCTCAATTTGCACAGAAGGCCTTACTACTTAGATACAGTTGATGTGTGTTAAATACATTTCATCTGAGTCTCATGACAATCCTATGGTTTTATCCCCATTTTACAGATAAAAAAACTGTGGTTCAGGATGTGATATGACCCAGTTTGCCCCAGGTAATATACTTAGGTAAGGTGTCTGAGATGACTTTCAAACCAGTTCTTCTCATCTCCAAGTCCAGCATTCTATCATGGTGCATTGGATGTCACGCAACTTTTTGAGGGCTTATGGTCGTAGGGACCTCACAGAACATCTCATCAGATCCTCAACTCCCATTTTACAGATGAAGGAACTGAGGCTCAGAGAAGTTAAATGACTTGCCCAAATCCAAGTAGGTGGGGAGTCCTGGAGGAGGTATTGGAACCTATATCTTCTGACTCTTAAGCCAGTGCTCTTTCCATGGTATTACACTGCTACACAGGAATCCTTTTTCCACACAACAGTGTGGAAGCTTAGTTATACCAGCAAATTTTTCAATGGAGTCCACTGAATAGAGAAAGGAAAGAATCCTATTGCATATGTATGCCACAAGACAAACTTCCCTAAAGACAGAAACAAGTCAGTAGCCAAAACAACCAGAAAAAAGGAATCCAAATTGTGTCGCTTGCTCTAGGCACCTTTAATAGGAGAGACGTTGGTGCTAATTAATGAATTATGAAACACACAGTTTTAAAGATAATTTTTGTGACACCTCTTTCTCCTCCTAAGAACATTGGCATCAACAGTTCTTGTCACAGAATACTAATTAAAACTTTCCCCATCCTGCCCGATAAGTAGAGATATCAGGAAAAGAAGTCTGTGACTGCGAGGATTTTATTTGAAATCTCAACACAGCTCAATTTGCATAAATTCTAATAAAGCAAAATTAAAATCCATTAACACTTGTCTCTGGTAATTAACGTAAGCTTGCTATTTTGAACGACTGTATTTCAGACATATGGAGGGAGGGAAGGATGGGGAACATGGAGGACTGTAACAGTGAACAGGCTAGAAACTAAGGAAGATATTATTCAGAAGGTTTTAAACTTTAGTGAAGAATAAATATTGTTTGGGCTTGTAGGAAATACTAGAAATTTCTTGACTCTTTGTAGTATATAGAATCAATTGAGGTTATTTCCAGATGTTTATTTTATAATATATGTATGTATGTATGTATGATGTATATAAATCCAGCCTGCATCATGATATTCTGTTACACAAATCCAAATACTATACTCTGGAGAGAATAGAAATTTAATGAATATTGATTATTTTGTACAAACTGCAAAGGTCATAATTTGCAGTGGAATATCATCAAACCAGATTTTTAAAAAATCATTTATGGACTCTGGTGAGTTCGAGGAGGGTTAGTCCATAACTCAATAAAATTAGTATTCTTATTCTTTTTATTTATTTGTTATTATAAACTTAGCTCTCTTATTTATTCAAATTTTGGTCCAATGATAGTGAGCTACATTGGGAAAGATGCCCTGAAAATGGGCCCACAGTTCTGGCTTTCACACTACTGGACTTGGGTTTCTAATAAATATCTGTTATTTAATTTATAGAACCAGCTTACTTAAATGAAAATAAACATGATATAATGATCCCAGTTTGGCCTTTTTATATTGTTTGGCTTTTTAAATGGTTCTTTTTCATTTTCTGTTTGAAAAATTTTGGTGAATTAATGATTCCTCATGAAGGTGAAAAAGAAGCAGGTCCTAACAGATGCCGAAAAGAGAGAGAAACTGCACCTTATAGTAATTATTGCCCCAATTCTCATGAGTCATGTTGTCCACTCCTATCTGGATAGGCCTCATTGGTATTCACGGCCTTTGCTTGGGGTAGGATAGAAGACTATAGAAAATTATCATCCAGGACTGTTATAGATCCCAAGAACAGAGGGTCTCTAACCCCAGTACTATGTGGAAACACAAGAAAAGGAAGAAAAGGGCCTACAGCTCTGAATAATACAGCATTTATTTGACAAGATTTGCAAAGTACTTTAAATATATTATCTCATTTGAGCCTTGTAATAGCCCTGTGAGGTAGGTATTATAACCCTCATCTTAAAGATGAGGTAAATGGGGCACAAATTAAGTGATCTGACCAGAATCGTACAGCTAGTAAGCGTATGAGACAGAACTCAAGCTCAGGCTCTTCCTGACTCCAAGTTCATTGTTTCTCATACCTACCTGAATTACGGATGTCAATGTCCTTACTTTTTCTTTTATTAGGGGTGGGGGGAGGTCAATATTTTTTCTGTAATGTTGGTAGGTGTAGGAGTGGAAAGAAGTGTGATTTAACAAGAAAGCACTCAGAGCAGCATGGTACTAACTGATTGTTATACAGTATTTTAAAGTTTGCATATGTTACATCATGTGATTCTCATAATAACCCTGCAAGGTAGGTGCTACCAGTATGATTATTCCCATTTTGCAGCTGAGGAAAGTGAGGTATAGAGAGTTTAAGTGACTTGCCCGTGGCTCCATAGCTAATAAGTATCAGAGGAGGAATCTGAATTCAGATCTTCCTGATTCTAAATCCAGCCCTTTAATTCCTATCATTTTTGTCCTATAGAAAGACCAAAAAAGTCTTTCATTTTCATTTATCCTCAAAGAGAAGAAAATAGCTCTAGTAAGAACTTATTGGATGAATTATCACTTATGAGAGAAAAAACATATAGAATAATTTTTTTCCTCTGTGTTTATTTACACTGATAACAATAGCTTACAGGGTCTAGACTGAAAAGATAGGACATAATTCATTTTGTGGATGATAAAGGAAGGAAATATAGTTGAGAGGAGTCTAGTCCTTGAAGGAACATCAATTCATTGGCTCCTAAAGTTTTAAAAAGGGTGAAACTGGAGAGAGCCCTCGGTCTCATTCATCTTCATCTGCCTTTTAATCTTAAACTGCATGGACAGATGTGTCTCTTGGTCTTTGTATCTGGAAGTTGTGGTAGTTCTGGATGTGCTGATCTCACTTAGCACAAGTGTGTGGCTCTCTGTGTTTTGTGGACACATGGCTAGCATTCAACAAATGGTTATTCCTGCACCTGGGGCTGGATTTAAGATTTTCCTCTCCCTTGCAGGTGCCTCCAGATTTGGCTTTGAAAACCTCAACAGGCTCCAAAGCAATTTTCTTTCCAGAAACTACACCGATCATCTTTCAAACGAGGTATAGCATTATATGAAACATATTTCTGTTTGTGTAGAACTACCAGAGCCCCCAATGGAAATTGTGAATGATTACTCCACAGTGGGTCATCCCAGACAATATTTACTAAATATGTCACATTTAAAAAATGTGGTCTTGAGGAATTGAAAGAATACCGAGGGCATCGTAATATTCAGGGAAGCATATTTCTTTGTGCATTCTTAGTGATCTAGATGCCTACACAAATGTCTTATATTAACTGTGTACAACACAATATTAGAGTTTCTAGGTTTAAAGCTGGAAGGAACCTCAGAAGTCATCTAGTTCACATCCTAGCCCTTTCATACATCATACATACTCAAAGAGGTTAATTAATTTGCCCAATATCACACAACAAGTTAGTGGCAGAGCTGGGAATAGAACCCTAATCCTAATTCAGAATTCTTTCTAATACATAACACAATTGAATCACCATGATATAAGCTGTTTATATTTCTATTAATGATATTTAGCTTTAAAAGATGTGGCTCACCGTGGGTTACTCTGTCAGTAAATAGGAAAGGCAGTATTTGAATCCACAGGCTTTGACTGCAAAACTAGCACTCTTTCTAGTCTGCCACATTAGTGTTCAGCCAAAGGCCAAAGGAACACTCTCTGAGATTAGATAGTGAAGATTCATGCTTGATGGAAGTAGCTATACTAAATGACCTGTAAGATGCCTTTAAATATTAAGATTCCATGAAATCATTAGGATGAATTAAAATTATTCAGCATATCTACTAAATGCAGTAGCAAGTGATTTATATGTCAAGAACCTGTGATTTCATCACTGTGGGAACTCTTCCCATGCAAATTTTAAGCCATCTATAACTTAGAGAATTTCTTGAGGCTTTGAGAAGTTTAGTGACTGCCTAAGTAGCTTCTGGGAGGAGGGGGGCAGTGTAGGATTTGAACATAGACCTGCCTGATTCTAAATCCATCACACAATGAACTAAGCTATATTGCCTCTTAATGTCAAGTAGCAATCTGCAAATTATTCTGCTGCCTGTAGGATGTTTGCCTATAAAGTTCAAGCCTAAGGAAACAAGAATATCCAATACAAGCATTCCCATACTCTTCTGAGAACTGATTTAGGACCTAATGATAAGTACTTATGGCAGTGCCTAGCACATAGTAGGCACTTAATAAATGTTTATTGATCAATTGATAAAAAATTAATTCAGGGATTGAGATTCAAAGAATTCCAATTTGTAATTTTGGTTTTTTTTGTCATCTTCAGTTGTGTGTTGGACTCCAGGGATGGTAGCACAAGGAGAGTAAGGTGTTGTGACCAGAAAGGAAATGCATTAACCTCTTTTTAGAAATGCAGAATTGAGCAAAGAGGCAAGGCTA
Organism: Trichosurus vulpecula; assembly: GCF_011100635.1. Taxonomy (NCBI): domain Eukaryota; kingdom Metazoa; phylum Chordata; class Mammalia; order Diprotodontia; family Phalangeridae; genus Trichosurus; species Trichosurus vulpecula. The sequence goes on along the minus strand of NC_050573.1, from coordinate 176,651,782 downwards.
TTTCCAGTTCCTCTGCTCACATTCTCTAGATTCTGTCATTTTCCTTATGACCCCACAGTATCTGAGCAATCGGCTGAGCTGTTCTCACTTTACTTGGAATGCAGCAACTACTTGGTGTACATAGTTAGCTAAAAGAGAGGACGTGCAATTTAGAGCAATCCGGCCTGAGTCAGCTTTTCTGTCTTATGCACATTTGTAATGTTTTTATGCTTTTTCTGGTTCTTTCCTTCCTTCATGCAACAAACATTTATCTAGCTTTTACTGATGAAAATGAGCAGAGGTAGGTGCTAGGAGAAACACCAATTCAATTAGTTCAATTCGATTCAGTTCAAGTCGACCAAATTCAATCCAACCAAATTCAGTTCAATATAATCCAAAAATGACTTAACATGTGACTCCTATATGCCAGGCATTATGCTAATTATTGGGACACAAACACAGAAAAAAAGTGAAAAAAATCCCTGTCTACCCTCAAGGAATTTACATTCTTTTGGGGTCAGGCTTAGCTATGTGGAGATGCATGTATTCCTCTTGGAAATTATAATCTAATAGAATGTTTTAGACTAGAATAAGAGTGACACCCTTTTAGATTATTTCTTTCAGGTGAAATACCACTGCATGCTAGCAGCAAAATGAAGTTTACTTTATAAACAGTAGCCAAAGCCTAGTTTAGGAAGTCCTAAGCTTCCTCCCATCTATAGGACAGTCAGGAGGGTTGAAGTGTAGGAAGAATAGGTATTGGAGGACATGGGAAGTAAGATATTAAGCATAACAAAGACAAGTCTTTGTTAATGTGACAAAAAAGGGGGACGTCTCACAAGAATGTGTAGTTATAAAGGCTACTTCCATGCAGGGATCTTCTATTTGAGATTTATTCTCTATCAAACCCACTTCTCACGATCCTAGATTTTGAGTTGTAAATGACATTAGAGGTCATCTGTTCCAACCATCTCATTTTACAGCTAAGGAAAAGAAGACTCAGGGAGCAGTGGCAGAGCTGGGAGTTGAAACCAGTTCTTCTGATGACAAAATCGAGCACCTTTTCCTCTTCATTGTGTTAATTTAGGTCTAAGAGTTTTCAGGATATTATATTTGTTATCTACTCTTTCTCTGGTTTAATGTTGAGAATGATTTTTTTCTCACCATTTTAGATTGTTATTAATTCCTCTTAGAAATGTTATAACATAGATCACAGAATTTTAAAACTTGGGAGGACATTAGAGAGCTCTTCTACTTTGAATTCTTCATTTTTATAGATGAAACCAAGACTCAAATTAGTTATTTAATTTGCCCAATATCATACAAGTTATTGGCAGAGCTGGAAATAGAACCTATATCCCCTGACTCCTAATTCAGAATTCCTTCTAATATATAACACAATTGAATCACCATGATATAAGTCATTTATATTTCTATTAATGATCTTTAGCTCTAAAAGATGTGCTTTATTATTTTGGTTAGAAAATTAATCTTCCATGTGATATGAAGTTTCTTATTTATAGTTGGGTCTTATGAGAAAGGGCCTATTGATTATTCAGTTCTTTCCTCCTTCCTTCCTTCCTTCCTTCCTTCCTTCCTTCCTTCCTTCCTTCCTTCCTTCCTTCCTTCCTTCCTTCCTTCTTCCTCTTCCTTCTTCCTTCCTTCCTTCCTTCCTTCCTTCCTTCCTTCCTTCCTTCCTTCCTTCCTTCCTTCCTTCCTTCCTTCTTCCTCTTCCTTCCTTCCTTCCTTCCCTTTTTCCCATTAGTGTGTATAGCAATAATAGTAATACCTTAATGAGCCAAAAGATCACAGCTGCTTGCCTAAATATACTTCCTATTACTTGGGAGGTACAGGGAGGGAATTTTGGTTCAATATGCACTGAATTTTAAAGGTTAATTCTTAGTACTTAGTCCAAGATACACCTCACCCCCCAGCAAAATGGAAAAGATATCTTAAAACTATCATTTAACAGTATCTTTATAAAGCCTTTGTTCTGAACCTCAATCTTATCATTGCTATTATTGAAAGCACTTGGAATCTTTTTTGTTTGTTTTTAATACGCACTGAAGCTTGAGTATAACAAGTCTTACATTTATAAAAATAATAGTCCTTCTCTTTAAGTTGCATAAAGCATGGCCAGGTCCACCGCCACACTGTTGAGAGCATTCCCATTGGCTCTTCCTTAAGGTAATACCTCCCTAAGGGGAATGGCCAATGGGTGGGATCCCCAGGGTGTGCTAGCATACCACCAGACCACTATTGATCCCTATACTCTTTATACAGCTAAAGTGATCCATATTTGTCTTCCAAAGCACTTCACTTAAAAGTTGTATCATAAAGTTATATTTTTCCAAGAGTCAGGCAATTACTAGAACAGATTTTCCTGAAGAATTAAAATCCATTTAAAAATGGAGCAAACCAGAGACTAGGCATGAGAAGTTGTTCAGAACATGGAAAATTCTTTTGTCAGTATACATCATCAGTATCTGAACCAGAATAGTCATTTATGTACCAGATATTTGAGATTTTGAGTAAGAAACAGTCAACCAATGGGAATATGGAAGAAAGGAGAAAAAAAAACAAAAAAGATCCTTGCTGATTGTCCCTGGGGAAATATCCGTGACTATACAACATCTCAACAATCCTGGAGGTGTAGTTTTCAGGTAAGAGATCAGCTGGCCAATATTGTTTACTAGAAGATGTTGGGGGAGGGGACCCTTCATAGCTACTGATTTATGCAGAGGTTGATAATATCCTCTCTTCTTTCAAATAAGGTTGTAGGGTTTGGATCTAGAAGAAAATTAGTTCAACCTTTCTCACTTTTCAGATGAGAAAACAGTCCCAGGGAAGCGAAGAGACTCTCATAGTCCTTTTTCTGTTATCTAACAGCCTAATTACCCTATCTAGATACAATTCCCACCCCCGCCCCCTCAATCCCCCCACCTATTCTGTCTTGTTTTCCATAGCAGAGTAACACTAAGGGTATAAGGCTTATTACTTTAAAAAAATAATTTAAGCTGTTACTGTTATTTCTAGATTGTTTTACTTGTTATAATTAATGTGTTAACTTTCTGTATGTGTCCCCTAAGGCAATTTTGCAAAGGACATAATTTCAAAGATTGGAAAAGTAAATAAATGAATAGCTAGGAGTCAAGAGATTTGGTAGCTATTTCCAACTCTGCCACTGATTTTTCTGCTTATATTGAGCAAGTGGTCTAGACGTTCATTTCTACAAATTATTTCCCAGGAAACTGAGGCTGGTAATATTTGTCCTATACTTTAAAGGATATGAAGAAATATTTGTAATATTTCTATTCTTCAGAAAAAAATACCCTCTTTACAAATGTGTCCTCTCAATACTTTTTCATAGGATGTTTCTATTTGAAAGGCAATGTGATTCAGTATAGAGATGTCAGACACATGGTCTGTGGGCCACAGGCTGTTGGCAACACTCCCAAATGCAGTCAAAAGAAGATTAAAATGTGATTGGGACATATTTAACAAAATAAATAAAAAATATAATAAGACATAGATAATGCTAGTTTGTGGTTTTCTAAGTCAATATGCAGCTCTCAGGGATGCTTAAGTATAGTTTGTTGTTGTTGAGTTGTTTTTCAGTCACGTATGACTTTTCTAGACCCCATTTGGGATTTTCTTGGCAAAGATACTAGTGTTTTGCCATTTACTTCTTCACATCATATTACAGATGAGGAAACTGAGGCAAACATTGTTAAGTGACCTGCCCAAGGTCACATAGCTAGTAAGTGTCTGAGGTGGCATTTGAACTCAGGAAGATGAGTCTTTCTGATTGTAGATCCAGCTATCCACTTTCTGATTGTAGACCCAGCACTCTATCCACTGTGCCACCTAGCTGCCTGAAGTACCATTTAGTGGCCTCCATTTCCATTTGAATTTGATGCCTCTGAGGTAGTAGATAGAGAGTCTCAATATTCCAGTTCTCACATATCCTGGCTGTGTCATCCTGGGCAGGCTGATTAGCTTCTTAGTACCCCTGGCCACTTTTTAAGGTTAAAAATAGCAGAGCCAATCTGAAGTGGTAAAGGAAAGTCCCATACCTAGGGGATCTTTACATGAAATCATAAGGCCAGTAATATTTATATTACACCCAGTCATATATATAACACACATATCATATATGTGAAATGTTTTTATGTGTATATATCATGTAAAAAAGTCAACACCCACATTTATATATGCTAAACATGGTGCCTGGAAATAATATTTGAAACATCTTATCAGCAGATTATCATTTTTTAATGACTGCTATATATGTCAGTTATATGCCAGGAAAGGGAAAGAAAGTGGTTACAGGGTAGTAAATTGTTGTAGACATGTAGAAGAATCATTGCGAAAAGCCCTAGCTCCCATAATTCAGGGATGGGGACTTGCTGTTACCACTAAGTCCTTTAAAACATGGGGCAAGTGACAGGAAAGGAAAGCTATTCTCTTGAGGAAATATGGTATAGTGGGAAGGGTGCTGTACTTGGAGTCAGAAGAATTCCTAGGTTAAAAGTATTTTTTTTTCCATTACTTATTAGTTCTCTAATCCTGGGGAAGTAATTTATCTTCTCTTAGCCTCAGCATCCTTATCTGCAAAATGGGGTAGCAGTACTTACCTTACTGGAGGTGTTGCAAGGACCAAATGCATAAAAATGTGTGTGCAAGATACAAAGGGCTATGTAAGTGTTAGATATTTTGTATCCCAGAAAAGATGAGTTGGCTCAAGGTTGTGAATGAAATGAGTTCTGTGGTTATTCTCCTTGAGATAAGTATGACTATTTATATCACAGGTGATTTTTTTTTTACAAATTATTATATCATAAAAATGAAAGTTTTCTGGACATCATCAGGTGAGTTATTCAAATTCCCAGGGACTGTTACAATTTTGAATTAGTCCTCAGAGCATCTTTACTTCCTGTTCTGTGAAACAAGTAGGGAAATGCATCAAAAGACTATTCTTGGTGAAATTTTCTGTAAAGGTTCCAAAAGTTTAGAGGGACTGAGGAGGGAAAGCATTGGGGGAAGGAGAATGGACATTCTTTCTGGGCACACCTCTGAGATCCATCAAGAGAGCACATGTAGAGACAAGTCTTTGTTTCACTCCATGTTAACATATTTTAAGTCTAGTACAAAGGCAACAATTTGGAATATAATGATGAATCTGTAGGAAGCATCAAATGAAGTGTTTTCTAGGACTTTAGTTTGTCAAGAGGATATCCGGCTCTGCATTAAAAGCTGACTGAAAGAAATCATCTTAAATGCCACATACCATCACCTGCTAAAATTAACACAGAATAGACTCTTTGTCAAACCTACTCAATATTTGCTTTTTCTTTTAAGTTGAGCTGTTATATAAGATTTCTCAAGCTAGAATCTTCCAGTGTCTAATCTATACTCAAGGAGTAAATTAGGCTTTTTGTGAAGTTCAATTAACTTTTAGGGTGCAGTTACACCTTTAGTGTATGGAAGCACCTAAAAATGATCTCTTCTTTTTTTCAAGCTTAAAATGTTGATGTTTTATTTCACTTTTTAAGACAACAAAAGGATATATTATGAATAGTTTGTCATTATAAAGGCCTTATTGGGTCTCTGTGGATTTACTATATTTCTTTCTAATAACTAAAATGTAGCTGTAGACCAAATCACAGGGGGTTACCATGTATTCTTTGATAGTATGTGCAGCATTTTTACACAAAGAAAGTTTTATTTGTGCAAATTTGTTTCTTAGGGCCTATTTACACCTGCATGACAGCACATATCTTCCACTACAGTCTATAATGCTTCACAATGTCAGTTCTAGGTTGCTGAAAGTATTTCCACCAGTCTATGATCTGATAGGCCCTACCAAGCTGGAAAGGCTTTGCATTTAGTCATATACATGTGTCATCCACAGACCAGCCAAGCTAAGTTCAGAGAAGCTTAACAAACATCAAGAGGCTGGACATCTGCTGATGAATTTTTCTGTTAAAATGAAACAAAACAAAAACTCTAATAAAGAATCCAAGGCAGGCAGAGTTTCCCATCTTATTTGGAAGGAGTGCTCATACTGATGAAATTATGGATCATTTGAAGTCTAATATCACGTTCAATTCTATTCTAGCATCAAAGCAACCTTTTAAAAAAAAGTGAAAGAAACCTAAGAAGTTAATTTAACTTTTAAAAACATTACTTCTAATGCTACTTCCCTATATGGAATCAGTAATTTTAGTATTCTAGTAGCCTGAGAATACATTTACTCTTCTCACCTGGGGTCGATCAGAAGATCATTATAACCATCATCATCATCATCATTATTTTACCTAGCACTTTATGAGTTTCTAAACAAAACACTAACACCTCAATTTGAGAATCAAACTTCAGTGCAAAAAAAATGAGAGAGAGAACAATGTTGGGCAATAGTCAGCAATATCTACTTTATGCTGAAATCCCAAACAATTTCCAAAAATAAACAGGTATGTTGTTCAGGGTAAAGTAAAGGGTAGTTTAATATACTGAACCACATACTTCAACAGAAAACTACACAGCCTTCCTGATCAAACAAGAATGGTCCCAAGTCTACCTGCAATAGTTCATGTCTTGTAGGCAAATTTTCACACGAATAATGATTAAAGAGTCCTTGGTTTGCTCTTTGATTAGATTATAAAAATTATGCTATGTTGATTCTTGAGATTTTTTTAGCTCCTTCTCTTGCTAATCTATCAGCTTCTTCATTGCCTGCAAACCCTGAATGACCAGGAACATGCACCCATTTATGTCTATGCCTTGAATAAGTGTATCAAGCTTAACAAAGTCTTCTTTGTTAATGGCATCTTTTCCTGTGCTTGTTTTCCAGCCATTTCCCAGTCTTTAACCCAACCCGTTATACCATTTATAGTAAACACATTATTTGTGTAGAGAACCAGCTTACTGACGTTTTGATTCTGGGCTTGTTCTATTGCTTTACAGGCAGCATGTATTTCTGCTCTTTGATTCGTCCGTTGCGCAGAAAGTCTATCACCCACATTTAGGGGATGGCCGGGCCCCCAGTAAACATCGATGCCTGCTGGAGCTTTCCTCCTCCCATTACTGGAGCAGCAGTCATCTGTGTTACCCACAGCTGCATCTCCCATGTAAGAAAATGTTTCTTTGCTAAGTGAAGGCACAGAAACTGTTTTGCTTTGTAAGCTTTGCGCAAGGCTCTTCCTCCTCATTTTATGCCTCACAGGGTCTCTTGTTCGGTTTCACTTTGGGGTCCTGTGGGTCACTTTTGTTTTTCTGTTGAACGATCAGGGCTTGCAGTATTTCGGACAAAGGCCCAACCAAGCCTCACCTTCAGTAGCAAACTTCTGGAATCTGGCAGTAGGAAATCGGTTCACTTGTGCTTGACATTCACTCCAGGTGGTGAACACGCAGGTCTTGCGACTCCTCGTCACGGCGTACAGCATGCCGGCGCTCAGGCGGCGCGGGCCACAGCAGCCGAAGGCACCCGCGACAGCTCTAGGGACGGCGGCCCCGGGCCTCAGCATGGTCCGCTCTGGGGCATAGTGACCACGGGGAGGAGAGGACCAGGGCCGCAGCGTGGGCCCAGGTGGCCGCCGTGACATTCCGCTCCCAGGCTCGGGCTGCAGGTCCTAGCAATCCGCAGCCCGAGAGAATGATCTCTTCTATGTAAATATTCTTTCCTGACCTGGAAGAAGGAACAGTAACTTCTGCTGACTAAAGAACTCACTGAGCTAAACAATGAAAAGACTGAAGAAAGGATGAAGCCACTCTTAAGGAAAGGTCTTAATTTGCTATCTCAATGAGTTCTTCTGTCTCCTGGTAAAAGATATTCCCAACTTTTACAGGCCCCTATTACAGTTCCCTTTATTAAAAAAGGATGAACAATGTTTCATTAACCTTTCTTTACATTTTTGGGAAATTAAGTGTGACATAGTGGATAGAATGCTGATTTTGAAGTGAAGATCTGGCTTGGAAATCAGCCTCAAAGCTTAATAGCTATGGGAACCTAAGCAAGTCCTGAGCCTCAGTTTTTTCTCATCAATAACAAAAGAGATAAATAATATGTGTATGGGGTTGTTATGAGAACCAAGTGAGATAGTGTGTGTAGAGCACTTTGTAAAACTTGGAAGTCCTATAGAAATGCTAGCCATCATCAACCATCAGCTTAAGTGTTCATGCCCACCTTTTCATATGCCAGCTTTGCCCAGTTCAAGAATGAGCTCTCCTTATGAAACAGTGGAAAGAATACTAGTCTTAGTGTATAAAAAAATATGTTCAAATACTGCCTCTTATCCTTGTACTTCCATGACCTCAGGTAAACCACTTAACCTAGCTAAATCTTGCCTTCCTTATCTATAAAATGATGGAAATAGACTAGGTAACCTAGTTCTAAATCTAGTTGGGTTCTAAATTCACTACCCTCTCTAAGCTTTCCTAGATGAATATGGGTAGCAGGACACATGGTGTTCAGAATCTCCAAAAAATATTTTTCCTTAATGGTTAAAGCCAGGGGCGTGGCCCAACTTGATGATATGGAAAACTCCCACTCCCAAATGAGTCACCAATGCTTGAGGTGTAATAGCCACATTTTATTTTATTTTTTTGTCTTGGTACCAGTTTGACTCACTGGGTGCAGGAACTCATTGTCACAAATGGGCATTACTTTTCTTCTTGAGTGTGGGGAATCAGACCAGTATAGTACAAGAAGGTTTGAAATGTAAAATCCCATAGCTTTCCTGTTGCTACCTCCCGAAAGGGATTTAAGTGTTTGGGGCCATTTCTGGTATACCCCAAATAATGAAACAGCTTGTCTTCATAGGTCATGTGAAAAAGTTCAAGTCTCCTCAGTCTGTTTTTCTCTATCTGCTCTCTGGGGAAAATTTGACCCCTTACTTTGCTTGTGCCCTAGATCCTGTTCTCTCATATATCCTCTGGGAGTGTGCCTCTGATTATTCCTTCTCTCCAATCTTCATTCTTTTTCCCTCTTGACTACAAATGTTCTCAGTTTTCCACCCTTAAAATTGTTTCTGCCATCCCTTCAAGCTCTCATCCTGTATCTTTTCTCTTTTTCACAGTCAAACTCATAGAAAAAAACCATCTATATTCATAGCTTTCACTCTATCTTTCCACTCACTTTTCATCCCCTTGCAATCAAATATCCAGATCCCACATCTGGAACAAACTTTTCTCCCAGTATACTAATATTTTCTCAATTGCTAAATCAGTGACTTGTTCCCAGTCTATATCCTTCTTGACTTCTTTGCAGTGTTTGATGCTGTTGAATATCTCTTTTTCCAGATTTTTTTCTTCTTTCTGATCTTTTTGTGGTCTTACTATTCCCTGGCTCTGTGCCTACCTGCCTGATGACTCGTTATTAGCCTCTTCTTGTTAGACTACCATCCATGTTCTTTTCCCTATATGTGCGTGTACTCTGGGACTTTGTCTTGGGTTTTCCCTTCTTTCTCGGTGATTTTTTTAGCTTGCATGGGTTCAACTATCATCTCCATGCTGATGATTCCTAAAGCTGTACCTCCATTTCTCTTCTCTCTCCTGAACTTCGGTTCCACATCACCATTTGCTGGACATCTCTACCTAGATGTGCCATAGAATTTCAGAGTTGGAAGGGACCAGTACTATTGTAATATCCTTTTAATTGTTTTCCATGCCTCAAGGTTCTCCCTCTTTAATCCAGTTCTTCCAGAGTGATAATTCTACAGTGTTGTCTGATTTCCCAATGAGGAAAGTCCCTCTAGGTTGGCAACTGTTCTGAAATTTTTAGTTTTAAAGAGTTGCCAGAAACACTAAGAGGTTAAGTGACTTGCCGAAGGTCATATAACTATTGCTCATCAGAAGGAGGACTTAAACTCAAGTCTTTCTGAGTTCAAGTTCAGCTCTTTACCAACTATGGCACCCACGGTTCCTGAAAAATTCCTTGACCTGACTTTATCTGTGTGACCTTAGACAAATCTCTTCACTCATTACACTTTAGTTTCTTCATTGTAAAATGAGGACATTGGAGAAACATGGAAAGACTCAAATGAACTGATGCAGATGGAAGTAAACAAATTTAGGAAAAAGATGTGATGAAGATAACCAAGCTTGGCTCTGGAGAGGGGTGGGGGAAAATGTATCTCCCTCCCTTCTTTGCAGAGGTGGAAAATTATGGGTATGGAAAATTTATTGTACTTTAGATTCAATTGATGTGTTTGTTAGTTTTGCTGAACTTCTTTGTTTTTCTGCTTTTCTCTTTTAACTTTGTTATAAGGGATGGCACATGCAGAAGGAGAAGGAAGTGGATATATAATAATATAATTAATATGTAGCTGAGGTGTTGCAAAAACAAATAATATCCATGTCACATGTATATGTATACACACATATGAAAATATGCAAATATATGCATATGTATATTATATATGTATGTATATGTATACATATATGAATTAGAGCTTTATTCTACACAATATCTTTGTTCCTTGTAGTTCTAAAGTAATGATTGTATGAAGTACTTATTATCTACTGTGTCCATGGCATGGTATTATAATCTGGTCACATTTTTTTCTCTCCAAATATGTCTTTTTTTCATTTTAAGGACTCTCCATCAGCCAAAATAGGGTTTGTATCCTCGGACAGAATTGCTTTGCCAAAACTATGTTCCCCAGTAGGCCAGATGCTATCTTTGAGTGGCATTTTCTATGTCTCACCTTTGCCTAGACTCTGTCATTAACAACAAAATGATGGACTTCTAGGTCTTTACCACCAAAGGAGGGTTGGAATTATGCCAGTTGGGATTACAGCCATTATACAACTAATTCTGGCAAAAAAAAAATCCTTCCCTTTCTCTTGGAAGTGAAGACCTGGCTTGAGACAGCCAGACAGATGTCAGATGGTAATGATTTTCAGTGACTGAAAAGTGAGGGGAAATTGTAACAGGTGACATAAAGGAGGAAAGATTCTGTATCATATTACAAATTCCCAGGAGCTGCCCCAGGCCACTGGATAGTCATCATGTGAAGTGTTGGTATCTTAAAATTAGCATTTCCTCTGGCACAATGGCTTGTCTTATCAGTGAGTCGAGTAATGTTTAATAAGCATTCACATGCTCATGGGGATACACTGAGCCTGTAGGAGAGTTCATCCAAAATGACAGAGGGCCCTCCCACCAGCATTTATAATTAAATGCAAGGAAAACAAAGATCCAAATGTAAAAGGTGGCATTACATCTAAACACCAGAGAAGGAATTTGTTTTTGATTGACTGACGATTATGCATGTGTTATGTGTTGTGTCTGTATGTTTGTGTGTTATGTGGTATGTATATATGTGTGTATGTTATGTAGAATGTATAATTTGTGTGTGTAAATTTATACTTCTTTGAGATGTTGAATCTTTTGTGAGTGAGATCAATTTTGAATCAATTGATAGGGGTAGAAGAAAGGAAAAGAACTAGAGAAAGAGTTTAAGGAGCCAGAGCAAGAAATCAGTTTACTTGAAAAACATTGCAGAACGTGTGTTTTAGGATGCCAATAGTCTGATAGGCATTCTGGGAGACAGAAAAATCAAGGCATTTTTTTTTCCCTTTTTAGCTAGGACTCCACCTAGTCCTGACCATACTTCTTTCAGGACCTTAGGCTGGAAGGGATCTAAGAGATCATGTAATCCAATCTCCTCATTTTTTAGATGGGGAAATTGAGGCCTAGAGAGGTTGTGACTTGATTAGGCAAGGTCACATTGGTAGCAAGAGTCAGAGGCTGGATTTAAACCCAAGTTTTCTGACTGTAGAGTAAGTCTTCTTTCCAGAATACCCTGCCATTTCCATGTGTACTCTAGAATTTAAAAAGCTGGTGGGGAGATATGACAGATGATTAGGGCTGGAAGAGGGCTGTAGTGAGTGATGGGGTGAAAGGAGATTGTGTGTGGAAGGCTTGGTCTACAGGAAAGCACAAGGCTGACATAGTTTTTCTTGCCTCTAACCACTTCATAAAGCTCCCCTCCCAAGGTCTTGCACCTGCTGGTCCATTTCCTACCTCCCTTTAGTCTAGAGGGAGCTATTAGTACTGCTACCTAATAGCATGTGCTAGAGAAGTCAGAGATTTCAATTGACTTTTCATATATGTATGTGTATATGTACACACACACACACACACATATATATATATATAATATGCATGTATATGTTCATTCCAAGCGCATTTTGCCAGTTATGGAAAGGAAACAGTTTTAATCTGTTTTAGAAAACAGCTGATCAAACCACACTTTCTATCTCCTCACAAATTAAAATACTAGTTTTGCATCCAACCTTTTAAATTCAATCTGGCAAGATTAACGTCAACTATTTCTTATTAAATATGTAGCAGACAAAGCATAGCATGATGGCCCAGAAAAAAAATTGAAACTGGAACAAATTTCCTTATGCCAAAATCATAAGCTATATCAACCATTTGAAAGAAACTGTAGACTGTTAGAATAACTTTAATTGCGTTATGCCCTCTTTGTGGCCATGCATAATGAGAAAAATACCATAAGCCAGAGTATTGCAGAGGAGAGATCTCCAGGAATTATCACTTACTCTGATGTCTTGGAGAAACTGTGATCTCATAGGTGTAGATACTGCTGCCACTAGTATAGATCTTATCCTCACTATATTTAGGTGGTACAGTGGATAGAGTCCTGGGCTTGGAGTAAGGATGACCTAAGTTCAAATTTGATCTCAAACACCTACTAGCTGTTTTACCCTGGGCAAGTCACTTAAATTCTATTCACCTCAATTTCCTCAACTATAAATTGGAGATAATAATAGCACCTCCCTCCCCCCAGTTATTGTGATGTTTGAATTAGATAGTATTTGTATACACATAGAAGGTACTTAAAAATGCTAATTCCTTCCTTCCTTCCTTCCTTCCTTCCTTCCTTCCTTCCTTCCTTCTCTCCCACAACTTCTTATCCTGTGCAATTGTCATGTTCTTCTATAGAGTCTCCATAGGATGTCAGCCCTAAGTTAATAGGGTCTAGTCCTTTTAATAGCTTGAGGGGTTCTAATGAGATATTTAGCCAGTCCATAGCCTCTCATTCTCACCACATGATGGACCTACCTCCCTTTCTGGTTATATATTTCCTTATTATATCTTTTATTACAGTTTTCACTTATAACTCATTATAAACAATGCAAGTATTGTTCAATTTCTTAAAAGCAATTCAACCTGGTGTTCTACTCATATTCAACTCTGTGCCAGCCCATTATTTATCCACAACACTTGCAGTGTGTGTATGTGTGTGTGTATACATGTGTGAATGTGTTGCCCAACTGGCTAAAATGTTGCGGTCTGGTCAATATGTGTTCACCTCTCCCCCAATACTTTGTTTCTCACAAATTCATGGTTTATACAACCTCTTATATCAATCTCTTCTGAATAATGAATATACCTGGTGGCCCAAAAGAGAAGTTCAAAACTTTTTTATACTTATGGCCTTGACTTCCTTTCCTTTCACTTTCTTCTTACCCTTTCTAGTCTGGCTTCCAACTTCATCACTCAACTGAAATTGCTTTCTCCAAAGTTGCCAGTGTTTCAGTAATTGCCAAGTCTGATGTTTATTTTCTCTATCTCCCTCTTTATTAAACTACCTACTACTGCATTTGATACTGCTGACTACCCTGTACTCCTGGATGAACTCTCCTCTCTGGATTCACATAGTGCTTCTTTCTCTTGGTTCTCCTCCTGCTTTTCCAACTGCTCTTTCAAATCTCCTTTTTTTTTGGATCAGTATCCATATCACTTGCCCTAACTGTGGGTGTGCCACAAGCCTCTGTTCTATATCCTCCTTTCTCACATTTTCTCTCTTGGTCACCTTATCAACTCCATGAGTTTAAGCATCATGTATATATACAGATGACTCAGAGCACTACAGGTAGCACTCTCTTAGGGTTCAGGGATGGATTAATGAATCTTCCTGGACGCTTTAAATGACACATATATATTCCAAAGGGAATCCAAAAAAGGACCCATATGCACAGAACATCTATGATAACACTTTGCATATAGCTGGAAATGAGAAGGGTGCCTATCAATTGGAGAATGACTGAAAAAACTATGCTTTAGGTTATGTATATAATGTAATATATTATTGCACTGTAAGGATTGATGAGAGGGAAGGGTTTGGAGAAATCTGGGATGATTCATAATTAAATGATCAGAATTAGGAAACCATTTATACAGTGACTACAACATCTTGAAGGAAAACATTTGTAAGCAACTTAAGAAATCTGATCAATGTAATGATTCATTTTAACTCCAGAAGAGTAATGATGAAACATGCTTCCACCTCTTGGCAAAAAGGTGATAGATTAGAGGTGTAGGATGAGTCATACTACTTCAGGCATGGTCAATGCGTGTTTGTTTTGTTACAATATACTTATTCTTACAAGGAAGGATGTATGTGTGTATGTTGAAGGAGCTAAAGAGGAAGTGGGATGGAGTGATAGAGATACAAAAAAGAAGGAAAGAAAGAAAAAAGGAGTAATGAAACATTATAAAACTTCATTGAAAGAAATAGAAGGATGTTCATGAGGGGAGATAGGCAGGTCAGTGTTAAAACTACTTAGTTAAATTTATTGCATTTTTTCCTTTTTATAAAAAGGCTGTGCATCATAGGGATTTGCGTAGTCATATTCTTGGTAAATGGAAATGTTGATTTTGTCAAATTCTCAATAATAAAATAAAATATAATTTAAAAAGGACCAAAAAAGAAGAATAAACTTTTCCATAAAGCAGTGAGAACCCAGTTGAAATTAAACAAAAAAAATGGAAATTCAGTCATTCTAATTCCATGATTTCCTCAAGTAGCATTAACAGTATGGGCAAAAGCATAGAGAAGATGAACCACTTTCTAGGATACTGAAAGAACTGGCAGATGGAATTGCTGAGATACTCTCAGTGACCTCTGAAAGATCTTGGAAAATCAGAGGTGTACCACAGGATTGGAGAATGACAAATATTTCAATTTCCCAGAAAATGGAAAAGAATGGAACATGTAACTAACAGACTAATGAACTTGACTTTGATTTCTGGCAAAGTTCTAGAATGTGTTCTGAAGACAGAACATCTTGAAAAGGAAGTGGTGGCTGCATGGAGCAAATATGGTGTAATTGAAGAAGACATCATAGCACACTGAACTCATTTCATATTTTTCAGTGTTATAAGACTGATAGATTGGGAAATGCTATATCTATCTATCTATCTATCTATCTACACACATGTGTGTATATACATACATACATAAACACACACATATGTAGATTAGCTGGGTTTTGGAGAAGAATTTGAAAAAGTTTCTGAAACTATTTTTGTGGAAAAGATGAAAAACATAAGCTAGATTTGGTATTGTTGAGAGGCTGTATGCAAACAGTACTCATTAACGATTTGGATTTAATTTGGAAAGAGGTTTCCAGTAGAATGCATCAGGTAACACTGCTTATCCCTCGGTTGCTTATTATTTTTATCAGTGATATGGATAATGCTGTAGATGTCATACTTATTAAATCTAAAGATGGATGGGGGGGGGTGGAGCCAAGATGGCAGCTGGAAAGCAGGGACTAGCGTGAGCTCCCCACCAAGTCCCTCCAAAAACCTATAAAAATGGCTCTGAATCAATTCTAGAACTGCAGAACCCACAAAATAGCAGAGGGAAGCAGGGCTCCAGCCCAGGACAGCCTGGGTGGTTGCTGGGTGAGGTCTTTAACTCACGGAGCTGGGAGTGGAGTGGAGCAGAGCCCAGCGTTGGCCATGTGGACCAACCAGACCAGGAGCCAGGTGGAGCGGGCCCTAGCACCCTGGATCAGTGAGCTGTGGCAATTGCCAGACTTCTCAACCCACAAACACCAAAGATGACAGAGAAGAACTGCAGAACCCACAAAATAGTGAAGGGAAGCAGGGCTCTAGCCCAGGACAGTCTGGATGGTCTCTGGGTAAGGTCTATTGTGCACGGAGCTGGGAGTGGAGCAGAGCGGAGCAGAGCCCAGTGTGGGCAGCGTGGACCAACCAGACCAGGAGCCGGGCAGAGCATGCCCTAGCACCCTGAATCAGTGAGCTGCAGCAGTTACCAGACTTCTCAACCCACAAATACCAAAGACAACAGAGAAGGTTAGTGGGAAAAGCTGCTGGGGACAGGGTGATAGAGTTGGCAGTTCAGCCACCGCCCCGGGGGCAGTGGAGGTGGGGCAGCTACATTACTACAGCTGCATGCAGTTGCTTCTGGCCCCAGGCCCACCTGGTGGGAGAAATTAAGTGGCTGATCAGAGCAGGAGTGCAGATCCTGCTGAAGATCTAAGTCCAGTCTGGGTTGGGGGTTCTTGGGGAAGGAGTGCTGGTGTGGCAGAGCTGTCTGTAATAGCTCTGAAATCAACAGCGCATCCCCCCAACCTTGGAACAAAGTACTCTTTACTCTATAAGCAGTCATACCCCACTGAAAAACTCAAGGGTCAAGTAAGTTGTCTGAGAACGTGGCCAGGCAGCGAAAACGCACCCAGATTCAGTCTCAGACTTTGGCGTCTTTCTTTGGTGACAAAGAAGACCAAAACATACAGCCTAAAGAAGTCAACAGAGTCAAAGAGCCTGCAACAAAAGCCTCCAGGAAAAACATGAACTGGTCTCAGGCCATGGAAGAGCTCAAAAAGGATGTGGAAAAGCAAGTTAGAGAAGTAGAGGAAAAATTGGGACGAGAAATGAGAAGGATGTGAGAAAACCATGAAAAATAAGTCAATGACTTGCTAAAGGAGACCCAAAAAAATACTGAAAAATATACTGGAGAAAACAACACTTTAAAAAATAGACTAACTCAAATGGCAAAAGAGCTCCAAAAAGCCAATGAGGTGAAGAATGCCTTGAAAGGCAGAATTAGTCAAATGGAAAAGGAGGTCCAAAAGACCACTGAAGAAAACACTACCTTAAAAATGAGATTGGAGCAAGTGGGAGCTAGTGACTTTATGAGAAATCAAGATATTATAAAACAGAACCAAAGGAATGAAAAAGTGGAAGACAATGTCAAATATCTCATTAGAAAAACCGCTGACCTGGAAAATAGATCCAGGAGAGATAATTTAAAAATTATTGGACTACCTGAAAGCCATGATCAAAAAAAGAGCCTAGATATCATCTTTCAAGAAATTATCAAGGAGAATTGCCCTGATATTCTAGAGCCAGAGGGTAAAATAGAAATTGAAAGAATCCACAGATCACCTCCTCAAACAGATCCCAAAAAGAAAACTCCTAGGAACATTGTCGCCAAATTCCAGAGCTCCCAGGTCAAGGAGAAAATATTGCAAGCAGCCAGAAAGAAACAATTTGAGTATTGTGGGAACACAATCAGAATAATCCAAGATCTGGCAGCTTCTACATTAAGAGATCGAAGGGCTTGGAATACGATATTCCGGAGGTCAATGGAGCTAGGATTAAAACCAAGAATCACCTACCCAGCAAAACTGAGTATCATGCTCCAAGGCAAAATATGGATTTTCAATAAAATAGAGGACTTTCAAGCTTTCTCAGTGAAAACACCAGAGCTGAATAGAAAATGTGACTTTCAAACACAAGAATCAAGAGAAGAATGAAAAGGTAATCAAGAAAAAGAACAAGAAAAAGAAATCCCAAGGGACTTACAAAAAGTGAACTGTTTTGTTGACATTCCTACATGGAAAGATGATGAGTATGATTCATGAGACCTCAGTATTAGGGTAGCTGAAGGGAATATGCATATATATATGTGTGTGTGTGTGTGTGTGTGTGTGTGTGTGTGTGTGTATGTATATATGTATGTGTGTATATACATATATATGTATATATATATATATATATATATATAGAGAGAGAGAGAGAGAGAGAGAGAGAGGGCACAGGGTGAGTTGAATATGAAGGGATGATATTTAAAAAAAATAAAATCAAATTAAGGGATGAGAAAGGAATATATTGAGAGAAGGAGAAAGGGAGAGATAGAATGGGGTAAATTATCTCGCATAAAAGTGGCAAGAAAAAGCAGTTCTGTAGGAAGAGAAGAGAAGGCAGGTGAAGGGGAATGAGTGAATCTTGCTCTCATCAGATTTGACCTGAGGAGGGAATACCGTACACACTCAACTGGGTAACTTACCCCACAGGAAAGGAGGAGGAAGAAGATAAAAAAGGGGGGATGATAGAAGGGAGGGCAGATGGAAGAGGAGGTAATCAAAAACAAACACTTTCGAAAAGGGATAGGGTCAAGGGAGAAAACTGGATAAAGGAGGATAGGCTAGGAAGGAGCAAAATATAGTTAGTCTTTCACAACATGAGTATTGCAGAAGGGTTATACATAATGATATGCATGTGGCCTGTGTTGAACTGCTTGACTTCTTAGGGAGGGAAGAGAGGAGAGAATTTGGAACTCAAAGTTTTAAAAACAGATGTTCAAAAATAAAAAAAGAAAGTTTTTGCATGCAGCTAGAAAATAAGATACACAAGTAATGGTGCATAGAAATTTATCTTGCCCTACAAGAAAGGAAGGGAAAAGGGGATGGGAGGGGAGTGGTGTGACAGAAGGGAGGGCTGACTGGGGAATAGGGCAACCAGAGTATACACCATCTTGGAGTGGGGGGGGAGGGTAGAAATGGGGAGAAAATTTGTAATTCAAACTCTTGTGAAAATCAATGCTGAAAACTAAATATATTAAATAAATTACATTTAAAAAAATTTAAAGATGAAACAAATCTTGGAGGGATGGGTAATAGAATATTGGGCTCAATATAAAAGGGAAGAATGAATATTACTATGTATAAATATAAAGCTCTATGCTTAGGTTAAAAATTAACCTGACAAATAGAAAATAGGAAAGGTGGGACTAGCTAGCCATTTGTCAGAAAAAGATTTCTGGGCTTAAGGGAATTGTAAGCCCAATGTGGGTCAATGACAGCCAAAAAAGCTAATGTGATTTTAGACTACATTTAGAGACATAGGTTATGCAGAAAATAAGTTATGGAGCCCATAATTCAAACCGATCAACTTCCTTTAACGTCCAGACTCTATTCACAAGTTTACACATCAACAGTAGAGCTTCCCTGGGAATTCTAGACCTCATTTAACCCTCTCACTATAGGCAAATAAAGTGAGGTCTTGACAGATGAGGTGACTTATCCAAGTTCACACAGAAAGCAGATAGTAGCAGAGCTGGGGTGAGAACCCACATGTCTTGACTCCTACTCCTGAATTATTTCGACCAAATAACACACTCTCTCCTACTAGCTGCATGATCCTGGACTAGTAACTTTATTGCCCTAAGCCTTGGTTTCCTCATTTAAAAATTATAGGATAGGATTTATACTTATCGATACTTACTATGCATAGTGATTGTGAGGGTCAGATGATATTGTATAAATAAGGAGCTCGGTAAACTAGAAAGTGTTCTGTAAATGCCAGCTATAATCCTCTCTCTGATCAAGCAAGGATCTCATCTTTTAGATGAAAGACCAATCCTATCAAAACATTGAAATGTACAAGGCATATTATATTTTCAAGATTCTTTATACTCATGCATTCATTGAGAATTATTTAGAAAGGCAGCATGGTCCAGTAGGTTTGTTGATAACCCTCTTAGTTTGCTGATCTGTAACTGGATACAATAATTCTGACCTACCTCATACTGTTCTTATAAGCAATAACTAATAAAATACAAGCCAAAAATCATGGTGCATATAAAGATGTTAAGCCCACACTAAATGAATTCACAAAGATTTCATTATGGAGCTGCTATCAACCTTTCACTTTTCTAAAATAGCAATATTACTTTGAAATAATAATAAAAAACAGAGTTTTACAAAGCAAACAAGGGCAATGGAGGGCATGGGGGATGGGACTGTAAACCAAAATCCTAAAACCAGCATGCAAGAAACCCCTTTTGAAAGATGAGTGTGGAACCTGTGTAGGCAGATGATTTGTAAGCACTTGGACCATATTCTTTGGTTATATCAGAGCCAGACCATGAAGGGCTTCAAATGTCAAACTGAAGAGCTTATGTTTTATTGTAGAAGCAATTGCCAGCCATGTAGCTTCCTGAGTAAGGGAGTAAATGATGATACTTGAATTTCAGAATAATAATTTGTCAACTGCACACAAAGTGGATTAAAGAGAAGGAAAGACTAGATGCAGGGAGGAGAATAAGGAGGCTATTGCACTTTGTAGTCTAGGTGAAAGGTGATGAAAATTTGCACATGGATTGTAGGTGTATAAATGGAGAGAGGGTAGTATTATGGAAATAGAATTGAAAAGATTTGGCAACTGATTAGATATGGGGTGTTTGTGTATGAAAAAATTACATGTTGAATATGACTCTGAGGTTGCAAACATGAATGCCTGGAAGGATGGTGATATCTTTGATAGAAATAGGAAAATTAGTAGGAGAGTTGTTTACAGGGAAAGATAATGAGTTCTATTTTGGACATGTTGTATTCGAGATGCTCTTGGATCTGTGGTTTCTACAGAACGATGCGGGTATAACAATAAGTGACCATTATATAACACTATATATAGATTATCCTTTTTTGACCCATATGACTCTGTGAGGTGGGTGATTATTATGCTTATTTTACAAATGAGGAAACTGAGAAGTTAAAATTAAGTGCCCATAGTTACACACCAAAAAAGTTTCTGAGGCAGGATTTCAACCCATGTCTTCTTCACTTTGCGTAAAGCAAACTTTCCACTTCCGCACTTTGGTTCTCAATGAGCTGATGTAGTCTTGTTACTCTGGTAGTTGTAATCACTTTTAGTTGCCACACATTATGATGGATTTTGTTTAGAGGAGGGTGCCCAGGACAGTGTGGAAATTGGAGACTGTGATGAAGATTAGTTCAGAAAGTTCAGGATGTTTAGCCAGGAGAATAGAACATTTAGGGGAAAGATGAGCATTATCTTTAAGTACTTAATAGTGTTAAAGAGTCTAGAGTTGTACTGCTTGGACCCAGAGAGCATATCTAAGAATATGAGATTGAAGCTGCAAAAGGTGAATTTTAGGCTCAACGTAAAGAAAAACATTTTAGCAATTAGAGTTATGTAAAAGTAGAATAAGACTACCTAGAAAGATTGTGATTTTACAATTAGTGGAAGCCTACAAATGGAAACTGACTGAACACCCCTGTAGTATACAGTAATGAGATTGCTCCTTAGGTATGTGTTGGACTAGATCGCCCTTTGGCCCCTTCCAGCTCAGAGATATTACAATCCTGTTATACAAGCTGTATTTATATTCTTCCTTTGCTCTTAGTGAATTCCTCTTTAAATTGCCCTAGAATTCTGACTTATAAAACATGGTTCCTCAGGGCTTCAATCCAATCATTTTGTTCTTTGTCTCTTGAGTTTCTGCAACACTTTGTAAAAGATCAAAGGAACATTCACATAGTTTTGTCAATGCATGTAAGGGGTTTGGGTTTGTAGTTCAAAGTAATGTTGTCTACTTAAAAAAAAGAGGTGTGTCCTCGGGTGAGACATTGGTAAAGGGATCAACTATGGCTGTCTTCTCCTGGATCTAATTGCATTTTGAGTAGACAAAAAAGAATGCCTTTCAACTTTGAAGGCTCGATGGATACATTGATGCTGGGTGAATCCAACTTCAGGAACTGAAGAGTAAAATGGAAAGAGTATAGGATTTATGTAAATTTGGTCCTGTGCATTTAACCCAGTATCTTTCCTTGGGGTGAGGTAATTTGTCTTACCTGGCATGCTGGAAGCTCAAGGGCACTGAGCTTTGTGTCCATGACTGTTCATCTGATCCCAGCTGTTTGATCTCAGTTAGTTGCACTAGACCCCTTGTTGCTAGAATATAAAAAAGAGATTTTGGAACTTCAAATGTTAGTACAAGCTTAACCAGCTATTAATGCTCATTAGTTACAAAAATTGACTTTGGCTACCATGCTACTGAATGCACAAAAACAATGCCCTGTATCCCCAGCAGTAGCTTCGCTATGTGATGAGGTTGTTTCTAGCACACTTCAGAGCGAACCGCACATAGCCAAGTTGTCTTTAAAAAATCATAGTTCTTGCCACTAACAAAATGTATTGTGTGAAAGTCTTTCAGATATTTATACAAAAAAAGATGGACTGAAATTTTTCATGTTATCTAAAGTACTTACTGAACACTTCTTTAAAAAATGGAATACTACTCTAAGTGGGGATTAATTAGGATAGTCTCTAATATGGCATAGTGGCAAGAGTGTTTTACTTGGAAACAAGGGACCTGAGTTCAAATTCCAGGTCTGTCAGTCCCTTACTACTTGGTTGTCCTAAGATTAACCTCCCTGGGCCTTGGTCTTTTTTTACCTGTTTAAGGAGAGGTGATGGTTTCTCAAGGTGTTTTCTGAGGTCCATTATAGCTCTTGTTCTAGAAGCCTATGAAATTCGATGAACTTCCTAATCAATTTGATGAATATATAAGGTATAAGCATTTTGAGGTGGGGGCAGGGGGACTAAGAAAGTACCTTTTCATATAAAATTTGGATTTGCACATGGGTAATTTCTGTAGAACACACAGACAACTCCTGATTGGCTTAAAGTTACGGGGAGGGGGGCTGCCCTGAGATGATTGGCTGACTGGTGCTTAGAAAGATGACCTCTTGTCAAAGGAGCCACAACTCTCTGTGATTTGTATAAAAGCTAAGTTGACAGACAAGCTCAGTCTCTTTTGCACTCACTCCCCTTTTTGTCTTCATCTTTTCCCCATTTAGAAGTCAGACCAGTGTGCAGTGGAGCAAACTTGTCATTGGAGGAGGGAAGCCTGCACCTGCATATAATGACTCCCTCTAGGAATGGTATCAACTGCTTTAGAAGGGGAGCACTTGGGAGACATATTATTACTCTCACCTTTCTGGGTCCGGGTCACAGATTAGATGCCCTCGTATTAGAGGAGATGGCAATAGCCTGGGCATAGATAGAGTTCCTGCAGGAACATATGGCAGAAATAGGTATGATGTGCTCACTCCTGTGGCCTAAAAGGATTATTTATGGTCCACGTGTGAGAATCCCAACCTCTTGCTCATGGTCCATGTGAGTTTATGGTCTTTATATTTAAAGATTCAGTGTACAAGTCAGGGCAATTTAGCCTTCTAGCAAGTGAATAGCTATTTCTTAGGGAGCATCAGCCTTGAGAGTTGTCTCATGGGTGAACTCCCAAATTCAAAAGTTTGGGCATTGGATCTTGTGGAAAGAGAGACTATTTCCTGATCATCCTTGCCTATTATGGAAAGAAAACAACCATCCAGAGTTCCTGAACAGCTTTATTTTTAGAGTGCAAAACCACAAAAAAATGAGTAGGCAAAAGATATGACCCATTCCATCTCCTTTAGCATGCAGCCCCAATGTGAAGGGATTATTGGTGAGCAACCCCTAAAGGAGGGGTTCCTAACTTTTTTGTGTGTAATAATCTCCTTTGGACATCTGGTGAAGCCTATAGATGCCTTTTCAAAATAATGTTTTTAAATGCATAAAATACATAAGATTACAAAGGAAACAAATTATGCTAATATAGTTATCAAAATATTTTATAAAAGTTCATGAATCTCAGGTTAAGAACTCCTGCCCTAAAAGATGTCTATCTTTTTGGGAGGGGGTGTATTTAAATGACAGACTAATATGAGGATTCTTAAAGGAAACTTGTAGAATCCTGTGGGAAAGAGGGACTCACCAGAATATCAAAGATTTACCCTGATGGCCACTTGAAGATCAGTTCTTTTCTGAGGTGGCCTAATAGGCTATTTGAGTGCCTTATGCGTTTTTAATTAGCCAGAGATTTCAGGAAGGAAATGAGATTTCAGAAAATGTTTAAATCTCAATTCAAATGCTACCTCTTCCAAAAAAAACCTTTGTTAATCTCTCTCCTTTTGGTAACAGTTCCCCCCATATACCTCTTAGACATTACATAGCACTTTGTTTTGGGTTCCTCTGATATGCTTATCATGTCATAATTTAACATGATGGTCATCTGTGTTTGTGGTGATATATTTGCTGCACCCATCTGCTTTAATATTCCAGGAACCATGTTTTATCTAATCTTTATGTTTTGCCCAGCTCATACCACAATTCATTGCACACAGTAGGCATTTAATAAATATTTATTGGATGCTTGATTACCTGACCAAATGAAAGTTAGGAAAGTAATAGGTAATGAATCTGTGACTTTAGTGGCATAGGGAACTCCCAAATGAGGAATTATCTTCTACCAATGCTGGTTGGCACATTGTCTGCAACTTAGTCTCAAAGAATTGCCTGGAGCACAAAGAGGTTAAGCGATTTGCCTAGGATCACACAGCCAGAATGTCATTAGAGGCAGGACTATTACCAGAATTTGCTAGTTTAAAAAAGCCTGGAATTTTCTTGCTTGGAAACTGAGTGCTTTGTTGGCATTTCTCACTACTTTGGGGAATGAGGGACAGAATGGTTGGATGTGGAGAGATAATAAGATGTTCTACCTCAGGAGCTATGATCTCTTGTCCACTAGGAAACTAAAGTGAAGCACTGGTATTTGATATATATTACTGAACTAATAGTTAATGGTTGCAGTATTTCTATCTAGCCAAAGATGAAAGAATGCTGGAAGCCAAATATGAAGGCTCACCACAACCACATGAGATTGAAAACAAAAAATCTCTATGACTATTGATATCTGGGGTGACAGATTTGATATTTATTACCACAGACAACAAAATATCTATGTATATTACAGGGAAAAAACATCATAGAAACTTTTGACAAGCAAATTTACTGACAGCAAATGCCTAGGCAGAAATGTATCCTAGTAAAAGGTGGCCAGGGGAGGCACTTTATTGAAAAATATATTTTTAGTTCTTGAGCAGAAATAAAAAAATATAATCCTAGTCTGCTTTTGAAGTATGTCATCTTTCCTTGCATCTATAAATAAGGATCTTTTAGAGGTTGTTTTTGTTGCTTAAAAACTATGTTTTCCATAATTTGACACTGTGATGGTTTATGAGAATTTAATTTTTTGTTATTGAATTCAATTTTCTTTAAATATTAAAATCAGGCTCAAAATGCTAGTATTACTGGCTTCTCAGGCTGAGATGTCCTGAAAGAGAGACAAGAAAGTTATTAGATAACAATGTGTATACACAATTGCATAGAATTTACAATATCCTGAGCTGTTAGAAATTGCTAGTATTGTGTATTCTGTTTCCCCAGGTGGTAGGGAATTCACAGGAAATAGTGAAACTAAGATCCTATTGTTTAGATACAATATTGCTTGACTATAGTACATCTCAGCCCATGGCTTTCTGGACTACTTCTAGAACTCCATCCCGATGACCTCAGCTGGCATGGGGCCTTTCCATTTTGGTAACACCTCCATCCCTATAGACCACTTCCAGATTGGTGAGTTCCTCTACAACCTCCATTTAAGGAAGTCCCCACACAAGCCAAACCTGGCTCAGCCAATGACTCCTAGACTTCTTCCTTCCCTTGCCCTCCCAGTAGCTTCCTATTGCTACCCACCACCCTTTTTCAGCTTTCTTTTAGGTGTTGTCATCTTTCATTTGGATGTGGTCCCTCTGAAGGAAGAGACCGTCTTTGTTTTTGCTTTTTTTTTTTTGGCTGTGTTGATATTCTCAGTGGTTAGGTATGCCCAGTGCATAATAATGGCTTAATTAAATTAATATCCTAGCTATCATCTATCTATCTATCTATCTATCTATCTATCTATCTATCTATCATCTATCTACTATCTATCTATCATCTATCTACTATCTATCTATCTACTATCTATCTATCTATCTAATATAATAGACAGATCGTAAGCTTTTTGAGGACAGGTTTGTGGCCTTGCCAGTTTTTCTCATCTTTCTCTTGTAAAACTAGTACTGGAGATCCTTGCCTTTCTCAGAGGATGATTCTAGAGGCTGCTGCAAATAAGGTAATCTATGCATATTTAACCACACTATTAATAAATGAAATTGCAAAGGCAAGAGAAGCCAAGGGAAGGAGGATCATGTGACAGTAGAAGTCTGATCACTTTTGCAGGCCCTTCAACCATGTTCAAGCACTTATCATTTCCTTCACATTATCTTTCTTTTCCTTTTTCTGTTTCCCTCCTACTTTCTCCTTCCTAAATGGTCAAGGATGGAAATGAAGACAAGAAATTTTGACTAGATTATATGAAATGAACTGGGGAGGCTTGGATTAATTTGGATTGTAAACCTGAGCAGAATGGGAGAAGTCCAAGGTTCATAGCCTTCCAAACAAGTTTTGATATCTTAACTAAGAGTAAAGTGAGCATGAAGGATAATTTTCCTTCGTACTTTGGATAATACTAGTGTCTTGTATAAAATTATGAAATAGGCCATTTGTTTTTGGACTCCTCTAACGTCCTTTTCAGAACTTCTCTATAATCTTCTGTTTCTGTAGTCTTAGTACCATCATGGGCAGGTAGGTGGTACAGTGGATAGAGTTCAGGATCTGGAGTCAGGAAGATTCGTCTTCCTAGTTCAAATTTGGCCTCAGACACTAGCTGTGTGACCCTGGGCAAGTCACTTAACCCTGTTTGCCTCAGTTTAGTCATCTGTAAAATGAGCTAAAGAAGGAAATGGGAAACCACACCAGTATCTTTGCCAAGAAAACCCTAAGAGGGGTCACAAAGAGTTGGACATGACTGAAAAATGACTGAACAACAAAATTCCCATCATCCTCATACTATCTCTCTGCCACCCTAGCCAGGCAAGCTTTACATCCCAATAGCCTATACATCAAAGGGTTTTCCCAAATCTCTGCATACTTTAGTTGGAATTTCCATTTTCTCTAAACTATAGTTTTGATTTAAATAATTCATACTAAGATAAGAATGAATTATGAGATTGATTTCTTAAAGGTACAGGGGGATTTGTATTTTAAAAGCAGAACTTGAAATCATTATTAGTAGAACATGCTAGGCAGATGTTTTTAAAAAGAGAGAGCTTTTTTTGAATTGATACTTAGGCTTCTAAGACAATTGTCTGTCCCTTTTCCTCAATCCTTTCCCCTCACTAGTTAGTGTACTATGAAAAACATGGAATCAGCCATCTTAAGCCACATGGAGCCATACTACTATCCATTCACACCCACTTCCATGTGCCTCTTTCCCAAATAGCTATGCATTCCATTGGGCTCAGTAACTACAAAGTGTTATTGTTAGGGAGAGTCTGTGAATTGGTACAGTGAATTGCAAATATCAAATACCACGAATTCAAGATTCAGGGTGTCTATTCTGTATAGCTTGGACCTAATTAGTATGTAAAGAGTGGGGAGGGCCCACATCTGTGGAAGATCCTGTCCTTGTGTGGCTCGAAGGGAGGTAGAATAGACATCATTAGCCTCCTCCTCCCACCCTTCTCCAAAGGAAATTTTCATTCCTGCCAGGAGTGGAAGCAGGAGTTTGGGGCCAGAGGGTACCACTCTGCTCTCCTTAGAGAATGGGGGGCGGGGATGCTGGACTAGAAGAATATCTGTCTGTTCTCTTAAATATTGTTCATCTAGGGGATATGATTGGGTTCTATCCAACTTTTGATCACTGTGTCATTTTGGGAAGGAGTCCTGAAGCTTTATAGCCAAGGATTGATCCCTTTCCCACCAAATACCAGTTTCACAATGAACATACAGTAATAGTAAAGAAGCCCATTTATACAAATTGGTAGCAAAACAGAAATCAGAGAAGCAATTTGAAGTGGCTTTGGCCTCTTTCATCTTCTCTCTTGAATCTGGAAGCTGCTTAAGGGCTTGAAGAAAACCTGCAGCTTGATCAGTCCCCAAAGGAGGAACTGCTGAGTGGAAGCTCTCTGTTTCTTGCCAACTCCCTGATACCTCTCACAAAGGGCAGGACCTTCATCTCTACCAAAGTGGGGAGAGTCCCATACCAATGGGCTTTGGGACAGGGATTACAAGGTCAAATAACAAATACTAACATGGTAGCATACATTCAAATTGAAGTTACACTTATATAAGACATAGTAATTGGTTCCAACCCAATGCAAATATGTAGTGGTAATTCAAATACTATGACTACTTAATGGGATTCATTGTTTGTAAAAAATTATGACAATCTATGAGGATCTTTTAGCTTTTTAATCTTAGACTTTCCCTGTAATTTGTTCTTTAGTGGGGAGATAATGTGATATAATGGAAAAAAATAGTGTATTTGTAGTCAGTCTCCAATATTTACTAGTTGTGTGATCACAGGCAAGTTATCTAATCTGTCTGAGCTGTTTCCATATCTGTCAGATGGGGATAATAATGTACTACTTACCTCACGTGGTTGTTGTGGAAAAAGTGCTTTGTAAACTGCACAGTGCTAAACAAGAGCGAATTACTTTATTATCTCCCAGAGGCCCTCCCCTCTAAGCTGTGAAATCCACTGTCAACAGGACTTCTTGTAATAAGTCATGAAGCCTTTTGAAAACGTCATGCATTTTTATATCATGGAATTGTACATGCAGTAACATCAGTGAATATATCTCTAGTTCATGGCTTACAGTGAAATGCATAATGGTTTCTGGGATAGAAAGAGAAAAAATCACATACCTGAGAGAATCATATGGCTTGATATGTGTCACAATGGTTTACACGGCTGTGCATTTAGTATGGAGAGATTTAGAGAAAGGCAAAATATACAATTTAATTACAATTGCTGCAATGAAATCCAAGTTGATCTAGCTTCTCCCACATGAGTAGACCACAATTTTAAGCTTGGCATCGCCTGAAAGCTTGAGGAATGTACTTCCAGTAATTGCCAGGCCGCTTCATTGTGCCTATGTATACATAAACACTAGGCCGTGCTCATAGTGGTCATGCTTGAGCTGCTATCTGAAATTCACTTGTGCTATAAGGATTGACTAATCTTGTTCCTTCTGACGGCAGTTTCCATTGACTGTAATAGCCTTATTTCACTGCAGGGGCATGTAGCTCCACTTAGAAAGGCAAAGAGAAATCTGCTAAGAGGACCGGACATGCTTTGCAAGACACTGACCAAACCACTCCCAAGATAAACTATATCATTGTAATAGGCAGGATCCCAAGTCTCAGGAGAAAATGTTGGTTTCTACAATACTTTGTTGTAAAAGGCATGCTTTAGCCTTGATTTATATACAGGTTAAATGGAGAATGTTTTAAACCATTGAGTCAGGGGGAGATAGTCTCTTGCAACAGAACAACTATTGCAAAAGTTTGTTAGTTGCTCTGCACTCATTCATACTCTCCATAACTTGATGTTCCTGCCCTTCATTCCTTCCCTGTTGTTATCTTCAGATGTTATCTGTCCAGCATAACTTGTAATCCATGAATTTCTAAGACCAGGTCTCAGCCTGCTCCATTCTATTGCTTTTCTGTCATTTTGAGAACAGAAGAGAGCTAACATAGCTCCTAATTTATAGCCATGATTCTCCAATGAAAATTGTCAACAGCGGTTATAATATGTGTGTGTGTGTGTGTGTGTGTGTGTGTGTGTGTGTGTGATCTTATGGGGCTTGAAGAATTTGAATTCAACCAATGTACAATAGCTATTTCCCCCCACCCCCACCCCAGTTCCAATTTATTTTATATATCTCCTATATTCTATAGGACTACCTATTAGATTGTGAGCTCCTCAAGAGCAGGGACTGTTTTTTTGTTTGTTTGGTTGGTTTTTGCCTTTTTTTTTGAATCTCTAGTACTTAACATAGTAGATAGACACTTGGGACATAGTAGACACTTAATAAATGCTCCTCAACCTAACTTTCCCCTCACGTGAATCAGGTTTTAAAACTTAGCAAATCTTCGTGGAGGATGAGATTTATGAAAGAAGTCATTGCTAATCCCTTGGTAATTATGATCATGGAATTATTATTGTGAAGAATGTTGGTTTTTCAGTTAGAAAATCTGGTTCAAGGTTCAAGTCCTTTCACTTACAAGCTTTGTGACCCTGGGTAAATCACAATGGTGATAATGCTTTTGTTCAAGAAAGACTCCCACAGCATGTTAGCAGACTCCCTCTGGTGACCTTATGGGAGAACATAGACAAGCCACACTGGACGCTAGCATGGAAGGGTTACAATTTGATCTTTGAAGGAAAGACTAACACTGATAAGATCAAAGATAATAGAAGTGTCTAAAAATTCATTCCATCCATAACATATCACTAATATTTAGATTGGTTGTGCAGTTCTCACATATTGCACATACTGTGCAATTCTGATAATTCTCACATATCATCCAGATGATTCCATTCTTCCACAAAATGATTAAGAAGTTGGTTAATAACAATAAAAGCAATCAGTAATTTATATAGTACATTTGAGATTTGTTTTCTTCATAAAAATGTTATGAGATAGCTAGTAAAAGTATTACTTACATATTCAAATAATCTGTGATCTCATTGATTTGGGTATTCTTTCTAACAATGCAGATTCTAACCCATTCATGCCTGTGCATCTAATGTGACTGGTCTTTGTCCTACCAAAGATTTGCTAGCGGGTAGAGATGGGAGAGGGGGGTCCATCAACATGCTTGTAGTCTTCCTTAAATAGAAGTACTTTTATCACTATTCTAACAACTTATAATCTAAGAGCAAGGTTAAGATATGTGTAGAAATAGCTATAATAATGACCACATTAGCCCTGAATTGTAAAACATACATTGGAGAGGTCAACCAGTGCTATGAGACAGTATGAGAGTAAGGGAGTCAAAGCTCAGAGAAGGCTTAGAGATCAATATATTCTAAGCTCTTGATTTTCCAGATGAGGATATTAAGTACTGGAGAAGTTAATTGACTTCTCCCAGCTCACATGTAGAGAGTAAGTTGTAGAGCTGGGATTTAACCCAGTTCTTCTGACTTCAGATTTAGATCTCTCTCCACTGTTATCAATCAGTCTTACAGCTGGGGGCACTGAGGAAGACTTCATGGAGGAGGACTCACTTGGACTGGGCCCTAAAGGACTTCAGGAGGTCATGGTAAGAGCAGAATCTGCTGTAGTACCAATAGCTCTCTTGAGGAGAAGCTGACTGAAGAAGAAGATGAGAAAAGACCAAGAAATAAGCTACTTGTCAGCTCCCAACTGTCCCATTTCTGTTAATGGTACCATTATTTTCCCTGTCACTTAGGCTCAAAAACTTAGAATTGTTTTGACTCTTCCTTCACTTGTGCTTCCTCATTACCAAATCCTCTCAATTCTATTTCCAAAATGGAAGATCTGCTTTAGAGCTCCATCTTTTCTACTTACTGGCTATGTGACCAAGTCACTTAAATTATCTGAACCTCAGCTTTTTCACCTATAAATGGTTATAATAGTATTTGTACTATTTTTCTCATGGGATGATTGTCAAATGAAGTAATGTATGTGACCTTATAAAAATGTAGGCTATTATTACTTTTCTCATCCCATTACTACCAACTACCCATTACCTCTTAACTCATAACAAATCAGTCAACCACTATTTATTAAGCACCTACTATGTGCCAGGCACTGTGTTTAAGTAAATTCTTGGTCTGGGATCTTCCCCCTTTCAACTTTTAGACCCCACTTATTCAGTCCATTTTCCTAATGTGCAAGTCCATTCACTACTCACCTGGTTGAAAATCTTGATGGATTTCAAATAAAGCCCAAGGTCCATACTTTGTTTTTCTTTAAGGCCATCCATGATCAAGCCCCAAGGTGCTTTTTTCCCCATAGCTTGTTTCCTCAGTTTTTTCTTTTCGTATTCAGTTTTTTTTTCATTTTCTATATAGTCCTGGCTTTGTCACTAACTCTAGTAATATCATCATAGTTTCATAGATTTAGAGTTGGAAGGGACTTTGCCAATTACCCAGTTGAACCTTCACATTTTGCAGAGGAAGAGATTGAGGACAAGAGAGGTTAAGTGAATTGCCTGAGATCACACATTGTAGTAAGGGGGTGGAGCTAGGATTCAAAACCTGTCATCTGACTTCATATCCAGTGTTCTTTTCATTTTACCAGTCAGTCAATAACATGTTTCTATAATGTAGGGTACATTTCCAAACCTTTCCGTGCTTTGTTTTCCTCATCTTAAAAGGTTGGAATAGAGCACTAGTATCAAATAAACCCCTCCCCCACTCCCACCCCAAGTATGCAAAGGATCCCTGCAGGCTTCATATTGACTTAGAAAACCACATATTAACATTATCTGTTTTGTCATATTTTTATTTGTTTTGTTTAATATTTCCCAATTTCATTGTAAAATGGTTTGAGTCCCAAATAGGTAGGAGATAGCATGTGTCTGTGGGCCAAATGTTTAGCACCTTTGGAACAAGGTATCTCTATGACTCCTTCCATGTCTAAACTACTTTGATTTTATGATCATCAAATTTTACTCTCGTCATTGTCACCCACTACCAATTGTCCTTGGTGTAATCAGGACCTACATCAGGAAGAAAACAATTTGATTGTTGCCACCTGTAGGCAGAAATTTATTACATTTACTTTACCATGACTTGGATAATGGTAACATATTAAAATTCCACCTTTCTCTTCCATCCATACCATGGAGTACAATGGAAAGAACTCTTTACCTGGAGAGAGGGCTCCTGAATTTGAATCTTGGCTCTGCTATTTAGTCTCTATGTCACTGGGCAAATCACATCATCTTTTGAACCTCTTTTTCCCCATTCGCTAAATGAAGAGGGCTTACTAGATTTCCTCTAAAGTCTTTGCCACCTCTAAATTTATAATCGCACCGAGTCTTATTATTTAAGATTCATTGGTAATATGAATCATTGTGTACAAATCAGCACAAATTTTACTTTATTACCATTCATCTTTTTCATATCATTAAAATCTTGCTCCTTGATGGAAGTCATGTGAATTTCTTTAGTGCAGAGGTTACATAACTTTAAAGCTTTTTTTTTTAAAACCCTGTATTAATATTAGATCAATTTCCCTTTTTCTGTGCTATTTGTACTGAGCAAAAGTTTAGTTTAGGTACTAAAGAAAACAGAGCAGTATGAATCACCTGAAGAAAAGTTTGACTAATAGAATAGGAAGCATAATTTTGCCTTGAGAGATAATTTTTAAAAAAAATGAAAAACAGGTAATTGGTTTTGACAACACTAACATTAAAGATACAATAGAGAAAATGAAGCCAATCTCAAGCTCTCTTTATTCCTCATGTTAAGGGAAATTCTTTTGCAAAAAAAAAAAAGAACAATATCGTGGGGGGAGCCACAGTTCTGATAAATAAAGAACCCATCCAACAGTTAAACTGACACTCCATACGCAGAGAAAACAATTTCCATGCATATTATCAAAAATGTGTTAAATCAACTAACATTGATATAACTTCAAGCAATTAGGAGAACGCTAATAATGATATGAGTCTTCAGCTGTAAATAATTATGCTGCCTTAAGGCGATGCTTTAATTTTTGGCTTGCTGTATCTATAAACAATAATCAAACTGCAAGGCAAGTTGTGTTGTTTTTGTTCACAGTTTGTGAAATGATTTTTCTACCCTACAGTGATGCTGATGGCTATTTTGACCTTCAAGAACTCCGGCCTGTGTGGCTAAGAGCTAATGTGTACTTGCATCGATCTGGGTTAGAGGCACCCAGCAGGTTACAGGGCCTGTTCTTCATGAGTACAAAAGCTGCTCTCGTCAATCAGTGTGGGTTGTGAAAAGGGGGCTTGCTGCTGTGACTCAATAAATGGGGACATTAGGAGGAAATGTTATAATTGCTGCTACCCACATCTTGTTAATGAGTAATGTACAGTTAGACTCCATGCAATTGCAGCTAAACTGTTTATACAATTTATTCTTATGTTGCAACTAACATTTAACATAATGAAGGATCATAATTGCAGCCATTAAAGTCAAGATTAAGATTTGTTTAATTAGAATTAAGAAAATGTAAAATAGAAAACTACTTTGAAAATGTTGGGTATATGGGATGGTTTCAGCGGTATGCAGGGAAAAAAAATAACCTTGCAGGGTGCTAGTAGCAGGCATTTGTGTACATAAAATAGTTGGCTGGAGGTCTTAAGATTTTTCAAGCTAAAGTCAAAACTATGAAGAAAGTAAAACATTAATTTGGCTTCCTAAAAGTGTGTATGTATTATGTATTAATGTTTATATATGTGTGTATATATATATATATATATATATATATATATATATATATATATAGAGAGAGAGAGAGAGAGAGAGAGAGAGAGAGAGAGAGAAAATAGCATTAGGGTTTATGATGTGAGAATGATTACTTTTGTATTTTTGGATTTGTTGTTGTTGTTGAGTCATTTTCAGTTGCCTCCGACTCTTTTTGATCCTGTTTGGAGTTTTCTTGGCAAAGATACTAGAGTGGTTTGCCACTTCCTTCTCCAGCTCATTTAACAGATGAAGAAACTGAGGCAAACAGTGTTAAATGACTTGCCCAGGGTCACACAGCTAGTAAATGTCTGAGGCCAGATTTAAACTCAGGAAGAAGAGTCTCTCTCCAATATATCCACAGAGCCATCTAGCTACTTTATTTTTAAGGTAAAACAAAAACAGCACCTTAGATGAAATAATTAATTTTACTTTTATTGGTATCTCCCATACCACAGAGACCAAGGAATTGGGGCTGGGGAGGAGTGGGGTGAGGAATAGCAGGCTCCCTGAGTTTGTATAATACATGTCATAATTTAATGTCACAAAGTGGACATAATCAGATCTCAATATTTAGTTTATTGTTTACAATAGTGTGGTTTTTAAAAGGACTTGGCAGGGATTGGGGGGGTGGACCACAAAAACATGGTTAATGGATTCTTTGGAGGACTATGACTTGTCAAAATTCAAACTGTGAAAGCATTTAATGGAAATCACAGATATTTTCACCTGGCCCTGGGAATGTTTTGGTTCAAGGTGGGGACCAGGATCCAGAGAAGACAAGAACCTGGGGTGGGAGAAGCAGGACACGGGAGAAATCAGTCAACTGTTTAAGTTTAGTGGCATTAAGGAATACAACTTTTACTGCCTATGGTAGTAAAAGTTTTGCAGACTAGTAAAAGTTTGTCACGTCCATGGACAAACTCTTGGGGAACCCTGTTCTAGAGGAATGAGCACTGGGCTGGGACTTTGGAGACTTGAATTCAGGCATCACCATTAATTAACTGTGACCTCTCTGAGCTTTGGTTTCCTCATTTGTTAGGCAAGGATGAATATACCTGCCCTAATGCCTCACGGGAGCTGGTGTGGATCAAGAAGAATAATAATGTAGGTGAAATCATTTTGCAAATGAGGTGTTATGCAAATGGAGTTTAGGATCATTTTGATCCTAGCGGTTGATTCACTTTGATTATATTGTCAGCTGATGTTGTAGAGAGGTACAAAGGTACAAACTAAAAAAGTCAAAGAAAGGAGTACAGGCCTGGCTGCTGGCTCTCAGATCAAGTGCAAGCTCTCACTTGATGATTTCTTGTCTACATTATGACCTTTCTCCCCCACACCCCCTCACCTCCAGCATGCTGAATTTGTTCTTCATGTAAAGTAAGTCATAAGTTCCATGAAATAATTGATCCTGATAGGCAGAGAGCCATTCAATATGATCCCAATGTACCATTAACATTGAAACAATCAGTGCTAATTGTCTAAAATGGGGAAAATATTCAAATTCTAACAGAACAGGAAGCAAGTGGTGCTTTGATTTCTGCTCCACTATAAAGACCAGGATTGTGACCTCAAAAGCTATTATCTGATTGGCTTGAGGTTTCAGGTTAGTGCACAGTTGTTGATATCATAATCTTGGCTTGTGGTAGAAGTTATATTGGCAGTCTTCCCCCCCACCCCCATTAGAAATTCGAAAGGACAGATTTCTCTGTGTTTACTTAAAGCCTTGTAAGTAAAACCCAAGCTTCTTATCCTGTAGGAATGCTTAAAAATTTCAGTCTAGGCTGTGAGAAAAGGCCAAATGAATTTTCTTATGAGCGCTGTGAACTAGTTATATCATATAATACATGTTAATTACCATATTTCCAATATGATATTTCTAAAATATGCACATTACATTTGATGATGGATTAACTGGCATCAGTCAAGAAACTAGACACTACCCTAAGTACTTGCCTAAGTGAAGGGATAGGTGGAGTAGAAAGATAAAGGGAAAATTAATTATGCTTAAAGATTATTGTAATCTTTGTGATTAGAACCCTAATCTATGAGGTGAGGAAAGCTCTCTGGAGACTTCAAATGTCAAGATTTTATTTACCCTTAAGCCAGGCCTATGCTGACATGCTAATAAAAAGAACTACCTGGGTGATTGAAATGCCTCCAGACTTAGTGTGTGTGTGTGTGTGTGTGTGTGTGTGTGTGTGTAGGGGGGGCACTGAATTGTCTGAAAACTTCATTTCTTCTTTTTTCATTGCTGATGGAGATAGTAGAATATAATGTGGCACCATGCCCAGAATATCTTATGGACTTCTGAAGGAGGAGGAATCTGGACCTGCTTTTCTTCCCCTTCCTTCTGATGGCCGAGGAAAACCCTGGACCTCCCTGTGGGCCTTGCTCCCTGAACTGGCTCTGCTCTGACCTGGAGCTGAATTAAGCAGCAGAGACTTGACTTTGAAACCTTTTTTTGTTTTTTCCCTTTTCCCTTTCCTCTACTTTCTTTCTCCCTTTTTCTTTTACTCCCCCCTTCCACTTCTTCCCCTCCTTTCCCCTTCTCTATCTTTCCATCTCACTCTCTCTTCCTTTCACCCATCATACTTCCTCCTGTTTCCTACCTTTTCCTCTTCTTACTTCTTCTCCCTTCTTCCTCTCTCTCTTCTTTTCCCCTCCCTTTTCCTACTTCTCTCCCCCTTCCTCTCTTTTTTCTCCTCCCATTCTCTTCTATCCCCATGGATGCAGTCCCAAAAAGCCCAATTGAGCCTGGCCAAGGTAATCCTAGCCATCCTCTTTGTAGAAATTATTGTGTGCTTTATATTTTTAGGATTCTTGTCAATGAGCTTTTACAAAGAATACCTCCTTTTAAAGGTACAGAAACAAAAAAATATAACCCCATAATCCCGTTCTCTGGGGTTGTTGCTGTTTAGTGATAGCCAGCTCTTTGTGACCCCATCTGGGGTTTTCTTGGCAAATATAGTGGAGTGGTTTGCCATTTCCTTCTATGATTCATTTTATAACTGAGCAAAGTGAGGCAAATAGGGTTAAGTGACTTGCCTAGGGTCACACAGCTAGTAAGTATCTGAGGCCATATTTGAACTCACAAAGAAAAGTCTTTGTAACTCAGGCCCAGTGTTCTATCCACTGTGCCACTTAGCTGCCCGATTCTCTGGGGTGGCATACTCAAAACTTAGCTCAGTTCCTACATAGCATTAATTCCACTGAGTTCATGTTCAATGGTGATACATCTATGAGATGAGTTCTAGTTTCAGTTACTATTGGTCGGGGTCTTGAATGTCACTTGAAGATCACTCGTTGCTCATCACAGCATCAATATTGCATTGGCTACCAATCCAACATCTCTGGAATGCCAGATAATGAGACACCCTCCAGACCTCTTGAGTGAATAAGAGTCCAAGATCATGAACTCCATTCCCTTCATCTTGAATCAAAAATACAGGAACCAATGACTGAGGCCATTGTTGGGAGTCACATATGCATAGGCCCTAAGATTTCTCTCCCTTACAGTATCATCTTTCATTAGACCCTATGAGGGGAGGAGTCCCCAAGTGAGGCCAAGGGCAAATGAGACAAGGGAAGAAGTGGCTGAAGGTGAGAGACCTTTTTTAGTTGTCTTCACAGCCAATGAGAGAACCTCCTCTTCAACATGGAATTAGTTGCCCAGAACTAGTCACAGAATATGCACAGATGCTCTACAGCCTCTCCGAAGTCATTCCCTTACATGTTTTTCTAACTCCCAGAAGCAAATGTGCTATTCTTTCCGTATGAAGAGATGCTGTCCCCAGTTCTCTACCCTGCCTCCTTCCCACCATGATATCTCAAAAGCACTTTGTAAATTTGGAAGCTATCGTCATTGTTTGTTATTGTTATTTTCTTCACAGGAACCAATCACAACTGTCCAAGTTCTCATTCTTGAGAATCATCTGTCCTTTGAAATCTTGCCTTTTTCATGTTTCAGACTGTGACATCCTAATAGTAGAAGATCAGGATGCATGAGATACAATGTGGGTGTGAATACCATATTTATAGAGTTGATAATTATCTGATTACAATGTCATGTGTTGTTCATTCTTTTGTTTATATGTTCTCCATTCTATCTAGCTATAATGTAGGGGGCTACTGGAAGTTTCCAAGATCATTGATCACGTAACAGGCTTAGCCACACAGAGAAGTCATGTGATTTATCTGGAGTTATGTAGGTATTGGAGGAGCTGACACAGAATTCAGATTGGGTTCTCGGAAACCAAATCCTTCAATCTTCCTCCTGGATCTCATTGCACCTGTGATTTATGACCTGATATTAAGGGAGAACGTGTACTGGTAGAGTAGAATGTAAGCTCCTTGAAGGAAGGAACTGTTTTGTTTATGGTCTTTTTATCCTCAGTGACCAGCACATAGTAAGCACATAATCTATGCTTTCTGGTTGCTTATAATAAGTAGTGATTTACATGTCTTAGGAAGAAGTTCTGGAAGTTATAGGAAAAGCAGAGCATCAGCAATTCATAGACAGGGTCATGCTACCAAATGTATTTTACATAGTTGTATTCATTTCTAAGCTGGGTTTGGATCAGATACAGGTAAAAATGGAACAGGGTAGCAAGTGTGTCACATAAAACACTACAACTGGAAAGAGCTGCTCATGTAGGCACACTCATATCATATATAGTAAAGCTAAAGACTGAATTCTGGGTAATGGCCATAGTAAGGGAATGGTAATCATTAAGTTCACATATTGTGCTTCTCTTTGGCTTTCTGTTCTAACAACAAATGGTTTAAAGGTTAAGAACATGAAGATGTTTGATTGTCACATGTTTCTTATTAATATACACATTTAATGAAATGATGTTTTTAAAATTAAAACAAAATTTATAGCATTTTTATAAAGGACTTTAGATATAGTCCAACCTCCTCCTCCTCATACAGTTCAGGAAGCTGAGATATAGTGAGTTTTAATGACTTGTCCAAAGTAACAAAGTTATTTAATAGAAAAGCAGTGACTGTAACTCAAAGTCTTATGACTGGTTCCTTGTTCAGTGCTCTTTAAATAGCATTCTGTTTTTTGCTTTTGCTTGTTATATCACTGGAAAAACAATGAGCAAGGCATTAATAAGGAGAAAGGAACTAACTCAAAATTTTCCACATCTATAGAATATTCCTGAAATATGGGGGAACAGAATTCTAGTGAGAATTAAATATAAGAGTCTAGGCCCATGTTTTATTGTTGAAATTTTCTTTCTTTTTCTTCCTTCCTTCCTTCTTCCCTCCCTTCCTTCCTCCCTTCCTTCCCTCCTTCCTTCCTTTCTTTTCTCTTTTCCTTCCCTTCCTCTCTTCTTCCCTTCCTTCATCTTTCCTCCCTCTCTTCTTTCCTCCCTCTCTCCCTCTCTGTCTCCCTCCCTCCCTCCCTCCTTTCCTTCCTCCTTTCCTTCTTTCTTTCCTTCCTTCTTCCCTCCCTCCCTTCATCACTCCCCTTTCCTTCCTTCCTTCCTTCCTTCCTTCCTTCCTTCCTTCCCTCCCTCCCTCCCTCTTTCCTTCCTTCCTTCCTTCCTTCCTTCCTTCCTTCCTTCCTTCCTTCCTTCCTTCCTTCCTTCCTCCAGTTCCTAAGTGGGTGGACATACAATTGCAGTCAGGAGAATTAGGACTATGTCACTCTTTATTGAATTAACTCAATAAGCTACAGAGTGTTGTAACTGGCCCACTCTCTGTACTCTCTGTACTACTACCCATAGTCAGGGAGGAAAAAAAGGCATCAGTGGTTAAAAGGAGCAAAACTAAAATGGATAAAAGAGTATCTGAGCTATTTAGCTGAGTTCAAGAAAATAATGTCCAAAGAAGAGCAATTTCTAAATTCCAGAGGGCAGATGACAACCAGTTCATGCAATTGTTTCACACTAATTAAGCATTATCTTTTTAAAGGCTCTGCTTCTGAGGCACATTTCTGTGGCTGCCTCATTTGGAGCCAGCCCACACCAATCAATATCAATCTACTGCCAAATGTTATTAAATATCTCTTTGATACCTATTTACAACTAAGAAAATAATTTCGCTGCCAAGGGATTGTAAATGTGTGAAAAGACTCCCTGACAGCTTACTTCACTCACTGTCTACAATCCAGCGTCTGGGTGCCAAAGCCAGGAGACTAAGATGAAGAACATAATTAAGGAAACATATGAAGGCTAGCACAGGGTTTGAGATTAATTAGCTGTGCGTCAATAATCTCATCAATATCCGATTAACAAATGACACATTGCCCAATGAAACATATTGATTCATGCACACTCCTCACTGTTAATAAATTGAAACTGCTTTGCTAAATGAGAAAGCTGACAAACTAATAGCCTGCTAATACTTCCCTGCTATTGTGATAAAAAACATAAAATTAGCCTGAAGTATACAGTACTTAATTTAGCAGGACTGTCGCTCGACTTATGAAGCTGGTTAATGAATGACAAAAAAAAGTAGGGGGTGGGGGAAGGGAATGGATTTCAACAGACAAAGAATTTGGACAGACTAGAATAATTTCAGAACTGCAAGACATGTGGAAAGTATATTGGGTGCATATATGATGCCTAAACTGTTTCCTTTTAAAAATTTGGTTTATAAGAAAAAAAAACTTATTCTTAAAAACAAAAAGTAGGGAATTATAATGTATTGAGAGGCTTTGAGCCTTGGTGACAGTTTAATGTTTACCCAGAAATAAGCATGTGATTATGGAAGAAAAACTATTCCAAGAAAATATACTAGTTTGTTTTAAGAAAATAGAATGCAAAAAAGAACACATAGAAACCTGGGAATAACTCTTTCTTTGCAATAATACCACATTTCTGATTTGAATCATTTATAAATCTATGCCTCTATGTGTATGTAGCATTAGCAATCATCAGGGTCTTAAATATTCTATTCAACTGCTGAGATTTACATTGGCTGTTCCTATCTCTATTATTAATAACATTCCTCTTTCCTTCTTACCTAGAGCACTTAGAGACTTTCTCTGTTCTTAGGTCAGCAGTTTTTAAAGCAGGTAGGACAGCTATACTGTTTAAAATACTGGAACATATGCCTGATTTCTCTCATTAGCCTAAACAATAGAAGTGGCAGTAGTTTTGAGCAGGATGAAGAGTGATGTGATAATGATGAAACTTACTGTTTTTGTTGTTCCCCCTTCATTTTTGAAGAGGACCAGTGACATCACAAGGTGATATCTTGACTTGTGCGTGAAGTGGATTTTGAGTCCTCATTAAACTTGTACTTTCTGATAACTGTGTCCAAGATGAGTGAAGAAAATCATTAGGGTTAGGAGAAAAGGATTTTCGATGAGAAAAGTATTTGTAATCTTAGAGCTCTGCTCCCTAGGGCTCATGTAGAACTTTCTTAAGAGTTCTTTGAGGATGATGATCTCATTTGGAGGCAGAAGCTAAAAGGATACAAGCATTATATATATTTTCCAGAAAACCCCAAAAGAATTTATATGGGAAGATGACTTGAACTTGCTTAAGTCATTAAGGTGTTATAACAGAATAAAACCTTGATTAAGGAGAAAAATAACTAATGAGAATCTTCAGTTGGCAAAATTTTTCTTTCATTCTATTTTAGGAGAAAGAAGCAAGTAATTAAAAAAAACCGAAGCCAAGTTTTTATTTAAAATAATCAACTTTTACATTAAAACCTGGTTAGTTCAGATTCAGCCCAAGGTCTGACATTTTCTCCAGCTACATATGTTGCTGTTGTTATTTTCAGCTATGTCCAGCTCTTCAAGACCCCATTTGGGGTTTTCTTGGCAAAGATGCTAGAGTGGTTTGCCATTTCCTTCTCCAGCTCATTTTACAGATAAGGAAACTGAAACAAATAGGTTTAAGTGACTTG
Source organism: Trichosurus vulpecula (assembly GCF_011100635.1). Taxonomy (NCBI): domain Eukaryota; kingdom Metazoa; phylum Chordata; class Mammalia; order Diprotodontia; family Phalangeridae; genus Trichosurus; species Trichosurus vulpecula. The sequence goes on along the minus strand of NC_050573.1, from coordinate 176,609,822 downwards.
CCCAGGGTCACACAGCTAGTAAGTATCTGAGGCTAGTTTGAACTTAGGTCTTCCTGCTGCAGACCCAGTACTCTATCTACTGCCCTGAAACTTAGGTTTACAGGTTAAAAAAGCATTGGTTATAGGTTACAGGATACCCTTTGTACCGTATAGCATCACATTCACTGAGGTATTAGTTGATTGCAGTTAATAAGGCTAACTATGTTGCCTGCACTTGAAATATTTATATTTTGTTAGGATATTTTTGAGGTCTACAAGGTTACCAAAGCAAAAGAGAATAGGTAACAGTTGAATATTAGGTCAGTGGGAGAAATATTTGTAGTCACAATTGACCCTTTCTTCTGGCCTTCAAACTATGTCACATAGTTACTTTACCCTGTCTATAGTACCTGTCCCTGATTTAGGCAATTATTTTAATGACAAAATGTTATCTCCAAATAGACTTTTCTTCATGTCACTTGAATTTATTAGCAATTTACCGGTGATAGAAATTAACTGTTTATGATTTAAGGACCTACTAATATTTTAACATTCAATCAGCAAAATTTTTGTCTTTTCTTCAGAAATAGACTTTTACCAAGGACTTTTACCATTGGACACTTTTTCTGGGATAGATCACACTTACATAGTCTGGATTCTGTAGTAGCTCTTTTAGTCCACCAGGGTACATAATGATTTGTGAAGGAAATGGCCTGATATTACACCACAACTCAAATCAAAAGATTCAGTGCCTACTATGTGCAAAGGCAACTGCTGAACAGCTAGAGTCAAGATATCTGGGTTATTGTCTGGTTCCTCAGTTAATGAGAGCCACAAGCCAGCTAGGGTCTACCATCAATCCATTGAGTTGAAGTGACTTGAATTCCCCAGAACATTCATCAGGTTAAACCTGGACACTGTGGTGTCCATCAGCCTCTTTTAGTCACTGAATATGCATAGTTCAGAAGGTTGCCTATGCAGCTGCTTCCTTGGCAGACTCCTCTGTATTCTATTTGGGAGTCAGATTTCATGCCCAATTAGAGAACAAGAGAAAACTATCCCTATGTGTAATGGAGACAGCTGCTCTAGAATAGCTGTTTCAAGATGCATAGAGCAGTTAAACAATGATCTCCGCCTCATCCCTTTCAATAGAGATGTACAACTTGAATAAGCCTCACAATATCTGATGTGAATCCATTATGAATTGTCTATGGAGTCACATTCTCATTATTCTAAAGTCACTCCCCTCAGGTTATAGCCAATGTTTTGATCAGGGATAGGTGATGGGAAAACAGCAACAAAGAATTCTACTGGCAAAGGTTTCTTTCCTAAATCATACTTTGAAAAGATCATGAAGTGTCCTCCATACTGTTGCCATTTTCCACAAAATAATTTAGTAAGAAGATTCTCCACAGGGAAAGAAAAAGGGAGAATTCAATTACTCAGCCAGATAATCTTCTCCCTCAAATCCTCATGCATCTCTCCAGACATTTCTTGTTCCCATCAACAGAAGAAAAAGATGTTCTTTGAGTTTGATTGGTTGGGACCACTCCTTTTAGTTATTCACATTCATCAAATTCTCTTTTTCCCATATAGACATTTGATTTAATTTTCTTCTTAAATTACATATTTAACATCTACTACCTGAAAAATACTATGCTACGAGGGGTCTGATGATAGTAAGACAAAACAAAGAAAGAAAAAAACCCACTATCTCCCCTCTAGGAGCTTACATTCTTCTGAGGACAATACAACGGTAACACAGATAAGTTATTTAATTGTAGTGAGTATATCATGGCTCACTCTCCCAAATCCAGGCCAACTACACCTTCCGTCTTAGGGTCTTGGGATATCCTATAGAATCTATAGTTTTTGCTTCCTCTCACTCACCAGCCATGTTCCTCTCATGGTAAGGTGATGGTAACTAGCAGCCTGGCTCTATTTAACCACTTAAAGTCAATTGATAATAATAGCTAACTTTATATAGCACTTACTATGTTCCAGGTACTGCATTAAGTGCTTTACAATTATTATCTCATTTGATTTTCACAACAACCCTGGCAGGAAGGTGCTATTATTATCCTCATTTTACAGATGAGGAAACTGAGGCAAATGGAGATTAAGTGACTTGCCTAGCATCACCCAGCTAGTAAGTGTCTAAGGCTGGATTTGAACTCAGGTTTTCCTGACTCTAGGCCCACCACTCTATCCACTGCACCACCTAGCTGTCCCAATTAGCTTTAATAAAGCTATAATTATGTCAAAGATGCAGCAATAGCAAAAATATGCATTTTCCCTAAACAACCCAGAGGTACCCTCTCCTCTATAGCACCTAAGTGAATGGATTCAGACTTAGAAGAGTTTCTATATAGTATCTGTCCCATCAATCTCATTTCCAGAAGCAGCATGACTTCTGGATGAGTCTTCTTCTCAGATATTGCTGGGCTTGGTCCTGAAGATCATTCCTTGTTCCTCAGTTTATCTGTGCTGGTCTGGCTGCAAAAAAAAAGATGAGGGGGTAGTGGGATGGTGTTCCCTTGACCTTTCAAAACTCATATTGTTGGTGTCTCCAATCCATTCACAAAAATTAAAAAAGAAAAATTATTCAAGTGGGGAAAGAGCCCAGGCATATATTTATAGGTCATGTGTTAGCCTTGATAGGTAGGGTCAAATCAATCAATCAGTAAACATTTATTAAGTACCTATGTTGTACCAGGCACTGTGCTAGCTACCAGAAATACAAATGGTGGCAAAAGACTCTCAAAGAACTTATGGTCTTTCTGATGTGAATTCATTGTGAATTGTCTATGGAGTCGCATAGACTCCATAGCATTCTCAAAGAGCTAATGGTCAAAGACCCCTCCCCATACGTTACTTTCTCATTAGGCTCCATCTGTGAAAGAGTCCAAGAGATCCACAAAGAGGTCAGCTGAAGAAAAAATGTTCAAGGTCTCTGCAGCCAATCAAAAAAGCTTCTATTTACTATGTGGCTGTCTGACAGGAAGGAGTTACACAATGTCTATCCATATTCTGGAATCTCTCCAAAGCACTTCGATTGTGCCTCATCACAGTTCTCTTGGAAGCACTCTCCTGAGCCTCCTCCACATAGAGAGACTGTCAGAGATACTCTCTGCACATGTGCTAATCTCCATTATGATGTATAAACTGAGGAGGGAGAGAATATTCCTAACAACGTGAATCAGGGAAGACTTCCCAAAGGAAGAAGTAGCTGTGTTAGTCAATGAAGAAGCATTTACTGGGTCTGTTATATAGCAATCACCATGCTATATACTGGAGATACAGTGACAAAGAATGAAACTTGAAGTACTTGAATGAACATAAAGGCATTTACTAAAGGGCTTCTTATGTGCAAAACACAGTGCCAAGTGCTGAGGACATAAAGAGAAAAACAAGATGATTCTTGTTCTCAAGGAACTCACATTCTAACAGGATGAGACAACATATGTTGGAGGTTCAGGCTTCAAGTCAGATGGAAAGGCCTCATGGAACTCAGTGTGCAGCAGCCAGGCAGATGTCAATGTGCCTCTTTAATGTCATTACCAATACTAAAATGAATTGGTTGCTAATGTTGAAGCATTTGACAGTACTGAGGACTCTGATGTCAAGAAGTTACTTTTCTTAGTAGCTGTCTTCATTTGCTATATATACGGAAGAAGTAGGAGTTGCAGCACCTGCAGAGGCAGTTGTCAGGTTGAATCTCTGCAGGTTTTGCTTTCTTGGACTATGGCTGTATGAGCCAAACTAGAAACAAGGTCAATGTTCATGGAGCTACTGTTGATTAGGAGTTGATAGGCCCCTTCTCCACAAGAATAGGTTCTGTCAGTGGGTACATGGACTGCATTAGAACCAGGGCCAGTGGTATGTGTGTTTCAGGGTGAGGAATACTGCAATTCCTGGAGATATTTGGCTCAGGTCCTTGTATGTCTCTACTAAGGCCTAATGGAAAATGGTGATTTGGTTTGACCTGCCTGTTGTATACTACCTACTGACTCTCTTGTTGATTCAGCAAAGCTGGTTTGCCTGCCTCATTGGTGGCAGTTAATTGGGAATTGGTGTTGGTGAGCATGGTATTGATGGCTGCAGACTGGGTTGGAAATAAGGTTGGTGGTCTGGGGGTTAATGGGTTGCTATTCCCAGGGCTCTTGGTCATATGTACCCATCAGTGACAGCTGGTCAGTGTTTGGTGTTGAGGGTGGGGATGGCATCTTCCTAGATTATTTTGAACTCATGAGAACTGACCAAGAGAGAAGGTATAGAAATGGCTTAAATACTTATCTCAACTGAGCATAATTAACAATTGCTAAGGAGGTATATAGATTGTCAGAATTACCTGCAAACAGCTTATTCCCAATTATTGCTCCTCATCCCCTTTGTTTCCTTCAATCTTCTGGTGCCCACCCAAGGTAAGTCATCCATGTTAGTCATCAAGAACATAAAGTCTGAAAACTCTGGTCTTTTCTCTACCACACTCACAGGATTCCACCTTGCTGGCCTGTGTCTGATATATATGACATTTGGCAAGTCATTTAACCCCTCAGTACTCTCAAAGATTAGAAGTTGTAGAGAGTGCTGGCTCACTTTGGTAGGAGTTTCCTACACCAGTGACATCACAGATCCAGTCTCTACTACTGTCCATTCATGGGAATGTAAATTTGGATTTGGAAGAGATCTGAGAGATGATCTAGTCTAACCCCTATCTTTTAAAGATGAGAAAACTGAAGCCTAGAGGTATTAACCTACCCAAAATCCTAAAGGTAACAAGTGGCAGAAACGTGATTACATTTGGGTCCCGTAGCTCCAAACTAGACCTCTTACCACTAGACTCCACTGCCTCTTACCCTTTTCCTCCACCAAAATATTCAACAAATATTTATCAGGCACAAATGGTATACAAGGTTCAACATTTCTATGAGGGGGTACAAAGAACATTACATAGACACCAATGTATACGAGCTTACAATCTAAAAGGGGAAAATACAATTCACAAATAATACAAAACAGAAGAAGAATGTAAAATAAAGGAACTCTAAAGAGCCCTGAGAGTTCAGAGGAAGGAGAGATTTGCGCTCAGGAAGACTAGGAAGTCTTCATGAGAGATATGGCATTTTATCAGGGCTCTGAAGGGAGATTAACAATAGAGCAAGGGAAGCTGGGTGACAGGAGGTAAGATAGAAAAATGCCAGTGTGTAAGATTATGAGCAACTGTAGTTTGAAGAGTTGGACATGTGAAAGGGAACAGTGGGAGATAAGACTGAAGGGGTGGTGTAGAAGATGAGAAGAGAAACTTTGGAATAGCTGCTGTGGGGTGTGCAACAGTCCAAAAAGTTTGGAGAATAAGGATGGCCTCACTGCAGTGAGGGCAAAGGTGAAATCAGATAACATAAATTTATGGAGCACTCAGTCAGCACACAGTTGTAGGACTTCCTCCAGCACCTTTTATCAACATTTGAATAGTAATAGAAGACATGGATGGTGGGAGTAATTTTGGGTTGGAGCTTGGTAAGACATGAATAGTAAAGGTATGGAGTGTAGAAGACAGTTTACCAATAGGGTCAAGATTAGGAAGAGAGTGAAAGAGATGCCAGAGTAGGAGTAATGTTCGATGTGACCTCTTGGATTTCTTCAAAGAAAAGTTCATCTCAATGGATGCTTCACTGCTTGGAAATTTTTCTCACTTCTTTTCTATTTCCTACACTGAGATGTCATTTCCTACTATTCTACTACCTCTTTCAAGTCATCAAAACCTATGAAACTCACATGCTTTGCCCTCTGCATACTTTTCTTAAAAGTATTTTTAGAGTGAGTAGGGCTTCTCTGATTAAGTCAGCTTCCACCACTTTTTGCTCTTGCCCAGATAAAGTGATGTTCATTTATTCAATAATCACTTATTAAACATTTACTATGCTACCAACACTGTAGCTATTATAACTTAGGCATTAACAAGTCACCTTAAGGTAAAAACTTAAAGGTACATTGTCCAAGCTGATTTGAAAGAGGAATATAACTTTTTTTTTCATATTTTTGCATCAAGGTTTAAAGACCAGATATAATTTATCACAGTGCAGTAGTGTAAAACTCAAATAGAATTGGGATCCACTCATTCACATATAAGGATCCTTGTGCATCTCATATTGACTTAATTTTAAAATGTAATTTCATTTATGTTTTATTGTATTTTTATTTTGTTAAACATATCATAATTGCATTTTAAACTGTTTCAGGCCCATTTCAGAGTGTCGCAGGCCACATGGATCTCATGTTTGACACGTCTGGTATAATGGATAAATCTGGTCTCAAAATCAAGGGAATTCCTTCAAGCTCTGTATGTGATACATAATATGCATATGATCCTAGGCAAGTCACTTAATCTCTCAGTGAATCAGGCAAGATTAAGTAGAACAGTTGTTGATTCAAATTGGTAAAGAGCATTTACTTACTGAGATTCCCCTCTACCAATAAAACTACAGATCTTATAAAAATGGAGGGATCATTGGATTGAGGAGTCAGGAAAAGCACATCATGCTGCATCTAATAACTGATATATTATTAAAAGTGACCTTTTATCTACATTACAAATGTTAACCAAAGCACATTGAAAGTGGTATAGATATTTTTATATGTGTGTAAAGAGGCCTTCTTCTTTACTTTATTGCATGTGAGTGACACCGTTGACCAGCTACTCCTTCTTCTTTTAGTTTCTTAAATATTATTCTCTCCTTGTTCTCCTCTCTCTCAAACTGCCCCTTCCTTGTTTCCTTTGGTGGCTTCTCCTCTTCTTCTCACAATTTGGTGTTCCCCAGGGTTCTATCCTTGACAACTTGCATTTACTCTCATGGTTTCAAATTCACATCTCTATAGAGGACTTACATATCTTTATCTCTGTCCTTCCTACCAAGATCTGTAATTGTCTAATGTATGTCTCTCTCTGATATCTCAAACTCAAAATTTTGAAAACTAAGTCTATTTTCTTTCTTCCTAAATCTAATCCTCTTTCTGACTTCAATATTTCTGTCAATGGTATCACCAATCATTTAGCCTTCCATTTTTGAAAACTTGAAATTATGAATGATTCCTCTGTCTCCCTCATCTTTTAAATATAGTCATTTACCAAGTCTTTTCAATTATAGCTCTGAAATATGGACCATCTGTTGTTTCCTCTCTACTGCTACACCATAATACAGTCTCATTGCCATAGTCTTGGATGATCCTAACAAGCCCCTCTTTTCTTTATTATCTCTGCAGATGATTCTCAGATATATCTGTCTAGTCTAACCTCTCTCTTGACCTTTAGTTTTACATTATCAACTGCCTATTGGACATTTATAACTGGATGTCCTACAAACATGTTGTAAACTCATCCTGTCTAAAATGGAACTCATTACCTTTCCTCTCAAATCATACCCCTTTCTGAACTTCCCTATTGTTGAGGGCATCACCATCTCCTCAGTGTTATCTTTAACTCCCCATTCACACTCACCCCACATAGAGTCTGGCCTCAGACACTAGCTGTGTAACCTCAGGCAAGTCACTTAATTCTGTTTGCTTCTGTAAAATGAGCCGGAGAAAGAAATGGCAAGTCACTCCGGTCTCTTTGCCAAGGAAACCCCTAATGGAGTCAAGAAGAGTCAAAAATGACTGAAATGGCTCGAAAACAACAACAACACATATTATGTCTGTTGCCAAGTTTTATTATCTTTTATATTTCCCCTTCTGTCTACTCACACAGGCTCTACCCTGGTAAAGGCTCATGCCTGGACTTTTGCAATAACCTTCTAAATGGTCTTCTTGCCTCAAGTCTCTTATATGCATTTGACTACCAAAGTTATTGTCCTAAAGATGGCATAGTCAGATCTGACCATGGCATCTCCCTAACCTGCCCCCCTTCCCCCCAAAAAACACACAAACCCAAAAAACCTCTAGCATTTCCCTATTTCTCTCTGGATCAAATATATAATCCTCTGTTTGGTTTTTCAAGTCCTTCTCAACCTGATCCCTTTTTACCTCCCCAGTCTTCTTATACTTTACCTCCCTCCATGTTTTCTATGATTCAGTAATACTGGTCTTCTTGCTGTTGCTTACACAGAGTATTCTATATCTGGACTATTACTTGACCACAGTGTTTATAACAGTGTGAGGAGCCAAAAGGAAAAATAAAAGCTAATATGATCTTGGTCACAGTCAGAACAAAATCATTTATAGCCCTTCTAAATTCTTTCCTGCTCAGCCCACACATGGAGTATTGTGCTTAGTTCTGGGTACTATATTTTAAGAGTGGTGAGTTTATAGAAGAATCTTTATTAGGGTTGAACAGAATGGGTGGGCATGGAGAATTTTCACTTTGTAGTGTTGGAAGAAATATCTCCAATGAAGAGACCAGAAACCTTTTAGAGTCTTCATCCAGTCAAGAAGCATTAAATACTTATAAGCCAAGCATTGTGCTAAAGGATTGAGAATGGAAAGAAAAATAAAAACAGTCCCTGGCCTCAAGGTACTTACATTCTTGTTGAGACTTCCTTTAAGTAGCAACTAAAATCCTATCTTTTATAGGAAGCCTTTCCCAACCCCTCTTCATTCTAATGCCTTCCCTTAGTTATTCCCTGTTTATACGGTTGGGCATCTACACAGCACAGTGGATAGAGTGCCAGACCTGGAGTGAGGAAGACCTGAGTTCAGATCTGGCATCAGACACTTACTGGCCATGTGACCCTGTGAAAGTCACTTAATTCTGTTTGCCTCAGTTTCCTTATCTATAAAATGAGCTGGAGAAGGAAATGGCAAACCATTGTAGTATCTTTGCCAAGAAAATCCCAAATGGAGTCACGAAGAGTTGGACATGACTGAAAAATGACAAATTTATACTGTACTTAGTTTGCTTTGTGTATGATGTTTGTATGCCTCCTCCATTAGATTGTAAGGTTCTTGAGGCCAGTTACTGTCTTTTCTCTCTTTTTGTATCCCTAGTGTTTTTAGCACAGTGCTCGATACATAGTAAGGACTTAATACTTGTTTATTGATTGATTCCAGTGGGGGAGACATGTAAGTAGGTGCATTTAGGATATATACAGAGAAGATGGAAGGTAAACTTTGATGGAAGGTACTAGAAACTGGGGAACCAAGAAAAGTCTCCTGCTTAAAATGGTATTGAGTTATCTTTAAAAAGGCATGGGGAACTAAGAAATAGAAAGAAGGCAGGCAGAGCATTCCATGCATGGGAACAACCTGTGCAAAGCTGTAAAGGAGATGGAAAACTTGGAAAGGTAGGAAGGGATCAGGCAATGAAAAGCTTTAAATGGCAAATGGATGACTTTACATTTGATCCTGGAGGTAATGGAAAGCTACTGAAGTTTATTGAGTAGATAGGTATCAGTGGCAAAATTCCACTTTAGTAGCTCTGAGTGGCGGATGGTTTGGAGTGGGGAGAGACTTGAGGCAGGAACACCAATAAGAAGCCTACTGAAGTGGTGCAGGCAAAGAAAAGAGAATGGGTGATTGGAAAAGGGAAGACTTAGGGAGACATGATACCTGCTTTCTAATGTTTGAAGCTGTATCATGTGGAAGCCATGGTATTATTCCTGATAGTTTTTTAAAGCATAAAGCAAACAGCATCTGGCAGACTTTGGCTCAATATAGAAAAGAACCTTCCAATAATTAGAGCTATCTGATGTGGAGTGGGCAATAACAAAGACTGACAATGATACAGTGGTTTCCAGTTTAAAAAGCATTTATATGTGATTACATTTGATTTGTCACAGTTCCAAAAGGTACACTGGGCAGGTGTTATCTTCATTTATGGATAAAGAAAGCAGTACAGGGAATGGTTAAGTGGTTCATTACAAGAAACAGCGAATGTCACTGGAAATTTTTGAAGGGGAAGGAGAAGGGGACAAGCATTAGTTAAATGCCTGCTGTGTTCCAAGCACCATGCTAAGTGTTCTTTATGCTTTACAAATGTCATCTCCTTTGATCCTCACAACAGCTGTAGAAGGGGGGTGCTATTATTAGCCCCACTTTATGGTTGAGGAAACTGAGGTAGACAATGGTTATTGCCCACAGGTCGCACAACTAGTAAGTGACTGGGGCCAGATTTCAACTCAGGTCTTCCTATCTATTGGGGCAACTAGCTTAACTTTCTGTATGAATGGAGAAATTGGAAAATCATTTGAAGAAAGTTTGTAGAACAAATTATTGCTTTAAGCAGGAACATGGAGTTAATGATTTTTAGGATCTCACTATAAAATTCTGTGATTATAGTGAAGATTTTGCTTTTGTATCCCTAGTTTCCAGCACATTTCCTAGCATATAGTAGGCATTTACTACATATGGTCTTGTGAGTAGAGTTGAAAAGAACAGATCTAAAGAAAATTAATCTTGAGAAAACAAAAAATTAGACATTTTTACAGACTTATTAATAGGGTGACTGTGTTGTGTTTCCCTATAACCTCTTAATATACTAAACCTTTTGGTGACTTACTTAAAATACTGTGTCTAGTTTCTGTCAAAAGTCAGGGCTAAGTCTCAAATGTCCTGATTTGTCTTCAGTATTCTTCCTAAAATGTAAGGGACTTGGGAGAAAAATCACAGTAACATTCATCCTCGAGCACTTTCTCAATTAATGCTCCTAATGACCGGGTAGCTGATGCATAAATCACTTGGAAATAAAGGCCTCCACTCTGAAATTATAGATGGGAACACTGCTTTTCCTATCAATCTCTATCTTTCATTTTCCCATAGCATTCACAAGAATATCATGAGTAACTTTGTCAAACATCTTGTACAGATCAAGATGTACCATATGTTTATCATGTTCCTAAGTTACCTGCCTAGTGAACATTAGATTGATGTGGGTGGGGTTTACTGATATAGGGTCTCTAATTTTCCCTTCATGTCTTGAGAATAAGGGCAGTTCTGCTAACATACTGGGTAAGCAAGACATAGAATGTGTTCATTAGCAGAGCCAATAGGCACATGGTTCCTTCATACTCAGAAACAGTTTGGGCTGCTTGGAAGTCAAAGCTTGAATCTTAGATGGTCTTCCTTTTTTAGAATATTGCAGGAAAACACATGCACTCTGTTGGTGGAGTTGTGAACTGATACAACCATTCTGGAGATCAATTTGTAACTATGCCCAAAGGGCTATAAAACCATGCATACTCTTTGATCTAGCAATACCACTGTTAGGTCTGTGCCCCCAAAAGATTTTTTTAAGAGGGAAAAGGACCTATTTATACAAAAATATTTATAGCAGCTCTTCTTGTGGTATCTAAGAATTGGAAATTGAGGGGATGTGTATCAATTGGGGAATGGCTGAACAAGTTGTGAAATGTAGTTGTGGTGGGATATTATTGTGTTATAAGAAATAACAAGCAAAATGGTTTCAGATAAACCTGGGAAGGATTACATGAACTGATACAAAGTGAAGTGAGCAAAACCAGGAGAACATTGCATACAGTAACAGCAATACCATATGGTAATCAACTGTGAATGACTTAGCTATTCATGGCAATAAAAGATCCAAGACAACTCCAAAGGACTCATGATGAAAAATGCTATCCATAGAAAGAACTGATGGAGTCTAAATGCAGATCAAAGCTTACTATTTATATCTTTTTTCTTTCTTTCTTTCTTTCTTTCTTTCTTTCTTTCTTTCTTTCTTTCTTTCTTTCTTTCTCTCCCTTTCTCCCCTTCCCTCCCTCTCTCTCTCCTTTCCTTTCCTTTCCTTTCCTTTCCTTTCCTTTCCTTTCCTTTCCTTTCCTTTCCTTTCCTTTCCTTTCCTTTCCTTTCCTTTCCTTTCCTTTCCTTTCCTTTCCTTTCCTTTCCTTTCCTTTCCTTTCCTTTCCTTTCCTTTCCTTTCCTTTCCTTTCCTTCCCTTCCCTTCCTTTCCCTTCCCTTCCCTTCCCTTCCTTCCCTTCCCTTCCCTTCCCTTCCCTTCCCTTCCCTTCCCTTCCCTTCCCTTCCCTTCCCTTCCCTTCCCTTCCCTTCCCTTCCCTTCCCTTTCCTTTCCTTCTTCCTTCCTTCCTTCCTTCCCTTCCTTTCCTTCCTTCTTCTTCCTTCCTTCCTTCCTTTCCCCCCTCCTCATCTTCTTGCACAAAGTGACTGATGTAGAAGTGTCTTAATTGATTGTACATGTATAATCTATATCAGATTGTTTATTGTCTCAGGGACAGGTGTAGGGAGGGAGGGAGGAATAGAATTTGGAACTCAAAAACTTTTATTAAAAAGTTAAAAAAAATTTTACATACAATTGGGGGGAAATTAAAATAGTATTAAAAAAACAACACCACATGCATGGACAAAAACATATCCCTTCAAGACCAGGGTACCTAGCACTTTAGCAAATTTTAACCTTGGTCTCCATAGATTTCCTGTTCTCTATAAACAGGATCCTATATTTAATATCATAGATTCCATTCCATTTTCTTTAAAGCAATAGGGAATAATAATACTCTTTTATTTCTACTTAGTAATCTCCTGAGATGTAGTATACTGTTTGCTCCTTGAGGTAGAGATAGTGTCATTTTTTTTAGTGTGTTTTTTTCGGCACCATGCATGGTTCTTCTCACATTGGATATGCTTTATAATGTTGAATTAAATCAATCCTAATCCGTAGTACCTCTAGCAATCCCTCGAATTTATTGAGATTTTATTTATGTGTCCTTGAGAAGGTAGAGGTCAAAGGGCTATAAAGCTTGTGACTTTTTTATTCTTTTTAAATTTTTTTTTATTTTTAGTTTATGACATTCCGTTCCATAGGTTTTTGGGTTCCAAATTATCTCTCCCTCCCTCTCCTCTTCCTTTCCCCCCAAGATGGCATGTAATCCAATGTAGGTTCTACATTTGCCTTCACTTCGTACTTATTTACATAATAGTCCAGTTGTAAAGAAGAATTATAACCAATGGAATGAGTCATGAGAGAAGAGAAATGAAACCAAAAAAGAAGGAAAAAAAAGAGAGCAAAAAGTTTGCCTCAATCTGCATCCAGACTCTGTAATTCTTTCTCTGGATGTGTATAGCTTTTTCCATCATGAGTCTTTTGGAGCTGTCTTTGAACCTTGTGTTGATGAGAGGAGTCAAGTCTATCAAAGTTAGTTCATACAGATACCATGTGTCTGTAATCGTGTAAACAATCTCCTGGTTCTGCTCCCCTCACTCAGCATCAGTTCATATAAGTCTTTCCAGGTTGTAAGAAGTCCATCTGTTCTTCATTGCTTATTGCACAATAGTATTCCATTACGTTCATATACCACAGTTTGTTTAACCATTCCCCAGTTGATAGGCATCCCTTTGATTTCCAATTCTTAGCTACTACAAAAAGAGCAGCTATGAATATTTTTGTACATACAGGTTCATTTCTCACTTGTGTGATCTCTTTGGGATACAGCCCTAGAAGTAGCATTGCCAAGTCAAAGGGGTACATTTTTATAGCCCTTTGGGCATAGTTTCAAATTGTTCTCCAGAATGGCTGAATCAGTTCAAAACTCCACCAACAGTGTAGCAATGTTCTAATTTTCCCACATCCTCTCCAGAATTTATCATTTTCCTATTTCATCACGTTAGCCAATCTGACAGGAGAGATGTGGTACCTAAGAGTTGTTTTGATTTGCATTTCTCTAATCAATAGTGTTTTAGAGCATTTTTATATGACTATAGATATCTTTAATTTCTTTCTCTGAAAACTGCCTGTTCATATCCTTTGACCATTTCTTAATTGGGGAATGACTTGTATTCCTATAAATTTGGTTCAGTTCTCTGTATAATACGAGTCCTGGTTGTAAATATTTTTTCCCAATTTTCTGCTTCCCCCCTAATCTTTGTTGCATTGGCTTTGTTTATACACAAACTTTTCAATTTAACATAGTCAAAGTTATCCATTTTGCATTTTGTAGCACTATCTCTTGTTGAGTAAGTTTGTGACTTTTAAAAACATCAGTAAGTAGAAACATTATATTTCAAAAATAGAGATAGCATTTTTACAAGGTGTAGGCAATTGGCTTAAGACAGTCATATCTCTACTTTTTCTCATGAATATGGCTCCCAATGATTTTTTAATCAAGAAGTCTATAGTTCAAACAGATAGCATTCCATTTAAGAGGTAGGTTAAAAATTGTTAAAAAAGGTTTAAATGTAATTTAAATAAAATTAAAATGAAATAAGTAGGAATAAATATAAAATCTTATATTTCCTCCAAAAAATTAAAAAGAACAAGTACTTGAAAGGGAAGAAATGGCTAGACCAATCTGTGTAAGGAAAACCTAGGATTTCAGTGGACTGCAAGTGGTAGCATGGTGGATAGAGCCCTAGGCTTGGACTCAGGTAAAGCTGAGTTCAAATCTGGCCTCAGACACTTACTAGCTGTGTGATACTAGGCAAGTCACTTAAGCTCTGTTTATCTGTTTCCTCAACTGTAAAATAGGTTATTAATACCTATCTCTCATGATTATTGTATGGATCAAATGAGATTTACAAATATTTACAAAGCACTTAGCATAGTGTCCGCCATATGGCAGGTACTATATAAATGCTTATTTCTTTCCAAACCCTTCAACAGTGTGACATAATGGTCAAAAAAGATGATTTGGTCTAGGACTATAATAATATCCAGAATGAAGGAAATGGTAGCTCCACTATACAATATCCACAGTGCTTGATGTAAAATAGATACTCAAAAATTGCTGAATTGAACTGATTGCTTGGAGAGAGAGAGAGAGAGAGAGAGAGAGAGAGAGAGAGAGAGAGAGAGAGAGAGAGAGAGAGAGAGAGAGAGAGAGAGAGAGAGAGAGAGAGAGAGAGAGAGAGAGAATGAGAGAGAGAGAATGAGATTGAAAAGGATTTGAAAAGTCAAATAGGAAGGAGATGAGTCACTAGAGAGTAGTGTGACAGAAACCCAAAGAGGAAAGGGTATTTGAGGGAAGAGTGTAGGCAATAGTGTGAAATGAAGCAGTTAGGTGAAGGATTATGACTGAGAAAAGACCATCATACTTGGCAATTAAAAGATCATTAGTAACTTTGGTATGAGCCATTTCAGTTGAGTGATGAGATGGGAAGTCAGAGTATGAGGAACTGAGAAGTGATTTAGAGGAGAGAAAGTAAAAAATAGCCAATGTAGATAACTTTTTCAAAGAGTTTGAGAAATGAGGGAGAAATAGATGATCCCAGATTGAGGAAATAGTAGGATCCAGTGGTTTTTTGTGTTTGTTTTTTTGAACAATGGACTAGACTTGGGCACATGTGAAGGCATTAGCTAAGGAACCAGATGATAAGGAGACATTGAAGATTCAAGAGAAGGAGCCATAACAGCAATAGAAACAGAGCCATAATTAATAATAGAGAAATATATGGCATTTATATAGTGTTTAAAGTTCACAAAGTATTCTACAAATACCATCTGATTTTGTCCTCACGAGAATCCTGAGAGGTAAATGCTAATATCCTCATTTTACAGACGAGGAAACTGAAACAGATAATGATCTCCCTAGGATCAAACAGCTGGTATATGTGTAAGTTTGAATTTGAAATCAGGTCTTCCTGTCTCTAGGTTTAGTGCTCTACTCATCCACTTCATACCTACCTTTAGTCTGCTGGAGAAGATGAGGGACAATGGGATCAAGTACACATGTAAAAGAGTTGATCTTATCAAGATCAAGGGCTGCTTCTTTTTTAGAGACTGGGAGAAATGAAGAGAGAAGGAGGAAGATGATATGAAAGGGTTTTCGGATAAAGAGAATGAGAGAAGAGGAAGTTCATATTATATGGTCTCCTCGTCCTCGTCCTCGTCTTCCTCCTCCTTCTCCTCCGCTTCCTCCTCCTCCGTCGTCATCGTCTTCTTCTTCTTCTTCTTCTTCTTCTTCTTCTTCTTCTTCTTCTTCTTCTTCTTCTTCTTCTTCTTCTTCTTCCTTCTCTTCCTCCTCTGTCATCATTATCATCATCTTCTTCTATGAAAAGCAGTCTTAAGTGGAGTGAGAGGGAGGAAGAAGTGTGAAGGGATTGAGGAGAGAAGAGAAGGTTTAGAATAGTTTCTGTTGGGAATAAAAGGAATACTTTGCTACAGTGAGGGCCCATCTGAAGTTGGATAGCATGAATTTGTAATGTACTCAGTTAGCATGGATGTGATACTTCCTTCATCTGGAGAAGCGGGATTATAATTTTTCAACTTGACCTCAGAAGACAGAACTAGATGAAATGGATGGAAATTACAGAGGCAGATTTAAGCTCAGAAAAACTTCTTGTAATTACAGTTGTTCAAGAGGAACGGATTGCCTTAAGAGCTAGTGAATTCCTCTAAACTGAAAGCTTTCAGATGGGAGTTGAATGACTACTTCTCAGAAGTTAATAGAAGTATTTCCTGTTCAGATACAGTTTGAATTACGTGAGCCCTGAGGTTACTTCCACCTCTGAGGCTCTCTGATTCCTTGATATCAGGAGTCAATTACAGATATAAAATGAGAAGACTTTTAAAAATCCTATCCCCATGTTTTTAATTCATTCCATTTTTACCACTAACTCTTTGGAAACATCTTCTTATGATACATTAATATAATGCCAAAATATAAAATATAAAACCATTTTCCACATTGGGTTTCAGTTTTACTTTTGAATAATTCTATTAAAATGGTAATTTCTTACCTGTTGTTATGCTGCCCTTGCTGATAGGAGTATGCTGATAAATGTTTAACCACAGGCTCTCTGGAAGCAATGTACTTAAGTTTAATCTGTGTTATTAATATTTTCCTCCATCACTTCTTAAGTCAATACAATTAACACAATAAATTTAATCCATGATTTGCAGCATTTGCTGATTTCCAAGATTTAATGATCACACTAAAAAATTAAAAATCAGCTTTCAGAAGGAGGTATGAGCCAGCTTCAGTTCACCACTTTTTGTTGGTCTTACTTTCCCCAAGAAACTCTGCCTGATTAAGCCCATCTCACTCTGATTTTTAACAGTCCCCATTAACACTTACGTATCAACTTCAAAATTTTAACAGAGCTATGATCTTATTGCTAGGGGCTTTATTTTCTGTCCCTATAGATTTCAAGCCATCCACTTGTGTGATGTTTGCCTATATTTGCTAGGAATATACCAGTGTATTAGAACTACGCGATGCATTATAGACCTAACTCTAGGTCTTTTTATGTTATTCTTTCTATTCAAAGGCAGAATGGCATATTGGATGGGGTAGAGGACCTAGAGTCCAGAAAACCTAGCTTCGAATGCTACCTCTAATCTTTAACTAGTTGCTTCTTTGAGTTTCCATAACTCCCCAAGATGTATCTAGCTACTTTGTTGTAGACAGATTGCAGCCTGCATTTGTGGAAAAGTTCCCCCACTAGTCAAATTACAGACTTTTGGTCTGTAGTTTAAGTTGTCCATGATTGTTCTTTAGTTGTTTCTTAAATGTGCATCGTATTTCCCTTGCTAGATGAGGTCCTGGAGATAGCAGAGAATGCATCCTTGCTTCTTTTAGGTCATCCATCACTTCCAATTCAGCACTTAGGACAGTGGCACATAGTAGGTAATTAATAAATGTTTATTATAATTGATTCAATCCATATTCTCCACTAGGATAGTGCATGCACTCAGTGGAATCTAATAAAGGCTTATTGAGCATATTAATTAATAAATGAATGAAAACCTGAACAGGAAAGACCAATATTCCAAAAGGTGCACAGCTGTCTTGGCCTCCAGGAGTTCTTTCAGCCATCTGTCCTTAAAGCTTCTTTATTTCTGGCTTCTGTGAGTGATGGACTTATGCCTCTTTTTTTAGGCTGCTTATGTTTTAGAAAACATTCAGGTAAATAATTAATGAAAGCTCAATTTTGGAAATTGTTCAACTTCAAAATAAATGATTCACTGAGATGTCATCCAACTCTATGAAGCAGCTTTATTTTCACATGTGGTTTTTTTCCATGAGATAAGTTTTTATAAATTCAATTGTAATAACCACTTAACCTAAATGCACAGAGGACTATAGTTGAATAATGAATGGATCCATTTAAAATAGTTTAACCATATGGTGTTTTCTAGAAATAAGGCCCAAAGTATAACTTCATATTCTATCAATTTTCTCTTTTAACAGAAACTTTTCTCCAGTAGACTTTCCTGGTCAAGATTTTTCAGATTTTTTGGGGGGGAAGAATGATATTTTACTGAATATTAATGGCCAATTCTAGGGGTGTTACTAGATTAATTAATTGGTTGGGTAAGATTGTATAACATGTTCTTACCTCTAAAAAGCTGACAAAGAAAATAATAGTAGCTACCAGCTCATATAGTTGCTTTCCAATTTCTACAAACTCTTCCTAAGCATGGTCCATGCACACATCAATGAACACTTCGATGGAAATATGAAAAGAAGAACCTGAGTCTTTCACAAATGATTCTTTAGCAAACTAGATCTACCTCATTTTGCAGGTGACTGAGGGATATAGCCAATACAAGGTCTTGCTGTTAAATCTTTGGGGATTGCCCTCCTCCCCCAACAGACACATTTGACTTGATAGAGGCAAAATGAACCCTTAAAAACTCTTCTCCAACAGTGCATTCATTGTTATCACATAGGATTTCTTAACATATGCAACTAGAAAGAGAACTCTTCCCTCTCTGATTGTAAGTATCAAATGAGATATTAATCCTCACCTAACATCTCCTCTGCTATCATAGAGGAATATCTGGTCTAAGTCCATATGGAAGATTCCCTGAAGATGGTCAGATTCTCCAAATACTCCTGTTTGTGAATAAACAATACTCCTCTACGGACTGAATCAAACTCCAAAATACAATAGAGTCTTTTTAATAAGATTCATAACCACTCACAATATTGGTAATTCACACGGTAAAATACAAGGGATGAAGATTCTATGCTCTCCAAATGCAGTTGGATGGAAAGCCCATTGAGTTAGTATATTAGCACATATGACATCACAAATGGATAAGCTGAGCTCAGAACCGAGTAGGAGGAGTACAAAAGCTGGATCATGTTTGAGAAATAACATAGCATTTTATAGGACCAAAAACTGCTCCCCAGTTTATCACAAAGAATCACAATTTTCCACAACCTATAGGGCTATGGAAAAATTTTCCATAGGTATAAGATTTCAACATTTTATCAAGTGATGAGTTGTAATAAAGAATTAACACAAAAACATCAACAATATTTTGCATAATGTAGAGGACAGAGTTATGGATTTAGTATCAGAAGGCCTGAGGTACTCCTGAGAGCTCCAGCTCTTCTACTTTCTATTTATGAAACCTTGATTAAATTGCTTTGACTCTCTGGGCCTCATTTTCCTCATATGCAAAATTAAGGGGGTTGGACTAGATGACCTCTAAAGTCAATCTATGATCCTATAATATGAGTAGAAAAGATGGCTCTGTTACTCTACGAAGTGCAAGTTATTCCTTATAAGTAAATCATTTGAACACAATTTTCTCAAACACATTGTCCTTTATTTTGAGTAATCATAGAATCCTAGAGTTGAAAGAGACTTCAGAAGACTAGTCCAACCCCAACACAGATCATAAATCCTACCTACAGTATTCTCAACAAGCCATCCTTCATCCCTCTTCTATTTAAGACTTTCAGTGATTAGGAGATCACCACCTCCTTAGGCAGCCTATTCCATTTTCAGGCAGCACTAATTATGAAGAGTTTTTTCCTCCTTATGTTGAATGGAAATGTCTTCTTAT